>NC_064855.1:86867351-87209018 GCF_024139225.1 Suncus etruscus | reverse complement strand
TCCATAAGCACAGAAACAGGAGTAAGGACTGAGCACCACCAATAGGTAGGACCCCCCCCCAATAACAATTTTTAAATGGAATATATATTACAAAACTCAAAAGTCACATTATAAAGCAAACACCTAAAAAGGAAACATTATGAAGCAAAATAAATAAAATGATGGGGTCAGGCAATAGCCCAGCAGGTAGGTTGTTTGCTTTGCATGCAGTCCACCAGGTATGATCACCAGCATCCCCATATGGTCTCCTGAATGCTCAGGAGTGTTTTTCTGAACACAGAGCCAGGAGTAAACCCTGAACGCTGCCAGGTGTGGCCCCAAACACAAAACAAAAAATAAATGCATATATTAATTAATTTCGTTAATTCATTATTATGCTTATAGAATAAGCATAAATAAAACAAGAATGATACTAGAAAAGAAATCAAAATTCAATTACTGATATTAAAGTTTTGAGATAATAATGGTAAAAACTATTAATGTTTTCTATTTATTTTATTTCTATTTCGTTTTTTGGCCACACCATTTGATGCTCAGGGGTTATCCCTGGCTATGCACTCAGAAATCACTCCTGGCTTAGGGGGGGGACCATATGTGATGCCGGGGATAGAACCCGCGGTCTCGTCCTATGCTAGTGCTTGCAAGGCAGACACCTTACCTTTAGCGCCATCTTAAATATGTAATTTAGGATATAATTTGAAGTATAAATAAAGTTTGGCATAAAATGGACAGAGTATAAAAAAGAAGATATTCAACATAATAATGAAAGAAAAATTTGGCTGAGAGTTAAGGTAATTGAATATGTAAGGTAAAAGAAAAATAGCAGTACAGACACAGAGAAATAACATAGCTTAAATCACAACAAATAAGAATTATTTTACATTTTTATTTTTATTTTTATCTTTTTTGGGCTTGTGACCTGTTTCTGTTTTCTTCTCTTTCTACCCTCAAATGCACCGACAATATAATGTAGCACCATTTCTCCCTGTAAAGGCACATTAAAAAGGGGGAAATCTTACTTATAAAAACAAGTTCTTATCTACTAGGAATAAGAAAGTACTTGTTTACAATACAGGGGCACCTCCCACCTTGAAAATGTGTCACCTGGACCCAACTTAGACCCCAGGTGATTAGACACTAACCATCCAGCCTTGAACCCTGGATCCCAGACATAGAAACGACACAGTTCTTCACAACAGCCACAGGAAACAAATCCCATCTGGGACATCCTTAATACTGCTTGGACACCAACAAGTGCCAGCTCTAATATGATATCCTGACAATGAGGAAAATGGAAACAATCGACCTAAGAGCAGCTTATCCTATCTCACCAGCTAACGATAAGACAAAATCAGAAGACTTGTCACCCTTTGGTCTGTCCAAATGCCAAGATCGCGATTTACAGATGACTGGCTGATAGACCCATGACCGGACTGTATGTATCCTGGGACCAATAAAAAAGCTTACTAGGGCTTGAATTATGACATGCACAACAACCATGATCTCTAGTTCCAGAGGTCTGTCTGAGACAATTGCAATGAAATGGGTCTTCTGGAAACATAACGAAAGACGCTTTTCCAGGCCCCATCCTAGGATCAGCGCAAAGACCAAGACCACCAACCACAGAAGACGGATTAAAATGACACTGAGGGAACAGAATTTCTAGAACTACAAAGAAAGACTTCATCATAAGTTCCACTCCTTGACCTGGGCAGATACTGAGATCTCTAGATACAGAGGTCTGATTTTATCACCCAGGACAAGGCAGAAGTCTTCCAAACACACAAAAGCACCAAGGGGATAGTAAATGAACCTGAAAGGAGTCTATTGTTAATCTCATGACAATATACTTCAAGGGTGGAGAAACCCTGTATCTCTTAGGCCAAGGGAATTCTTTTTCGAATGACCCCAAGTTTTTTTGTTTGTTTGTTTTTGTTTTTGTTTTTTGGGCCACACCCGTTTAATGCTCAGGAGTTACTCCTGGCTATATGCTCAGAAGTCGCTCCTGGCTTGGAGGGACCATATGGGACGCTGGGGGATCGAACCGCGGTCCATCCTATGCTAGCGCTTGCAAGGCAGACACCTTACCTCTAGCGCCACCTTCCCGGCCCCAACCCCAATTTTTACTGTGTCTGTGCAGGAGGGAAGAAAAAAGAAAAAAAAAACAAAACCACAAAACATTTTTTTAATTTATTTATCTAGTTTTTGTCGACTTCTTTGTTTTGGTGTAGTTATTGAAGTTGTTGTCTCCATTTATATTTATTTATTTTTCTTATTTTCTTCCTTTATGTACTCTGCCATGTTTTTTATCTCAAGATCATGGCTTTTATGTGGTGCTTATCTTTATTGTCGGAGTGCTCACTGGATATTTCATTCGACATTTCTTTTTGTACTGTTGTGATGTTTCACCTTCTTTTTCCCCTTCATCTCTCAAACCTAGGATGAGAGCCTCTAGAAGGACCTCGCCCATTTTTGGCGTATTTGATTTTTTCCCAGTTTACTACTTTTCTCTTCTTCAAATAAAACCACATAACTTGAACTATCTACTCCCACCTCCCAATTAGAGGGGGAATTAAGGGAGGTACCAAGACCAAACAAGTGTAAGACCACTAAGTAGTAAGCTAGGCACAGAGGGAACCACTTATTCTAGCAGCCCAGGGGGTGAGGGAGGAGGATATGGAAAGTAGGACGGGAAAGGAGGTGGAGGGAGGACAATTCGGTGATGGAAATTCTCCTGATTTTATGTTAATATGTACCTAAAATATTATTGTCAGTGATATGGAAGCCACTATGATTAAAATAAAAATTATATTTAAAAAAGAGAATTGAAAAAAAATAAAAATAAATGAAACTAATTTTAAAATAAAATGTATAAATTTAGGGAACAAAATTTTTATAGTGATACAGTTTTGAATGATCCTAAATTACCACATAATGAAATAAAAACATAGTTTCAAAATATATTCTGATGTATAAATCTATGTAATAAGTAATAAAATTATATATTACAATAAAGTGGCATATTAGTAGGTAGTGCTATAGAGATTTATAATATTACATCATCTCAATAAAATATTGTTCACAATAAATAGCTAAAGTTAAATAATTTCATCTGTTTTGAAACTTTTAATAAAGAGAAAATTTTAGTATGTATTTATCAAAAAAAAGAATTTCTTTAATTTGGTACTTCTATTCACTGACAAAATAGAGAAATATAATATATAATTATAAAATATGCCATGGAAAATAATTATCTTTCTAGACTCATATGCATCTATAAATATAGTTTATATATATAAAGTTTATATGTGGTTGTGCGTTTATAATAAAAATGCATTGCATAGTTATTTTATCTAGTTCTCAAACTTTCAGTCTTAGGGATATTTATACAGTTTAAAGAGTTATATGAGGCTTATATATACAAATATTTATCATTAAAGTTAAATATTTATTATTATTTAATAAATATAAAATAAAACTTCACACTTTGTATAGTTTAATGACTATATTTTTTAAAATAAAAAGTATTTATTAATAAGTGTGTATTATTTTACTTTTTTTTTAGAATGGGAGACTAGGGTCTACAACTAGATATATTCAGAGCCTACTCCTGGCTCTGAGCTTAGTTAAGGATGACTTCTGATTCAGAGATGATTTCTTGGGGGTCTGTGGGGAACTTTTAAAATGCCCAGTATCAAATCACTGTAAGCCATATACTAGTGAGCTCTGTAAGCACCTCACTATCTCTCCCACACCTGCTTTACAGTTTTTAAGTTCTCCATAATGATCATTTAATAGAACTGTAGCATTAAATTTGAAAATGTATCTGAATCTAAATTAAAAGGAGAAAATCCTGTTTCATATATAATATAGGTGGAAGATAAAGGAATATAACCATTTTGATACTACAAAAAACTCAGCAAGAGGGAGTTTCTTTATGGTGAGATGCAATGAGAAATCTTATAAAAGAATATAGACTGTTAAAATAGAATAAACTGGTATAATTTGCTTAATGTACAGTTCTTTAACTACATATGACTTTGCAATACCAGGTATTGGTCCTTTGCAAAGTACTGGTTTTAAAGTTATATTGCTTAAAAAATAATGAAACTTTTCACAATACAAATTAAGAAAAAAGTTAATTAATTTGCTCAAATCATATTAATCCTTTAACCTTATCAAAGTGATCTATAAGAATCAGGATGCAGTGAGCTTCACAGGGGAAGATACCAGATGTCAAATATTCTAAATGCA
Source organism: Suncus etruscus (assembly GCF_024139225.1). NCBI lineage: Eukaryota > Metazoa > Chordata > Mammalia > Eulipotyphla > Soricidae > Suncus > Suncus etruscus. The sequence continues at coordinate 87,204,764 of NC_064855.1, read as the reverse complement.
TTTAGAGGTGGGATTTTATTAATGGTAGTAAACATATCTCTATTGTCTTCTTTCTTATTGGCAGCAAACTCTAATTTTCTATTTTTAGAATGTGTGTATCAAATCCTTATTACTGAATATACATGTCTTTCTGTTTATATCTTCGCTTAAAATATCCAATGGGAAATCACATCAGATGCAATTCAAAGCTCTCAAAGATCTTCTGATCTCAAATATTTTTCTTTGGGAGGGGGCACACCTGGAGATGTTCAGGAATTAACCTGGCTCTGCACTTAGGGATCACGCCTGGTTGCTGAAATGGATCCTGCAAGGCAAATGTCCTATGCGCTGTTCTATCACTTTGGCCACTGATTTCAAGACGTTTTGTATGCTCCATTTTTGAGAATACATTTTAATTTCTGCACATTTACTAATTCATTTTTTATTTAGACATCCATAATGATTTATAGCACAATTAATGATATGTTTTTAACAAAAATAATTTGTAATAAAATCACATACACAATTTAAATTACTAGTGTATAATGGTTAATTCCATGATTATAAGAACTTTTGGGTGCTATTAATTTGACTTGTGATAAGAATATAGTAGTTGGGGCCAGTGAGGTGGTGCTAGAGGTAAGGTTGCCTTGCAAGCTAGCCAAGGAAAAACCACGGTTCGATCCCCTGGCATCCCATATGGTTCCCCAGAGTCAGGGAAATTTCTGAGCACTAGTCAGGAGTAACCCCTGAGCATCAAATGGGTATGGTCAAAAAAATTAAAAAAATAAATAGTTTCACTAATTTAATGATGTTTTTGTTGTTCAGGGCCATGTTAGGAGTCCTTTAAGAGTGTTACTGATTCCTTGCTGAAGGAGTATCTTTTGGCGCTCAGGGAGTCATGTATTGTCAAAATCCTATAGGAAACCCCCTCTGTCACTTCATATATTAAGCATACAGTCCACTGTCCTACTTTCCCCATGACTTATTAATTTTTGCATCATCAATTTAAATAATTCTGCAATAAAAGAGCAAATAATATTTCAGTATGTAATGGAAATAATTTTCTTAGTTACCCTTGAACATCCAGGAAAGATCTCTGATTACTCTACCAGAAAATAGTTCTCTGGTAATAGAGAATAAATAATAAACCAAAAATAAACTTAATACTGGGAAAGAGACATAGTAGAGAATGTAAAATACTTGCCTTGCACACTTTTCATCCTAGATCAACCCAAGCATAGCATATAGTTCCTCAAATACTACCAGGAGTTATCCTTGAGTACCATTCATTGTGGGACATCAAACAACATTTGGGCATGAATTGTGAGTATTCCTAAGAACACTCAGGGCACTGAAGTCTATTATATCTGTGCATCAACTATATCTCTCTGTTAATCTTTAGACATGAAAACATGTGAATTGATTTTACAAATTTAATAATGCTTTTATTTTATCTCTGAACTCTACTGTTCATACTTTATCCCTGTAGTTTATAGTTCTGGTTAAATTAATACGTAACATTTAAAAACAAGAATATATTTTCAAATATTTATAAACAAGAAAAACCATAATTGATTTGTTAAAATCAAGTAAGCATGCCTAAGTAGAAAATAGAAAGGATAGGTTAACCATATATATAAAACAGTGAGGAAGTGATTATTATGTGAAGGACAAGATAAATTGGTAGAAGAACAGAGGGTACACAAGAGTTATCAAAGGAAACCTATTTAAAAGTATGGTCTTTTACACACCTAGTACAACCCCAAATATCTTATTGTGGAAATACTAGAGACTTGTTAAGAACTATCACTTTCTGATATGGTAAATTATGACTTGCTTTTTGGTATATCATGTAATGTACTTATTAAAATAAAACTTGGAGTAAGGGTTCAGTGATTGTAAACAAACATTTGTTTTTATTTTTCTTGTTGCACAAAGATTTGACAAGGAATAATTATAAATTTAATACTTTGAGACACAGTGAACAAATTAAGACAACCTTTCCTTTAAATGCTCCACGCGATTCTCTTTCTCATGCTTGAGCTAGCTTTACACTCCTGAACTTTACAGATATTTGGTTTGTTGGAGGTGGAGGGGCATGAAACATACATCATTAAGTCACTGTTAAATTATTAATTTTGGCCTTCAGATTTAGTATTACTATATTGACAGAAAATTAGTAAAGTCAAGTTCATTTTGCTTATTGTAAATAAAGTATAATATAGCACAAGTGTTTTGTTATTTTTAAAAGGCACACATTCACAATTTACAAAAGGATTAATTTTATATTTTATTTCAAACAGTAATTGTTTAGAGACAGCATGTAAATACATTGTTTTCTAGTGTCATCCTTTTAGGAACAACTATTAAAAAATAGAAGTCAACATTTTTCAACTGTGAAGTACTGGATCCAATTACTCACAGCAGCTAAAAGCAGAATTTATTTTAATAGGATTTGCAGTAAAACTAGGCATATAAAAATCAGATGCATAGGCAAAGACTTTTTCATCTTTAATCATTAAGCTAGCAGTACAAATTGAGCCCTGAAGTTATGTTGTTCCCAAAGGAGATCAGAGTTTTAGAAAATTCAGGGGGATTAAACATCCGTGTTTGAGTGAACAGGCTAAGTGATTTGTTCCATTATTAAAATAGTATTTTCAATATTTTATAAGTACATATCATATATTTCTTTTACTTTTAAATGATTATTTTTAATTCACAGAAGTTTGTACTATTCACCAGTTGAATGAATATTCTATCATTAACTTTTGTAATTGCTAGTTTAGTTATATCCAAATTTCTGAGAGATTTTTTTTTTGATGTTTCTGAGTCTTTTATTGTTCTCTATACATTTCATCTCACATATATATGTATACTTTTGTTTGTGTGTGTATTTTAGAATAGAAAGTAAGAAGGTACTTCCTCTTAGACTATCTCTTCACAGAAGTTCTTGTATAGGATTATATGAAATATGTAATGTATATGTCTAAAATTGAATAATCAACTCTGCTAATGGTTTAAGATTTCTATTATAAAAATATTTTACCATACAAAACTATATTTATCTATAAATATATAACTAATTATCAGGGTTTATTTTTATTTTGATTGTTTATATAGATAATTATTTTCCTTATAGAAATAATTTTGACTTATATATAAGACATCTATAAGAATTATCACTACACATTATAGGGGTCAGTAAATTAAGTCACATAAAAATAGATACTTCAATCTTTTATTACCTTAGGCATTATTTTTAACAATAAAATAATAAATTATAAACAAGTTGAATGTCTACAAAATTGTTATTTATAAAAAATAGTATAAGGAAGTTAAAAACAATAAGAATGAAATGATTTTATGAATAGGTTAGTGAGCAGAAGCTAGTTCACAGTGCATAAGAAATGGTCTGACAAAGAATTATAAAGCCAAACCTGTTTAGCTAAAAAGCCACACACACTTTTCTAGGTACATTATAAATCTTTTCTCATTTATTTTTACAGTTCAATATATGAGATAGTATATCAGTTATTGTGTTCTGCTGCAAGTAACAGAAAACACTAAGTCATATTTAATATTTAAACACTAAGTTTAAATATTAAAGAAATTTAATATCTTACAATAATTGGAATTTTAGAGATAAGGCAGACTTTGGTTCAATTCTGCCTGGGCCTACTCATATCATCAAAAACTCACATCCATTCTACCCCTCTGCTCTGTTTTATTAGTCCTTTCCCTTACTTTAATCCAGATTCCCTCTTCATATAAGGTGATCAGCAATAAAATTTGAAACCTAATGGTTTCGGGTTTAACTCTATAAAGGATAGGAGAAAGTCAAATATGAGGCTTTTCTCTAAATGAATATTTAGTCTGCTCACCCTGAGTGCAGTGCTAGGAGTGTCACCCTAACTATCACCTGCGTGTGGAACAAAAGAAAAAAAAAGCAACAAAAACAAAATTTAGCCTGCTCATATGCCCATTCACAGATAAAAGTTTCTAGAGTAATAATTTAATTTAACTAAGAAATCCCGTTACCTCTACCAGAAGCTGGGAGACAGATTGTGTTCACCTTAATGAACAGATTTCTTTATGTATATTCACTATCTGGGTATTTTCTTTTAATTATTTGTTTGTTTGTTTGTTTGGAGGAAAAGCCAGTGATGCTCTGGGATTACTCCTTGCTCTGCATTTAGGAATCGCTTCTGGTGTCTAGAGGACCATATGGGATGGCAGGAATCAAACCTGTGTTGGCTGTATACAAGCACATGTTCTACATGCTGTATTATTGTTCTAGCCCCATGGGTTCTTTTTATTATTATTAAAATTATTATTATTATTATTATTATTAAAACATCATTATTTACAAATTTGTTTATAATATAGCTGTTTCATAAATCCAACGCTCTGACACTAATACCATCACTAGTGTGACTTTCCCTCCACCAATGACCCACTAATCCCCAAGCCTGCCACTTTTCAGGCATAAACAAATTTACTTGTTTTATTTGTTACTTGATTTCATATGATGCAAAATAGATCAATAAAGGTCACTTTTTATCATTGTTATATAGTACAAATGTGTTTACTATAATCGTTATGAGGATTTTCTGAAATGATTGGTGCTCTTTGTTTCTTCTGTGTTAGTGTTTTTTCTCTTAGGGCCTGGTGGATGTCTACACAGCTTTCTCATAAAATTTGCTGTGCTATTTATTACTCAACTGTCAGTACTGTGAAATTTAAAGGTATCACAAAACTATATATGCATCTGTTTGCTACAGCAGCTCTGGAGGTGGGTGGTTTATAAACTGGAGTATATAGGGTTTGGTGGAAGCTGATTGCACTATCAGGCAAGGAAGAGAATCTGCCTAATCCCATTTCAGAAGGCCACAGAGCTTTTAGCTTATATATTGTTAAAATAAGCCATAAAGTAAATCATATATTTTTTCATTAAAAATTCACTTTTATTTAAATTTGAGCTATACCCAATAGTACTCAGGATATACTTGTGACTTTCTATTTAGGCATCACATCTGGTGCCAGTCAGCCTTACAGGCTAGCCTCCAGGCCAGAATGATTTTTTGTTTTGTTTTGTTTTGTTTTTTTTGGCCACACCTGGTGACGCTCAGGGGTTATTCCTGGGTATGTGCTCAGAAATCGCTCCTGGCTTGGGGAACCATATGGAATGCCAGAGGAATCGAATCATGGTCCATCCTAGGCTAGCATACACAAGGCAGATTCCTTACCGCCTGTGCAACCACTCTAGCCCCCAGAATGATTTTTTAAAAAAACTATTGATTGAAAAAAAAAACAAAAACAAAAAACTATTGATTGATTGAGTGATTGGTTGGTTTTTTGGGCCACACCGGCAACACTCGGGTTACTCCTGATTCTGCAAGCAGAAATTGCTCCTGGCAAACTCAGTGGACCATAAGGGATGTTGGGAAATGAACCCAGGATTGTCTTGGGTTGGCTGCTTGCAAGGCAAACTCCCTATCTCTGTGCTATCTCTCCAGTACAAATTCTTCCATTTATATTTTCTTGTTCTTGACGAAGATACAAGTAGTCTACATATTTGTTGTTTTTATTTGCCTCAGGTAATATATAAATATTGAAAATATATGAGAAAAAGGTATAAATATGGGTAATAATAATGTTATTATATGTGTTATCTCTCATAGATTCCTTTCAACTTTATCAACTGACAACAGGAAAAATATAGAATATAGTTTATGGACAGCAATTTAAGCAAAACAGAATAAAGTTCACCTGAAGACATTTTATTAAACTATCAAAAATGCTTTTCTCTTTACCAATAATGCTAATTGCAAGAAAACAACTATATCCCTATTTATTTTAATGTATAAACTAACTGTGACAAAGAAAACTTGCAGAACAAAAAAAAACAACAACAACATGGAGGAAAAGAGACAAGATACTAAGAGAGAAACAGAATTGCAATACTTTTAAGACATACCTTGAGTGCTTTTTTGAAGTCAGATCTTCTTTTGAACATTCAAGATACATTAATAAATCAATAAATTCACTTTACTTGCTATTATTTATCTAGTTTTATTTATTTATTTAATTTTATTTACCCATAACAGTTGAGTTAAACAATTACTTGCTTTTATAAAATCTTTTAAAGAAACATATCCTCATTTTTGTACAGAAACTTCAAAGCCTACAAGAAGTTATATTGATATGATCCAAGTTTACTCACAGAATTAGAAAATACCTTCCACTATTCCATTCTATAAAGTAGGGGCAAAATTGATCATTTAAAATATGCTTCTTCTTCTTATGAACTTTATGCCACTTCAGACTATTAGGAGTGTAATTTTGAGACTCATGTATACTGACACTATACTGATGTGAACATAGAATAAATACATCAATGTATCAGCAATACTTTTACAAGGAATTAGAAAGTGCTGCAAATAGTGGGCCTAACAGTCTTTTTTTCTTCAAGTTTATTTGTTTAATTTTTTCAATGTTTTTTTTAATCTATAAGGGAACAACGGAAGTTAGTTCTTTGGATATGTAAACTAAATCAACATGTCTATCAGTTTGAACATTTGATAATGCTTGAGAAATTATCTTCAGATCGAAGAACCCTAGATAGGAAAATTAATTTGGTAGGGTTTACATAAAATTTGATTTTTCTTCTTGATTTTTTGTCAATTTCATAGTAACTGTATGCCTGAATCTTGAGTGCATAGTTGGAAGGAGAGAGAGCAAGGAATACCAATAGAAGGAACAAACGTAGCAAAATTTTGAAAATGTATGTGACAATAAACCCAAAATATTTATATCTTTCTATATATATTTAATTCATAAAAACGTTAGTTGCTTAAATTAGCTTCTGTTTGTAGAGAAAGATGATAAGAAATTTGATTCATACCCTCACGTTGACTACTTTTTAGACAATAGTTTATCTAAATTATGACTCTTTCTATAGCTCGTTTACCTCTTGATTAATACACTTTACTTAAAGACTGTAGACCAGTCCTAGTTATTTACTTCACCTATTTAAAATAGTAACTTGATTTAATTTCTTAACAAAACAAATATTTAGAAATGATAAAGCAAATACACCCTTATATATTTATCTTAAAAAGTTGTGACATCATTGGCAATTATCATTCTCTATAAAATTGAAGAAAATATTTATGAAATATGAGTTTTGTGTCTTTAGTTCATAATATTTAATTACTTCCACAAACCTTATTCTTGTTACAAAAAATTGCAAATTAAGATATTAGAAATCAAATCAAAAAAAGTTACTTTGTAATAATTGTTATATCTTAATAAATTTTCATTTAAAGTTGTTATCATAGGATATAAGAACAGTAATGGTTGAGTATTTTGTGTTAACTGTTGTGTCTCATTGTGTGTGGTGGACTTCGAAGCAACTTTCTCTTGAAATTTGTGGATCTGGGCTATTTATACATCTGTCAGTCTTTGGAAGGAAAGAGAATCTGCCCACTGAAATTCTGAGAAGGCTTCAAAGTTTTGCTTGGAGATCTAGTTATCTAAGACAGTCTGGTAGCTTGGCAACTTTACCTCAAGCAATTTTAACATTGATTTATTATTTTTTACATTGCAATTACAAAAAAGAGCTTTAATAAGTGGGTATTAAGATTTATAAAATATTTAAATTTTTAAATTCTTAAAATGTTTTTTGTGAGTGAAATTGGTCAGGAAAAAATGTCATAAAGCACTAATTCATCATTTTCATAATAGTCATAAATCATAATTATAAAATGTCAAGATTATTATTTACATTTATGTGGGTAAATTTTTAATCCCATATAAGAATTATGCAAAGTATTTGTTCATCATCAATATTGTGTATATTATTTATTGACAACATTTTATAAATAAAATATATTTAAACTACTTTTTTTAGTAAACATTTTTAAGATATTTAGATATAAGATATAAGAAGGATAAGAGTTAAAAAATGTACAGCAATAATGGTGTGAGAGTGGCAGTTATTGTTTGCATAGGCCCAGCAAAATATGGGTAAAATGGAAAAAAAATCCTTCTCCTAAATACAAAGAGACCTTATCCCTGAAGATCTCATGGTATAAGACCGATCCTAGGTTCCAGGCATACTAGGTTGCCCAACCCCTGGTTCATTCTCTGTGGTCACAGAGAATTTTTTTTCACACATTAATTGTTGTTATCCGGTTTCTGTCGTTGAAGATTCTAGTTTCTGTGCCAGAATGATTCTGGTTTGTGTGGTTTCTGTGTTTCATTGAAGTCAGAATATAGAGCATCCTCCAGTCTCACCTCACCATCAGATGTAAAGTGTCCTGCCCTGCAAGCAAGTTGCTGCTGTCACTGAGTCATTGGGGTTGAAGTGAATATTTCTTGAAATAAAGTCAAATCAGGGTAGCAGCGTGGTCTCCCCTGGTAGATGTTTGCCTCCTAGTGATGTAGTCAATTGTGGTTGTTTCCATAGATAGTCAATGATTCAGGAGTGTATGGGCAATGCCCATTCTTTGGATGCCTGAGCCAAGTCATTATGCCAGTGTTCAGGGTATAAGGCTTTACTGCATTACAAATTTTGTGTTCCTATCTATTAGATAATAACTTGTTTGTATATGTAGTATTTTCCCATTTTAATGCACCCATGCAAAAGAGAAACAATGCCACAATGTATTTATTGGTGCCTCTGGGGAGCTGAGGGAACAAGTCCAATAATTCCCTTACCTTGGTTCTAACATGAATTCTAAAGCAAAAGACTCTTCTACCATAATTACTTGAACAGATCACAAAGAAAGAAAAACAGAAAACCATAAAACAGCGGGCACAAATATCACTGTTTAAAGGAATATTCAATTGTTATAGCGGTTAAGGAAATAGATATCCAAGGATATTCCTTGGACAGGGACAATGATATGCTTCATGGGGAGCCAAGAACCGAGAGTAAAAATGGTTAAATATGGGAAATAGGTGGTGGGAATGAGGGAGCAAAGGAAAAAAATGAGCTTCTAGGCGGAGAGCCAGGGCAGGAGAGAGCATACAAAATAGATGTTCTGTACATGACAAGTAGTCTAAACCCAATGATATACAAATAATTGTCTATTTGTTCTACGTGGGGACATTAACCCTGGTGCGGTTTCACAATAGACAGGGGTAGTAAGGAAAGTTGCCTGCAAATTCCTGAAGCCAGAACCTCTTGTGCTGCCATGCTGGCAAAAACTCTTGGCTTCCAGGGAGGAAAGAGATCATCCAAGAACTGGAAGCCCGGAAGTTCACAGCCCCACCCAAACCCTCCCTCTGGAGCAGTGTGGAAAATAGGGAAAGCCTACAGTACCCTTTAAGCTCCTCCTCCTCGGGACCCACCTCACTGGCTTGCCCAGGCATGTGGCCCCAGGATAGCCCTGGAGTTCCAGAGAAAGAAAGTGGAAGGGTGCTGGGATGACCCAAGTCCCACACCCCTCTTAGGCCTTGTTAAAAAGGCCTTTGGCATGGCGGAGGACTACCATAACCCATGCTGGCAAACACTCCTGGCTCCCAGAAAGGAAAGAGATACTCCAAGAGCTGGAGGGCCGGAAGTTCACAGCCCCCACCCATCTGCTCCCTCTGGAATTGGGTGTGAAATGGGGAAAGCCTGGGGTACCCTTTAAGTTCCTCCTTGGGACCCACCTTACTGGCTTGCCCTGTCATGTGGCCCTGGGGGTAGCCCTGGAGTTCCGATAAACTACTTTCATCTTTGGAATATAGTTTAAAATTTTTTAACATTAATCTAAGTTTAAAATTTTATTATTTGTTGTCATTGGGGGCCATAATCAGAACGTACTCTTGCTCAGCAGTCAAAGAACTCTCCTATTAGGACTCAGAAGACTGATGGTGTTGCTAGGAATTGAACCTGGCCAACCTCATGAAAGGCAAACACCATAATAGCTGTACTCTCATTCTAGCCAAATTACATTTTAATACATTTCCTTTGCTCTCTTTTCTGCGTTTAAAATTATGTCTGGGGCCGGGCGGTGGCGCTAAAGGTAAGGTGCCTGCCTTGCCTGCGCTGGCCTTGGACGGACCGCGGTTCGATCCCCCGGTGTCCCATATGGTCCCCCAAGCCAGGAGCAACTTCTGAGCACATAGCCAGGAGTAACCCCTGAGCATTACCGGGTGTGGCCCAAAAACCAAAAAAAAAAAAAAAAAAATTATGTCTAAAACTTAAGGAACCATAATGAACAACATTTTTATTTCTCAGGTACTTAGAATATAAGATGACTATAAAGATTTCCTGAAAAGACTGGAAATAAATCTATAAGAAATTTTAATTTTAAGTGTTAGCCTAGACAACAGCAACAATCACTTCACTGATGGTGAATTCTCTGAATTGTATCCTGCAACAACTATGGAGTGCTTTTTCCTTATAGAAAAAATATACTGCAAAGCAGCAATCTCCTCAGTACTTGGGCATCTGAAGTCCCAGCCAAGGCCTTGGGTAGATATGCAAATAGAGTCCAATGCTGACAAAAAACCTAAGTAGGATATGAGAAGGGTTAATAAAATGATTTGATCAACACCCACTGATGAAAAGAGCTCAGTTTTGGTAATGGCTTTTGCCTTTCCCTTAGACAACAGAGCACCAGAAATCAGGTAAAATTTTTGGAATTCAAGCAAAATTGAGCTTATTAATTTTGAGTTTATCACTAAGCCATGAGTGATAGAAGAATAGGTTCTAAACTTTAGAACAATCTGAACAATCCTTAAGTACTTAAAAAATTTAGAATAGAGAATCAATAAAAAATGAAAAATCTTCAAATGGAAGTAGATTGGTTAATGATCATATAGGTAATTTCTTGCAGTATACTGGATGAAGCTGAAAATCCAATAGGTAGCCTCAGAAATGGTACAATAGTCTTACCCTGAAAGAAGAAATAATGGAAAGAGACAAAAAAATGAATAAAATATAAGATGTACTACTGACAATGCAAGGAAGTACAAAGTCAAAATCACTTGCATTAGTGAGGAGGAAAGTAGTGATCTGCGTAGCTAGTTGAAGAAACTTTCACAAATTAAAGTGATGGAGCACAGATTCAAGCAGTCCAAAGAGGCCCAAAGTAAATACAAATACAGCAAATCTAAGAAATAATGGTGATCAATTAGCAACGAGCTAAGCAAGAATGTAAAAGTTAAATGTAAAAATTCAAATATAAAGGAAAAATATTAAGATTCGCTATATATACATATATATGTATATATAATCTACAGTTAAAAAGAAAATGGAATGATACATAATAAATAGAGAATTAGACTTATTCCCAAGAAACAGAATCTGACAGGCAATCTGACAGTGGGATCTTTGTGATTCAGAAGACTTTGTCTCCCCCAGTTGGTCTGTGCACCCCAACGGAAAAAGAAACACTAGAACAAATTCCAGCCACTGCAGCTGGCCATTGCCCAGCCTCACAGTCCCAAGAAACTGAGGCAGACAGACTGGTAGCACAGACCTTACTGTGACTTAGAAAAGCTACTTTTTTTTTCTTATTTTTTTTTTGGGGGGTGGGTCTTACCTGGTGATTCTCAGGGGTTATTCCTGGCTAGGCGCTCATAAAACGCTCCTGGTTTCAGGGATAATATAGGATGCCAGGGGATCGAACAGCAGTCCATCCTAGGTTAGCAAGGAAGATGCCCTACTGCTCAAGCCCCAGAAAAGCTATTTTTCAATGCAGGGCAGAGAGCCCCAAGAATAGCACTACTGATCTGCTTTTTCTACAGGCCTCCATTTCTTCTAGTCCCTGAGCTATACCTCAACAAATAAAAAATATCAAAACAGTGCAGAGATAAGAATGAGAAGACAATGCAAACATGGTCACTCTTAGTGAATTAGATGGTAATTTTGAGGAAGCAACTAGTATCAGCCACCTAGCTAGCCTCTGTGATAATGAATTTAGAGAGGAAATGTCGAGGATGTTCAAGGAACTCAAAGAAACCATGGAACAGTCATTCATAAGATGCAAGAGATTATAAAAGTAGAAATAAAAAAAAAACAACTTCAAACAAAGATAATAGAACTGAGAAACTTGATTGGTAAAATGAAAAAGTCCCTGGACAGCCTCACAAGCAGAGTAACAATTCCTGAGGATAGGATATAATAAGGTCAAAAATAAGTTTTATTTGACAATATTAGGAGATGGGGAAAAAAATAAGCAGACAATGTGAAAAAATAACCTCAAAATAAATGAAAAGACTTCTGTAGAACTTTGGGACAAATTCAAAATAAATATCATAAGAATCACTGGGGTCCCAGAAAGCCATAAAGAAAACCAGTATTGAGAAGTAACAGTCAAAGTTATCATTGGTGAGAATTTCTCAGAGCTAAAGACTAAATGTATTCATATCCTGAACACCAAGAGACTAGAGCTAAAAGAGTTCCAAATAAAAAGGTACATCTTAGTCACAATGAGGAAAATCATAGATAAAGATAGAATATTGAAAGCAGCAAGATCACAAAAGGAAATTATATACGAAAGAAATTTCCTTAAAATTTACAGCAGATTTATTACTTGTAACCTCCCAGGCCCAAAGGCAGTATTGGAATATAGTCAAAAAGCTTCATCAAAATTACTTTACCCAGCCATATTCTTTTAGGTTTAAGGGAAGGATAAACAATTGCTCAGGAACTTTACATACTTCAAACCAACCTTAAAAGAAGAACTGAGAGTGTACATTTTTTTATTTTTTGGCCACACCTGGTGAAACTCATGGGTTACTTATGGCTTTATACTCATAAATTGCTTTTGGCAAGCTTGAGGGACCATAAGAACAGGTACTTTAAGGCAAGGCAAACACCAGAAACACACCAAATTGACACAAAAAAGATGACAAAATTTGTGAGTATTTTCTTTCTCAATGAACTTAATACACCAATTAGGAGGCACAGAGAGGCAAAATGTATCTGAAATTGAACCCAACAATCTGGTGCCTGTAGGGCAAAGATCTGAATATTTAGAGCAAACACAAATTCAAAGCTAAAGGTTAAATCACAACCCTTTAACAAACAACTCCCATAAAATGTCTGGGGGTGGCCATACTAATATCATATGTCATAGACCTTAGGCTTACAAGGTTATAAGAGACAGAGAGGGTTATTTCTTAATTATCAAAGAATACGTACTTATGATGAAGAAATCACAGTTTTCAATATATATATATGTATTTTTCTGGACTCACTTTGGATATGTGTGGTGGTGGTGGTGGTGGTGGTGGTGGTGGTGGTGTGTGTGTGTGTGTGTGTGTGTGTGTGTGTGTGAATTTCTCTCTCAATAGTTTTTGTCAAGGAAGATCATTAAAGAACTAGGCAAAGTAAAGGGTCTTTACTTCCTAAAGTGTTCTGACTCTCAATTTAGGAATCATTCTTGATAGTGCTTTGGATCAAACCTGGATCAACCATATGCAAAATATTCACCCTACTCACCATACTCTCATTTGAACCATGAACAGCAACAGCATATTGCTAAATAGTAGTTGGACCACAGAAGAACTAAAGTGAATATTCAAAACCAATAAAAATGAAGACACAATTTAAACCTATGAGATATAATGAAATATATAATGTATCAAGTGAGAATTTCATGGTTGTACACATTGGAGTACAGGCATGACTCAAGCCCAGCATTCCAGGTATGACTACCAATGAGAATGCTCCAGAAAATAAGGCAACATCCTTATAAACAGCCCAAAATGAAATTGAACTTCTCACACATGACCATATGGACCTGATCATTTTTTAATAGAATCATTAAAATTAGACCAAGCTGTAGACATATACCCTTGGTTTTCTTATGCAATTTTCTGGGTTTGGTTTCTTTATGTATGTGTATTTTTCCATCTATTTTTAGCAGACAAATGCACTTTATTTCTTTATTCTAATATCTGGTCTTCAGCCTCCTTGCAGCAGGCAAATATCCAAGGTATTTTTATGGAACTATTTAGCTTCTGTCTACTTGCATAACGAAAACTTCTTTAGTTTTTGTTTTCAATTTTTTAGCAGTTTCCCCATTTGTTCCTTGCCCTTGTGATTAACTACTCTTGTTAATAGCCACCTGTATATAGTCACACAGACCAAAAAATGGGATAGATTATAAAAAGCAGAAGGAATTCTAATAATGTCACTATTGACCACCTGTCAGTAGCCTATATCATGTTTCCACCTCCATGCACCATGCTACCTTATTAGTGACAATATCATAGTACAGGTATAAACCAGGAAAAAACTGTTCAATTATTATGTTTTACCTCACAATTTGAGAAACTAGTGAAATAAGAACAAAGAAATTAAATGTTATTATAAAGAAGAAATGTAATTAAAATACTATAACAGAAATCAATAACAGAAACTAAGAATGAAATACAAGGGATGATAGGAACTGTACAGAAGGCTTGGAATTTGCCCTACACATGACTGACCAGGTTTTATCCTAACATCATATATATTCTCCTAAGCTTAATAGGATTTATTCCTGAGCACAGTAACAGAGTAAGTACTGAATGATATAGCATGAATGGAAAGATGGAGCACCAGGTGAAATTATCCAGTTAACAATCACCCATGAAACACTCTTCAAGCATTTTTAAACTTCTGAAAAAAAAACAAATTCCTTGGTTTCTTTGAAAAGAACATATGCAAATATCAAAGGCAGAAATAGAATATGCTTAAAAGTTTAGACAACTGGATAAATAAATTATGATAGAGGGTATCTGTATTTTTCATGGTGTCCAGGATTACTATATATATATATGTATATATATATACATATATATGTATATATATACATATATATGTATATATATATTTATATATTTGGTTTTTGGGTCACATCTGGCAGCGCTTAGAGGTTATTCCTGCCTCTATGCTCAGAAATCGCTCCTGGCAGCTTCGGGAGATCATATGGGATGCCAGGATTCGAACCATTGTCCTTCTACATGCAAGGCAAACACCCTACCTCCATGATATCTCTCTGGCCTAAATTTGAATATTTTCAAGAATTGAAATATTGATTAATACTCTGAGGACTTCCGGGGAAACTTCTTCCACGCCTGTCTGACTGTGCTTCTGAATCCTCGAAGGTTTCCTCAGAGGCCTATTGAGCACACCCAAGAAACACTGCACTTTGAAGCTGCCAAGTAAGTACATTCTGGCTGCGGGGGTCGCTATCCAATAAGCTGAGGTCTCTGGTCTATGGAGGCTCCACCCTGCTGTGCCTTAGTTTACTCTGAGGACTTCAGGGAAAACTTCTATGCCTGTCTGCCTGTGCCTCTGAATCCCCGAAGGTTTCCTCAGAAGTCTAGGGAGCGCACCCCGAAAACATTGCATTTGAAGCTGCTGAGTAAGTACATTCTGGCTGCGGGGGTCACTGTCTAATAAGCTGAGGTCTCTGGCCTGTAGAGGCTCTGCCATGCTGTGCCTTTGATTACTCTGAGGACTGTCAACAAGAGGCAGCATAAGAGTTCGCTTCGCGGCCCACCACAACACGCAGGAAAAACCACACTACAAGAATGACAATGGGGAAATCTTGCAGGCAAACACCATCCACAGAGAATGAAGATAAGAGCTCGGATGACCTAATAAATTCCAAACTCCTACTTAACCTTTCAGATAAAGAGTTTAGAATAGAAATATGGAATATGTCATACAACTCAAAAAAAGAAAAGCATAGATCTATCTGAAGAGAACACAAAGACAGAAAAAGAAAACTCCAAACTGAAATAACAGATCTGAAAAACACAGTTTCTCAACTGAAAACCTCAATGGATAGCCTCGCCAACAGGGTATCAGCAGCTGAGAAGAGAATCGGAGTACTGGAAGATGTGATGCAGAAAAGCTCAACACAACAGAAGAAATTGGATAAGAACCTTAAGACAAATGAACAGGCAATGGAAAAAGTACTCAAGGCATGTGAACAGATAAAAATAGGAGTCTTTGATAAACTCAACAGAAACAACATAAAAATCATTAGCGTCCCAGAAACCCAGGAAGATCTTCAAGAAGAATCAACTGTCAAAAGACATCATCAAAGAGATACTCCCAGAGATAAAGACTACATGCAATCAAATCCTGCATGCCCGAAGAATACCAGCTAAAAGAGACCCAAAGAAAAACACCCCAAGACATATCCTCGTTACACTGACAAATCCCATAGATAGAGATAGAATACTAAAAGCAGCAAGATCAAAAAGGGAAATTACATTCAAAGGAGGATCCCTAAGACTTACAGCAGGCATGTTACAAGAAACTCTCAAGGCCAGAAGACAGTGGTGGGATATTGTGACAAGACTGAATGAAATGAATGCCTCACAGAGAATACTGCACCCAGCCCATCTCATGTTAGGTTTGAAGGAAGAATACACAGCTTCATGGATAAACAACAGCTCAGAAACTTCACAGATGATAAACCAGCCTTAAAGGAAAAACTGACAGGTCTACTCTAAGACAAGAGAGACCAACAAACACAGAAAATTTATCTACAAAGATGACAATAAATCCTATGACAATCATCTCCCTCAATGGCAATGGACTAAATTCACCAATTAAAAGACACAGAGTGGCAAAATGGGTCAAAAAGATGAATCCAACCTTCTGCTGCCTACAAGAAACACATCTGAATAGTCAGAACAAACATAGACTCAAAATCAAAGGCTGGAGGAAAATCATCCAAGCAAACAACACCCTCAAAAAAGCTGGGGTGGCCACATTAATATCTGATTACACCAACTTTATACTCAGAAAAGTGGTAAGGGACAAAGATGAACACTATGTACTAATCAAGGGATGTGCAACAGGAAGAAATCAGACTATTAAACATATATGCACCCAGTGAGAGACCAGCAAATTATCTATACAATTACTAACAAATCTGAAAGAAGAAATCAATAATAACACAATCATTGTGGGAGACCTCAACATGGACCTATCAACACTTGATAGGTCAACCAGACTGAAACCCAACGAAAACATACTAGCCCTGAAAAGAGTAATGGAAGAAAGAGGACTAGTAGATATATACAGGACACTCCATCCCAAAAAACCTGGTTACACATTCTTTTCCAATGTACATGGGTCATTCTCCAGAATAGCCTACATGCTAACACATAAAACATACCTCCATAAAATTAAGAGGATAGAAATCTTGCAGGCTACCTTTGCTGACCATAAGGCTCTGAAATTAGATGTGAACTACAAAAAAGATGTGAACTACACAGAAGAAAAACTTTAACAATTGGAAATTAAACACCCTGCTATTGAACAACCAGTGGGTTCGAAATGAAATCAAAAAGGAAATCAAAACTTTCCTGGAAACAAATGGAAGACACAAACTGCCAGAATCTATGGGACACAGCAAAAGCATTCCTGAGAGGAAAATTTATAGCTTTACAAGCACACATCAGGAAGGAAGAAGGAGCATACCTGAATAACTTAATGACGCAGCTCAAAAATCTAGAAAATGACCAACAAAAGGAACCAAAAATAGGGAAACAGAAGAAAATAGCAAAGCTGAAAGCAGAACTCAATGAAGTGGAAAACCAAAAAACAATCCGAAAGATCAAAGAAAGCAGAAGCTGGTTCTTTGAAAAAATAAGCAAGATTGATAGACCATTGGCAAAACTCACAAAGAAAGAGAGAGAGAAATCTGATAACCCGTATTAGAAATGAAAAGGGGGAGATCACGACAGAAGTAGCAGAGATTCAAAGGGTCATCAGAGACTACATTGAGAAACTTTATGCTACTAAACATGAGAACCTAGAAGAAATGGAAAAAATTTTGGACACTTATAACATTACACATTTAAGTAAGGAGGATGTAGCATATCTAAACATCCCCATAACTACTGAGGAAATTGAAACTGTAATCAAACATCTGCCCAAAAAGAAAAGCCCAGGCCCAGATGGTTTTCTTAACGAATTTCAAATCTTTCAAGAGGAGCTACTACCAATACTAGCCAAGCTCTTCCATGAAATTGAAAAAAAACAGGAACATTCCCAAACAGCTTTTATGAAGCCAACATCACCTTGATACCAAAACCAGACAGAGATACTGCCAAAAAAGAAAATTACAGACCAATATCCCTGATGAATGCTGAGGCAAAGATCTTCAACAAAATCCTGGCAAATAGGATCCAATGCATCATCAAGAAGATCATACACTACAACCAAGTAGGCTTATCCCAGGAATGCAAGGATGGTTTAACATCTGTAAATCTATCAACATCATACACAACATCGATAACCAGAAAAATAAAAATCACATGATCATATTAATAGACACAGAGAACGCATTTGAGAAGGTCCAACACCCATTCTTGATCAAAACTCTCAGCAAGATGGGAATGGAAGGAACCTTTCTCAATCTAGTTGAAGCCATCTACCACAAGCCAATGGCAAATATTATCCTCAATAGACAAAAACTAAAAGCCTTTCCTCTAAATTCTGGTACAAGACCAGGCTGTCAGCTCTCACTACTCCTCGTCAACATAGTACTGGATGTTCTTGCTATAGCGATCAGGCACGAAAAAGGTATCAAGGGAATCCAGATAGGAAAGGAAGAAGTCAAGCTCTCACTGTTTGCAGATGACATGATACTCTACTTAGAAAACCCTAAAGACTCTACCAAAAAGCTTCTAGAAACAATAGATTCATATAGCAAGGTGGCAGGCTACAATATCAACCTACAGAATTCAATGGCATTTTTATATGCCAATAATGATAGGGAAGAGATGGAAGTCAGGAAGGCAATCCTATTCACAATAGTGCCACACAAACTCAAATATCTTGGAGTCAACTTGACCAAAGACATGAAGGACCTATACAAAGAAAACTATAAAGCCCTGCTCCAAGAATTAAGAGTGGACACATGGAAATGGAAACACATACCCTGCTCATGGATTGGCAGGATTAACATCATTAAAATCGCAATACTCCCCAAACCATTATATAGATTTAATGCGATCCCCTTAAAAATACCCATGACATTCTTCACAGAAGTAGATCAAACACTTTTAAAGTTCATCTGGAACAATAAACATCCTCGAATAGCTAAAGCACTCCTAGGTAAAAGGAAAATAGGAGTCATTACTTTCCCCAACTTTAAACTGTACTACTAAGCAATAGTTATCAAAACAGCATGGTATTGGAATAAAGACAGACCCTCAGATCAGTGGAATAGGCTTCAGTTCTCAGAGAAAGTTCCCCAGACATACAATTAACTAATTCTTGACATAGGAGCAAGAAATCCTAAGTGGAGCAGGGAAAAATCTCTTCAACAAGTGGTGCTGGCAGAACTTTTTAGCCACTTGCAAAAAAGCAAACATAGACCCCCAGTTAACATCATGTAAGAAGGTAAAATCCAAATGAATTAAAGACCTTGATATCAGACCTGATACCATAAATTATATAGAACAACACGTCTTTAAAACACTCCATGACATTGAAACTAAAGGCATCTTCAAGAAGGAAACTGCACTTTCCAAACAAGTGGAAGCAGAGATCAACAGATGGGAATACATTAAACTGAGAAGCTTCTGCACCTCAAAAGAAATAGTGCCCAGGATACAAGAGTCACCCACTGAGTGGGAGAAACTATTCACCCAACACCCTTCAGATAAGGGGCTAATATCCAAAATATACAGGGCACTGACAGAACTTTACAAAAAAAAACATCTAATCCCAGTAAAAAATGAGAAGAAATGAACAGACACTTGATAAAAAAGAAATATAAATGGCCAACAAGCACATGAAAAAATGCTCCCCATCACTAATCATCAGAAGATGCAAATCAAAACAATGATGAGATACCACCTCACACCACAGAGATTGTCACACATCACAAGGAATGTGAACAATCAGTGCTGGTGGGGATGTGGAGAGAAAGGAACTCTTATCCACTGCTGGTGGGAATGCCGCCTAGTAGAGCCTCTATGGAAAGCGATATGGAGATTCCTTCAAAATCTGGAAATTGAGGTTCCATTTGACCCAGCTATTCCACTTCTAGGGATATACCCTAAGAACACAGGAATACAATACAAAACCCCCTTCCTCACACCTATATTTATTGCATCACTATTCACAATAGTCAGGCTCTGGAAACAACCAAGATGCCCTTCAGCAGACGAATGGCTAAAGAAACTGTGGTACATATACACAATGGAATATTATGCAGCCATCAGGAGAGATGAAGTCATGAAATTTTCCTATACATGGATGTACATGGAATCTATCATGCTGAGTGAAATAAGTCAGAGGGAGAAAGAGAGATGCAGAATAGTCTCACTCATCTATGTGTTTTAAGAAAAATAAAAGTTATTTTTGTAACAATCCTCAGAGACAATGAGAGGAGGGCTGAAAAACCAGCTCACTTCATGAAGCTCACCACAAAGAGTGTTGAGTACAGCTATAGAAATAACCACACAGAGAACTACCATAATCATGTGAATGAATGAGGTAACTGAAAAGCCTGCCTGGAGTACATTTGGGGGTGGGGTGTGATGGAGGGAGATTTGGGACATTGGTGGTGGGAATGTTGCACTGGTGAAGGGGGTGTTCTTTACATGACTGAAACCTAATCACAATCATTTATGTAATCAAGATGTTCAAATAAAGAAGAAAAAATAAAAAATAATGAGTAATAAAATGTTCTGATTAAAAGATATAAATAGGTTTATTGTAGAGTAGAAAACAAAATAAAAAACAGCAAAAATTAATTTAGTATAGAACTAAGTTAACTCTTGCTTTATTTTGTGTTACTGTTTTGTATTTTATTAGAAAATCTGCACCTTTTTATTATTTTTCCAGTAATAAGTATGTTTACAATAAGAGCAAAGATTATACCGGGTACTCAAACTGGCTCTAAGCCTTTTCTATAGGCCTATTTATTTAGCATTTGCCTTTGGTATTGTCCATTGTTCTGAGCCTAAAGTTTGGTGAATAATCTATATTCATTGGAATTGTTAATTTCCCTTTAATCAGAACAATCCCAGTAAATTACAGTAATACTGAAAGTGTAGAATGGGTGCAGTCACAAATAGTACTCCTCACAGCAGTGAGCAAAGGAAACTTGAGGCATCCTTTTTCACATACAAAATGGAATGCTTGTTTTAGGCTATAAAAACCATGAAATTATATAGTTCACTACTACAGAAATACTTTGAAATGTTAGCCAGTAGAAAACATAGAATGATGCATCTAATATTTAAGATATAAATAAACATAGTATGGTAATAACAATGCCCAATGGTAATAGAAATTGAAAACCTGTATTCAACAGAAAGCTTATTACAGGGTTGAGAATGAGGAAGTTGGGACATGAGGGTTATGTGAAAGACAGTGGGCACTTTGGAAAAGGATGTGGTAAGGAAATGGGTCATACATGAAACACTATGTTTAACAGTACTATAAACCATATTACCTAAAAAATTTTTAAAGAAAACCCAACACTTAAAGTTGTGCTATGTCTGTTAATTTTGAACATGATTTTATAGGTAGTTAGTAAAATCAGAAAAAAAAGTTATTTTACAGCATACTCATAAGAATGCAAAAGAAAGCATAAAATTTACCACTTCTGGGCATTTCTTGTTTCCTTAAACAGTTACCTCCTTTGGCCAGGGAAATATTTTTACTCCAGGGCCTAATATTGCAAAATATTTGTTTTCTAATCTATCTTATTTTCTTGGCTGACAAATTGGGAGCACAATAAACTTGCATGGAGCATATTATACTAATTTAGCATGAGATTTCACAACCTTAAATAGGCAAAATATATGTCATTTTTTTTTTCAGAAAGAAGAAAACTAGAAGGATCTTCACCTGTGTATCCTAACTGATTATCTCAGGAAAAAATTATTCAAACAGGTATATGAAGGAGGAGGAGAACTGGTAGTGATTTGGGGAATTAATAAAACTCAAGTTATTTCTCACCTTTGAAGTACCACAAAGCTATAAAGAGCACATCTCTTTGAGATGCAAATATTAAGTTATTTGGAGATAGAGTAGGTCTTTTTACTATGAGATTCTAATATTAAAACTAAATAAGGGTGGAGCCCTCAGTAAAGCAAAAGTTACAATAGAATCTAAATGTCATGATAAGAATATGAGATGCCTGACATCAAGCTCTTTAATCGATGTGTATTTGATCATTGTGCATGGTGTTAGATGGTGGTCTGAGTTCACTTTTTGGCAAGTGGCTAACCAGTGTGCCAACACTACTTGTTGAAGAGGCTTTTCTTGTTCCATTTTGGATTTCTTGCTCCTGTAGAAAAAATTTAATTGATTGTATGTCTGTAGAACATTCTTTGAATACTCAAGTCTATTCCACTGAAGGAATATAGAACAACACATAGGTAAAACACTCGATGACATTGTGACTAAAGGCATCTTCAAGGAGGAAGCAATACTCTTCAAACAAGTAGAAGCAAAGATAAACATATGCCGTCTACTCCAGCCTTTATGGAAAACAACATGGAGATTCCTCAAAAAACTGGAAATTGAGCTCTCATATGTTCCAGCTATACCACTCCCCTTAAGGGATAGACCTAGGAACACAAATACGCAATACAAATATACCCTCCACAAACCTGTATTCATTGCAGTACTATTTACAGTAGCCAGACTCTAGAAACAACCAAGATGCCCTTCAAAAGATGAATGAATAGCTAAAGAAACTGTGATACATATAAACAATGGAATATTATGCAGCCATCAGGAGAGATGAAGTCATGAAATTTTCCTATACACGGATGTACATGTAATCTATTATTGCTGAGTGAAATAAGTCAGAGGGAGAGAAATAGAAACAGAATAGTCTCACTCATCTATGAGTTTTAATAAAAATTAAAGACATTATTGTAATAAGGCCCAGAGACAATAGAGTTAAGGGCTGGAAGTGCAGGAAGGACCAGCTCACAATTTCAAGCTCACCACAAAGAGTGGTGAATGCTGTTAGGGAAATAACTACACTAACAACTAGCATGAAAATGTTAAAAAATAAGAGAAGTAGAATGTCTCAAATACAGGCAGGGGTGAGGGAGGAGGGGGATATTGATGGTGGGAATGTTGCACTGGTGAAGAAGGGTTTGATTTTCTATGAGTGAAACCTAACTATAATCATGCTTGTAATCATGGTACTTAATCAAGATTTTCTAGAACTAAAAAAAATTAGAGAGTCTGAAAATATCTAGACTCAGGCCTTTCCTGTGATAGTGCCCAGATTAAATTTTACTTATACTGAGGATTCCAGACCTGTGTTTGGAAATTAGAGACATTTTGTAAAAAGCCTTCTTCTAAAAGATTTATCTTCTAAAAGATAATCTAAAAGATTATCTGATTTTTCTTAAAATGTTATTCTCTCTCTAACTTTCTCTTAATAAAACTATTTCACTTGACTAAAAATTTGCAATGTATTTATACAATGGAATACTATGCAACTATAAGAAAAATGAAACTATACACCTCACAGCACTGCAACTTTCATTAAACTAGAGGAGGGCTAAATCATGTTAAGCTATGTAAATCCATGGGAGAAGAACAAATATATATTATGGTTTTATGCATATGAGGTATATATAAAATAAGATAATGCAATGATTCCATTTTATTGAGCCTCAATTTTAAAATTATAATTCAAAATAAAGGAGTGTTAAGGAATGGCGAAACACTGTAGAGTTAAAATAAAGACTTTGGTTAAGGGTCTTGGGTAACTGTGGTATAGACTTGAAATAACTATATAAATCAAGATCATGAGAATCAACACTGTTGGAGCCGGAGCAGCAGTGTAGTGGTAGGGCCTTAGCCTTGCAAGTAGCTAACAATGGACGAACCTTGGATCTATCTTCCAGAGTTACAAATGGTCTCCCAAGCCAGGAGTGATTTCTGAGCATAGAGCCAGGAGTAACCCCTCAGTGTCACCTGGTGTGGCCTGCAAAAAAAAAAAAAAAAAAATATATATATATATATATATATATATATATAACTTTTTATTCATAAATTAATCCCATAATATGTGAAAGCATATGTTGTTCAAACTTTTTGTTGTTTTTTTTTGGGGGGGGGTTGGTCACACCCGGCTGTGCTCAGGGATTACTCCTGACTCTATACTCAGAAATCACTCCTGATAGGCTCCGGGGACTCATTGGGATACAGGGATTCGAACCACCTTTGGTCCTGGCTTGGCCGCTTGCAAGGCAAACACCCTACCACTGTGCTATCTCTCCGGCCCCCAAAAGTTTTTAAATAAATATTTTATTTCAACCATGATTCATATTTAACTTAATCTGCTTCATTCCTAACTACTATTCTCAAATTAAAAAATTTCTAGAACAAAGTTTCTTTGGTAGTACATTTTAAAACTTTCTACTTGTTTCATTGAATGTAGAACTTAGAAGCAAAACTTCACATAACAATTTCAATCAATTGAATTATATTATTTTAGTTAAATAAATATTCTATCTTTTTATAGCCTGCCAATTAAAATATGTAGCATTAGAGACAAAGCATTAATATTGTTTAAGGCACCTAACAAGTTTTGTTTTATTTTAGTATAAATTGTAAGCAGCAACATGCTTTTCATATAAAATATTTAGCACTTTTTATATAGTATCTAGCAAGGGCATGCTGTTATTAATAAGTTGCATACAGCATGCTGTTATTAATAAGTTGCATACAGCACAGTATGAGACACTAAAATAAAAGAAAGGAAATTATGAATCTTTATTTTGGGAGGAACACACCTGGCAGTACTCAGGAGTTACTCCTGGCTCTGAACTCAGATATCAGTCTTGGTAGGCAAGGAAACCATATGGGATACTAGGGAATCAAACTCAAATCAGCTGCATGCAAGACAAATGCCTTACCTGCTGTCTTATCTCTCTAGTTCTAGTTAGGGTTAAGATTCTTTTTATTGTGATGTTTTTCATGTTTTTTTTTGGGGGGGGGGTCACACTCGGCAGCGCTCAGGGGTTATTCCTGGCTCTACGCTCAGAACTCGCCTCCAGCATGCTCCGGGGACCATATGGGATGCCCGGATTCGAACCATTGTCCTTCTGCAAGCAAGACAAATGGCTTACCGTTGTGCAATCTCTCCAGCCCCAGGGTTAAGGTTCTTTTAACTTAGTAATCATTCTTAATTTTGTTCTCCACTAGGGTCTTTATTTGGTGAATAGTGCAATAATTATGTCTCTAAAACTTAAAATGGGGACAAGGCAGATCTTTAAAGTACCTAATATATTTGCTTCCCGAAAGGAAATAATTCAGTCGTGAAACTCAAGTAGAAAAAAAAATGGTTAAATTTATTGCAAATTACGCTATTACCTGAACATGTACAAAACAGACAATCCAAAAAGAACTGGGTTCCCTTAGGAAGTTCAGGGTCTGTCTTTTAGTCAGTTCTAACCCCAGCGTATTAATTATAGCAAGGTCTTATCAGCTTGGAAGTCTTGCCATTTTTTTCCTTTATAATTTGTCATTGATTGATAGATTGCTTTTGACCACACCACATGGTGTTCAGGGCTAACTCCTGGCTCTGTACTTGGAGGTCATTCCCGATGGTGCTCAGAAAATATGTGGTGCTGGGAATTGAACTTGGTTGTCTGCTTGCAAGACAAGTACTTTGACAACTTTCTGGTTTATAATTTTCTTCTTAGAGAAATTTCTTCATACAGTCTCTGCTCTTCTCCTCCCTTTCTTCTTCTCCATGTCACTCATATAAGTTTCTAGCTACAACATCTTTACTTACCGAAAAATAAAATTTAGACAAATTAAAAATGAAAATAATTTTAAAATATATTTTAAGTTTTTAATAATTTTAGAGAACGTGGCTATCTTCTAATGTATCACATTTATTTTTTTATATATTTTGTTCTAAGATAGATGGGAGATAGCATATTACTAACTTAGAAGCTTGTGAATTTTATAATACTGAGTAAATTATTCCTTTAATTAAGAAGGTTTTAGCAACAATTTATTTTTGTTTAAGAATTTATAATATTATTAAATGAAGCCTGCTTTAGCCATAAAGACATTTAAGCAAGAAAAATAATATGCTCTATTAAGCATAAGTTTCTAAAATTTATCAAGGAGGTCACTTCTGGTGGCATTTGGTGTTTCTCAGAGTTTTCTACATACATATTATTCCAAAAGTAAATTATTAAATGATACCCAATTTAATGTTTCAATACTAATTAAAATTACTGCTCTGGGATCAAGTTTTATCCTGGTATTAGTTCTTTCTCTCATAGACAGCACAAACAGAGCTATAATAAATTCATTTGCTCTTTTTGTCTTAGTTGTCACTACCATAACTATTGTGAATAAATGTTTAGGAGTAATTTTACCTTTTAAGTATCATAAACATTAACAAATGTTGTTTTATTCACTTACAAATTATATAAGAAGAGGCATGGAATTTTGCTAACCTTTTCTGTAGCTCAATAAATCACACATAGACAAGAAAGTTAAGAACTACTTCAGTGGAAAATCAGCAGACAGATGTAGCACACATTCCCCTCAAAATAATTCAGAACCTGTTTCAATTTATCAAATGCCTACTTTATCTGTCAAAACAATGTCCTTTCTCAAATAAAGGGCATTGTTTCTGTAGCAAGAAAAGGGTTCTGATGTATTGTTATCTGCAAATGGATGGCGGAATAATGGAACAACAGGCAGTGTTTCAAACTCCGAGATCAAAGGCCAGAATGCATTACAAATCTTGTTAAAATAAATGAGGGTAAGAGCATAATTCCAATAAAGACATTTATGGTCTTAAACAATCTTTCTCTCTCTTAAAAAGAGATCTTTTAAAATGAACCTAAATCCTCTCACAAACACGGAAAGATTTTTGCTGCCTCTCTCAAAGAAGCTCAAGATTCAAAGTAGCTCAAGATTCAAAGTAATATATTGTAGAACTTTTGTGTAAACTACATCTGAGTAACTTTTCGGTCTACTGACATTATAGAATTTTATGTAAAGTAATTAATTTGATGTTTTATCCATTCACATAGAAATCAAAGAAAAATATTTTTAATACAATACATGCTATTTGAACATATTCTTTAAATTTTACTTTAGGAATCTTGATTTACAATACTGATTTTTCAGGGTTGCAAACAAAAGTTTTCCAACATCATCCTTCCACCACAGTTTTTGTCTCAATTAATATCTTTAACTGATATATTTATTCTGCTACATTAAACAAAAGAATGTAGTTTTCCTAACACTAGATATTTTTTCTAATTAATCTTAGCCCATAGATATGTAAGTTCTACATAAAAATTTTCATTCTGGTTTAAGATGAAATATAAAATACTCCTTTTATAAATAGTATTAAAAGCATTCAAATATTTTAGATAAAAATGAACACTAATGTTGTGCACATGTACACATTCAACTACTATTTTCTACTTATTGTCATGCTTAAACTTTGTTTTAACATAACATGTCACATATATATGAATCCTGCAGTCTAGCTTCTCTGAAGTTGAAATGAGACTATATATATTTTGATGTACCTGTCTTATTTGAGATTGCAAATATCTCTCCTTTTCTTTATTCTAGCTTCCCATTTTGATTAATGCTATTTTAAAATGCAATAAACTTTTTTCAATTATTCAAGTATCTACATAAAACAAATTTTAAACAATCTAATTTTAAAAGTACACTATAATCTTAATAATATCCTTTGGAACTGATAACTAAAAAACAATTTTAATTTGTTGTAAAATAATCAATGACAAATTTAACCAGATATAGTCACATAATT
Organism: Suncus etruscus; assembly: GCF_024139225.1. Lineage (NCBI taxonomy): Eukaryota > Metazoa > Chordata > Mammalia > Eulipotyphla > Soricidae > Suncus > Suncus etruscus. Next base: position 87,177,012 of record NC_064855.1, on the reverse strand, counting down.
CTATATTTGCATAATCACTAACAGGGAGATAATAAAAGATAATAAAACAGTGAGATAAACTAACAGGGAGATAATAAAGTTCTGTTATTCACATCAGTTATTTGATAACTCTTTCTGGAAATTAAGAATTTTTTGTTTTGCATAATATGATAAAGATTGTCATATTTATATTTTTAAGTTTTTGGAAAATGTTACTTAATATACTTCTGTCACTGAAGTTTAATTTTATTATTTTATATTAAAGAAGTACTTAAATTGTAAATATTTATTAAAATGTGAATAAAACAGTTAAAATAGCATTAAAAGTTATTGTTATTTGAGCTGCAGAGATAGCATGGAGGTAAGGCATTTGTTGAATGCAGAAGGAGAGTGGTTCAAATCCCTGAGCCTACCAAGATGATTTCTGAGCATAGAGTGCTGCCAGGTGTGACCCAAAAACCAAAAAAGTAAAAATTTATTATTATTATTATTATTATTATTATTATTATTATTATAACAATGCTTCCAAATTCACAAAAGTCTTTAGCAAAAGGTTCAAGGAATACAATTTAAAAGAAATTATCAGTGCTCTTCTGAAAACTCAGCACAAACTTATCTATAAAATTTTTAATAAACTTCTTTATTGGACAAAATAATCACAAATAAATATAATCCATATATTTCCTAATTTTCAATTATGTATAGCTATGTGGACATTAGAAACAAAATAAACTAAGATATTACATTGTCTTCAAAGAGTTAATAAACCCATAGTAATAGAACAATAAAAGAACAAAATGTTTCAGGCATTCTGTGATTCTGTGCACTTTTGCTTAATCATCTTCTACATTCAACATCAGAAAGTTTTGTATAATATATTGAGCTTATGACACCTAGTTTTAAAATATTATTTAATTTATTGAATCACAAATTGCTCTGTACTTTTACTTTTGTTTGATTATTAAAAGTACAAATACCTTAATATGTCTAGAGACATGTATAAGTATACATTATTTCTTTTTTTCTTTCTTTCTTTCTTTCTTTCTTTCTTTTCTTTTTTCTTCTTTCTTTCTTTTTCTTTCTTTTTCTCTTCTTTCTTTTTCTTTTCTTTTTTCTTTCTTTTCTTTCTTTCTTTCTTTCTTCTTTTTTCTTTCTTTTCTTCTTTCTTTTTCTTTCTTTTCTTTCTTTCTTCTTTCTTTGTTTCTTTCTTTCTTTCTTTCTTTCTTTCTTTCTTTCTTTCTTTCTTTATTTTCGTTTCTTTTCTTTTTTTTTTCTTTTCTTGTTTATAGGTCACACCTGGTGACACTCAGGAGTCAGGAGTTACTCCTGTCTATGATCTCTGAAATCACTCCTGGCTTGGGGGACCATATGGAACACCGGGGATCAAACCCAGGTCCATCCAGAAGTAGCCGCAAGCATGGCAAATGCCCTACAGCTGCAATATTGCTCCGGCTCTACATATATACATTTCTTAAATATATAATTACATATATGAGTTTATAACTAAAACAAACTTTAGGTATTATTGCATTTAAGAATAAAGTATGAGCTTATTGTCAAAATAAGTATTTAAGTATATATTTTTTATTATATAGAATTTATATGTAGTAATCTGACATTCCATCAGCTTATTTTTTTCACCCATTTGTCCAGTGTCATTAATCAAAACTCTTTAATTATCAAACTGATTTTATGTTTAATTCTGCCTTTGCATATAATTTTAACAAATCAATAAACTCTTTACTTTATATTTTTATATTATTTAAACACCATGATTACAAAGTTGCTCATAATTAAAATTAATTCTTACAAAATGCACCAGCCTTCTTCACCCATCAACATTTCTCACAACCAATGTGTTCAGTTTCCCTCTCCCCATCCTGCCCTACCTACTTTTTGGAAATCTCTCTCTCTCTCTCTCTCTCTCTCTCTCTCTCTCTCTCTCTCTCTCTCTCTCCCTCCCTCCCTCCCTCCCTCCCTCTCTCTGTCTCTCTATGTCTCTCTCTCCCTCTCTCTCCCCACTCTCCTTTATGATGGAGTTTCTATGTTAAGGATGCAATTCAATGCATTCTAATTTTGGGATATAAATTTTCTTGAAACCATAAAGCCCAACAATATCCTTTAAATCCAATGCTTAAGCAAGAAAATTAACTGCAGCTTTTAATCCATATTCTAAATTAGGATGCTCATTTATTAGTATTTCAAATAGATACAGAAATATATCTGTATCTTATCAATAAAAACTTAAAAGCACATAAGCAATTTTATCAGGCTAACATATTATACAACTAAAATATAATCCTAGAGTACTTTAGCAATTTAAAACCAGGAAAATATCAGAGGAAAAATGACATCAAAATTTGAACCCCTGATGAATTAGAAAAAAATGTATACAAAGAGAACAATGAGAAGGTTCATTCAGGGAACAAATTTTGTATTTTTTTCTAGGGAAACTTTTATTCAAATCACAACTTATAATATAAAAACAACATTTGGATTGTTTGAAGCCTATAAAATTTTAGATAAACAGTTTACTTAATGTATCATATAATGTTTTAAATCTTTTATATACTATATATGTATATATACATATATTTCATATATTTTATTAGTTATATGCACATAAAAACCAACTTTTGAGTAACATGAAAAAGAATTAGACTAAAGGAATAGTGATAATGAATGGCTAAAACAATAGTGTTCCTATGAATATTAAGAAAACAATTTTTTAAAAAAATATAAAATGTACTAATCATAGGAAATTAATATGATCGCTTGCTCACATATAACTATATTGTAAACAGGAGATATCCTTAAGAACCATTTAGTCTTGCTGTATTTTGCGTATAGTACTTTCAATTTCATATTCCACTGTTGACATATTTCAAATAAGGAAAATGGACTGCTGTAATCCTTTGTATGGTGTTTTCATTCAATTAGCTCTATCTTTCTTTTTCTAAGCAAACAAGATGGCAATTTACTCAAAGTCAAATCATAATAACATATATCAGCCAGAGTTGAACAAACACAGTTCTGCTCTTGCTACACCTTTGAAAATCAAACAATTTTAAATAAAAGCAAACATGAACATAAATAGTGTTACCCTTTGGAATTTGACTGTTGGCAGAAAAATGATAAAAATATAAAAATGGTTTGAACTCGTAAGGAAGTTAAATAATTCAGGAAATGTTTTATTAACTGATAGGAAAGAGAACAGAATTTTTGTCTTCTCATTATGCAGTAATAAAAGACTAAAACATATGATATGTGGCTTAAAATTGAAAACAAAAAGAAACTCTTCCTAACTGTATTAAAGTTTCACAAGGTAGTTGAAAACCACATTCTTATCAAGCATTCACAATAAAAGCCCCCTGTTTAAATAGCTGTTTTTCTTTATGTTAGTTGCAACATTTTTTAATGTTTAAAAAATGTATCTGTATATAGTTTTACAACGGACTTGTGGTTTATATTTTGAACATATTACAACAAAACTTCTAATGCAAATAAACCTAATATTCATCATAAATAATTTTAGGTATTTTACTATCTCCTGCAGAGAAATACTATTACTACATTTGAAAATAGTGATCACCAACAAGATGTTATTAGCAAAACATGAACTATTATTTAATGTAAATAAAGGAACTTCATTTAATAAAGGTAAAATGTAAATATTTCTCAAAGAAATATATTCTAGTGGTAGTAAAATTTTACAAATGTTCACAATTGGAAAATTTATTAGAATTATAACTCCATATTATATCTGTAGTTGTAACTTAGATCTAATATAACAAAGATGTGGCCTTTCATGACTGAATTCTAAATATTTTATTTACAAGCTATGTGACATTTGATATATCATTTAATTTATCAAGACTGACTACCGTTATTATTGAAATTATGTCACATTTAGTACATTTAGCATTAGAGATATATAAGTTTTGAACCTTTATTTTAATAAAGTAAATTTATTAAAATTTTTTTTTATTATTCAATGCCTGAAAATAAATATAAAAAAGGATTAAGCTTATAAGCATAATTACAAAAGTATGTGACTTATATTTTAGTAATATAAATATTTTATGTGAATATAATACATGAGTTATAATTACTATAGAACTTCATTTCTGAATTTGCTAAATACTAGGACCATGTTTTTAGAAATGCTAAAAGCAGTACTATCATGTAAAAGTATCTGCATGCATTGCAACTTGATATATTCTTTTGGTATGTGGAAATTCATATTATTGTTTAATTTGTAATAGATTATTAGAATCAAGACACATTTATAAATCTTAGTATTTTTCTATCAATATCAACTTTAATATATGAGAGCCAAATGTAAAGTAACATAAGTATAATACCATTGCTGTTTCATTCATATGCAAGTATCACTGGAAATGATTCGTAGATAACTTGTAACATAAAGTATTATAAAGTGATTATTTCAATATTGCTAGTGATAAATCAATGTACATCAAAAGAAAATCCTAAATCTGCAACAAACAAACAGTTCACTCAATCAATTATTTTCTGAATTGCAAATTATGTACTCTATTACTGAATGAAATTATGAGGTAAAAGTTTGTTGATTCAACATTAAATGTATAAGGAAAATAAAAAAGCACATCAACATAATAGTTTTCATAAAATTAACAATCAATATTTTAAAATAGCAGTATAATTAGAATTGCAGTGACTTTTTTTTCTTCTGCAATATATTGATTTTTGTATTTAATAAATAATAAAACACTACATTTAAAAATAAATAAAGATTTTTAACTTCATGGCACTGCTATTTATATTAATTGAAAAAGATGAAAATGTAGAGTATATGGCTATTGTTATAACCGGAGTGCCATGTATAAATGTGCAATAAATTCCATTAGTAACTTTTCTTAATTTTTATGGTATTTTCTATCTAAGGACATTCATTTATATAGCATGCACAGATAATTAGTTTAGATAAATAAATAATAAAGATTATTTAGGACAGCATTTATGATGATAAAATTTTTGGGCCACAGTTACATGGATTTGTCAGATTATCTATGTATGAACATATGTATAATACAGAAATATAGATTTGAGTACAAAGATAATTTTTGAATAAAACTATATGTGAGCATGAGGATATGAAATCAATACAATTTGAGAAACAGATTGTAGTGCAATTAAGCAGTTTCTATGTTTTAAGCATATTAAAATTAAAAACAATATCTCAATATACTTACATAAAAGTTCTGTAAGCAACATTTCAAGTGATCTTTAAACATTTCATTCAAAATAATTGTATAAACAACTTTATATATTAATCATGCAATTTACAAATATAAAAATAGTGACAGTTATGCAATTAACTCATTAAAATAAGTGTTAATTCTGTGTCTCTATACATTTTATACACATATTTTCAAATATAGATGAATTGAAGAATATTTAAATGAAAATAAATGTACTTCATTTTTTGAAAGAGTGTTAATCACCCACTCTCACTCAAAAGTTTTTCTGACTTACACTGGCTGTCTACAAAACAAAAAAAAAACATAAAATAATATGTAACGTTAGTACTGACTGAAACAGTTGTAATAAAAATTATTGTATTATTGCATTGAACATATATTATACTTCATTTTTCCTATCACCAATTTATTGATATATATCAATCAACTTCTAATCAAAATAGATTAAAGGTCCATAAAAATACAGCTTTCTGATTGATATCTTGTTAGAAATTTAAGAGTGACCCATGGTCACAGAACAAAGTAAACCCTGACCTAAAATTACTATCTTTGAAAATTAGAAATGTGATAATCAAATAGATTGTTAATAACTATTAATCAATGTTTAAAAGGAGAATGTGGTAATATTTATGAAAACTCAATAATTTTGGGGGAGGCACACCCAGTGATTCTCAGGGGTTACTCCTGACTATGCACTCAGAAATAGCTCCAGGCTTGAAAACCATGTGGGACTCTGGGGATCAAACCCAGGTCCGTCCTGGATCTGCCACTTGCAATGCAAATATCCTACCACTGTGCTATTGCTCCTGCCCCAAGACTCAATAATTTTAAGACACTGATAAATCCAATAAATAATGAAAAATAAGATATACTAAATTTTTAAAAGTGCATAAGGAATATGAATCTTTAACAGTATATTTTCTGAAGTATAAAAATATTTAGAGGACTTATAGTTTAGGTTTCTCAGAAATTAAAAAATATAATGTGATATTATGTAAACTAATGGAAAATATAAGTAACAATATATGGTGGCTTATGTAGGAAAATATTCTACCCCATGTAAGTTATAAACAATATGAGTAAAATTGGCATGCTAAAGCTAAATGCAAATGAAGAAAGATTAAACATTATTTTTTAAACTGTGGAAGAATTGCATATGGTTTTAAATGTCCAATAGGTTCAAACATTTTCGAGAAGTTTTATATTTAACTTACAATTGACATATTGATTATAGGTAAGCATAAAATATGATAATTTAGTAAGACATATATATACATATATATATTAAAATAAAGACTTATGTTTCACTTAGTGGACCCAGATTTTCACCATAAGATTTAGAAAGTAGTCATTCTATTATTCATAAAAGAAATCCCTACAGTCAGGCATATATATCTATTAAGGAAATACCAACTATGACACTATACTGTAGTTTTTTAAAAGATATACAGTAAAAGTGAGTGCTTAATGAAAACTTTAAAGTGACAAATTTCTTGCCTAATTAAAAGAGTGATAATTAATGGTATCTGTATTGAACTCTTCTGAAGTTCTTAACAACTTGAGCTACAAATCAAAATCTAGAAATATGTTCTGCTTGTATATGTGTCTCAAGACTAAAGACAGTTAAGATGAATGACTTATTCAATTATGTCTCATCTAAAATCTGTGGAATTATTTTGGGAATATATAAGGCACAGTTTTATGTAACCACTTTCAATATGGCCCATGACCCACGTTTAAGAATTAAATGCTACCTGTATTAACTTGATAATTAAATAATGACTAGTGACTTGGTGATGCAATCAGTCTTGCTAATAGTGGTGTTCTGCCATTAATGCCAAAGCAAAATTAAAAATTCTATTGCTCTGTATTTATGAATATATGTAGTTAAACCTATAAATCAGCATTGGATGGATAAAGTATAGGGAATTCTTGTATTCCACTTGCAACTCTACTTCTAAATTATTATTACTGTCACTAGTGGATAGCTTCTTCAACATGTCATTTAACATTATTTTATAAGAAAACCAGAGATATAGTAAAGTGGCTAGGATGTTTGCCTTGCAAGCAGTAGTAAACCTATTGATAGTCTGCATCCCATATTGTTCCAAGTACCACCAGAAGTGATTTGTGAGAGCAAAACTCAAAGTAATCCCTGAGCACTGCCAAGTGTGGCTCCTAAACCAAACCAAACCAAACCAAAATAAATAGAACCAAATCAAAACAAACTGAACTGAACTAAACCAACAAGACTTCCATAATTTTATAAATCTAAACTACCAAGAAGTATTAGATTAAGGTATCTAAAATAATGAAGGCTTGTCACAATACCGGCATGAATCTCTAGTGATGGAAAACTTTACAAGAAAACAGATAAATTTAGGAATATAAGTTGCAGAGCAGTTTAAATTGTACATAGAAGATGGGGGAAATAAAAAAAAGAAAAATCTGGAAAATTAAACATTTAGATTTCAATTTAGGTGCTAGTGGAGAGGGATTTCCCTCACCTAACTTGCTTGATAGCTGTGGGAAACTGCAAGCCTGAAAGAACTGATGGTGGCAGTTTTAAATATATGGGTTTAGTTTTGTTTTGTTTGGATGGTTTGGGGGCAAATCCAAAAGTGCTCAGGCTTACACCTAGCTCTGGGCTCTGAGATCACTCCTGGTGGGGATAGAGGAAACCATTTGGAGTGCCAGAGATCAAACCTGGGTGTCTTCTGTAATATCAAGTCCCCGGATGAGTTAATTTTAAATTGAATAAAAAAGAAGATAGAAAAGTTTCTAATCTATTCAGTTATAGAGATAGTACTTTACCTTTGTTTAACTCACAAAGTAGTATTTCTGTAGAAAAGGCACTGAGAATTAGAAACCCTACAATCATATTTATTTGAGGAAATCAAAATGATGCTCAGAGGTCCCTGGTACTACTTCCCACTGTTCTCAGCCAATCATGAGTATACATATTAGGACACATTTAATTTGTTTATAGCAGAGAGCCACTCCCGGTGACACACAGGGGTAACTCCTGGCTATGTGCTCATAATCGCTCCTAGCTTGGGAAAGCATATGCAACCCCTCCCCCTACCCCCCCCCAGAACTGAACTACGGTCAGTTCCTGGTTAGGCCTCATGCAAGGCAAACGCCCTACCACCGTGCCATCACTCCAGCCCAGGCACACATTTACTTAGTAAAAATAAGAGACATTTGATTTCATAAGAACACGAAGACATAATAAAAATTATAAAGCTATGTAAAGAAAAAATTTGAAGAAGGCCATTATAAACATAGATCAGAAAAAAAGAAAAATAGATTTTCTTGATAAATGGTAAACTCTAAGAAAGTATTAATTCAAGATCTCCACAAATCTTAAGTATTACAAATTTTAAGTATTAAAATATATCTCAAAGTTTTACTAATAGTTTTTGGTGTCAATTAATATACCACTACTCTGTTCCAGGAATACAACATGAATTTAAGTCATTAAAGCTAGAAATAAAAACACTTAATATTTATTTTACTTAGTTTTCTAAACTGTAGGAAAAATTATATGTAGTTACAAGTAAGAATTATTTTTGAGATGGAGTAAAGCTTCTTGTTTTTATTATTTTGTTTTGGTTCAGTTTTTGGGCAAAATGTGTGATACTCAGTGCTTTGCTGCTGTGTCTTTGCTCAAGGATCATTCCTATGGAATATCAGTGAACCATATATCATGTCAGAAATCAAACCCTAGACAGCTTAAATGTCCTACTTGCCACACAGTTTGCTATTTAGTGCTATATACTTCAAAATATTATATAGTTTATATAACATATAACTATAATAATTGCAATAGCATTTTTTTGTTTGTTTTTGCTTTGGGGTCACAACCGGAGGTGCTTAGGGGTTACTCCTGGCTCTGTGCTCAGAAATCTCCCTTGGCAGGCCTGGGAGACAATATGGTATGCCGGGATTCGAACTACCATCGTCCTGAATAGAGTGTGTGCAAAGCAAATGCCCTACCTCTGTGCTATCTCTCTGCAATTGAATTTTAATCCCCACACTACTAATTGTTCCTGAGATCTAGTAGGATTGCCCCTTAAGCATAAGGCTATGAGTGAAACTTTAGCACATCAACCTATTGTGCAACTTCTCAATCCTATTGTGCAACTTCTCAATGCCAGAAACAAAAATGAAAAAGGTTGTGCTTTCCTAATAATTTCACTTTATATCAGCATGTCAAAAAGTATCTGAATGTATGCATTTACGAATTATATACTAAACATATTATTTTAAAGTTGAAAATAAAAATCTGTCATTTATTTTTCACATTCTTGCAAGTAAATTTTTTTTTTTTTGGTTTTTCAGGCCACACCCGTTAGATGCTCAGGGGTTACTCCTGGCTACACGCTCAGAAATTGCACCTGGCTTGGGGGGGGCCATATGGGACGCCGGGGGAATCGAACTATGGTCCTTTCCTTGGCTAGCACTTGCAAGGCAGACACCTTACCTCTAGCGCCACCTCGCCAGCCCCGCAAGTAAAATTTTTAAAAAAATATTTGAATATTTTCTCAATTAATATATATTGAACTTAATTGCAGAACATATTAGTTTCAGTTACAAAACATACATTCTATTTAAAGTTAATTAACTATAAGTAATTTTCTTTAAACTTTGAGAATTGAACTACCTATAAAGTTTGAAATTACGTTGTCCCTCAAGTATTAGAAAATAAAACACTGATGGAATTGTATTAGACTAATAAAAGAGCATTGGGAGTTCAAGAGTTTGAATGTACATTTTAATTTATATAAAAAATACAGAAATAGTTTCAAATAGAATTAATGACAAAAATGTTTAAATGGCTTAAATAGCTTAACATAATAAAGTTAAGTACTTTTACACTAATATAAAAGTAATAGCATATCACTAATAGAGTTAGTTACTACAAGAAAACTCTTTTGCTTTAGTTTGTAGGTCTACACATGGCAGTATTTTAGAGCTAGTTTAAGAATGCTTAGGAGATAACTCTTATCTGTACTTAGAAATACTACTGAGGATGTATTGGATTAAATAGTACTAGGAATAGAACTTTGACCTCCCTCCTACATGCAAAACATGAGCTCCGTTAGTGGAGCTATATCTATAGTTCTAAGTCTGAAATTTCTGCTTTTAATATTTAAAACTTGTACTATTAGTTATTTCACAGATCATAAAAGAGGTTTGCACATTATTTTTTCCTTTATATTACTATAAAATATAATAATAGTAATAAAGTACTATTTATTATCAGTTTATTATAAAGAAAGTTAGCTGTGCCTTGAGTCTTCAGAGACAATTATCCACAGTTAAAACTGAATAAAAGACATTAGGAAGTGGTATGGAATGCATGTCTGCCCTGTTTTGAAAGGGAGTTTGAATCCTGGTACTGTGTGGCTCCCCAAATACCTTGTCATCTCCAAGCTCCACCAGCTTCACTCTGTTAACCACAGCATTTCTAAGCAAAAAACCACCATAGTGCCTATGTGAACATAAAACTATCTGAATTGGTGAGTTGGCTGGTGGAGAATCACTGGAGTGACTCCTGGGGTCTCTGGTCTCTGTGGGATTCTTGACAATTCTGGTCAATCAATCAAAATCAAACTACATATATAGTTTTTTATTTGTTCCTATTTTTATTGAATACTTTGTGAAAGGGAAGCAGATATGAGCTACTTTAGCAAAATCCAAGACAATGCAGACTAATTTTCTCTTTGATAGAATATTGACACTTGTCATATGTCTTAGATTTCATATGTTTTGGATATCAGTCTGGGCAAGTAGGGGATAATACGATTAATTTATAAATATAAGCCATAAACATGTATCACATATACTTTTCAATGTAAACACCCCACAATATGTCAGATATCCAAATATGTAGATAAAATTAAATAGAATATATTGCAATACGTTTTAGGATCAAAAAAAAGTAAGACTTTAAGCAGCATTCATCTCTTTTTAAGAGGTCAAGATGTTTTCTTTATTCTTTGTTATGTTTTGGAACCACATTGGTGGTGCTCAAGACTTACTCTGGACTCTGAACTCAGGTATCACTATTGGTGGTGCTTGGTGTACTTAAGATCAACCTTTATTTTGTTTGTTTGTTTGTTTTGTTTGTTGATTGGTTTTGGTGCCACACTTAGCTGCGCATAGAGGTTTCTCCTGCTCTGCGCTCAGAAATTGTTTTTTGCAGGCTCGGGGAGCCATATGGGATGCCGCAAATGGAACCAATGTCTGTCCCTGGTCAACCTCATGCATGGCAAACACCCTACTGCTGTACTATTTTGCCAGCCCCTGTAAATCAAACTTGAGTCAACTGTTTGCTTGGAAGACAAGTGTCTTACCTGCTGTATAATCCATCTCTCGAGTCTGTAATACTTAAGGCAAAATTTAAGCTTTCTTTCTTTTAGGAAGTACTTAAGAAATTACCACATTGTATTACATTATTAGAAAGGACTGGTCTAGGAAAAAAGCTGAAATTAGACTTAGTCTCATGGAAAATTACACACTTATTATTACTAATAAAATTTATTTACTACTGACATTTAAATTGCATAAAATATAAACTTGAGTTTGTAATCTTTAGAAATATTCTTTGTGAATAAATATGTAGATGTATTCTATTCTGACTATCCACATAGCCAAAACTTATAAACCAATGGAGTTGGGAGTGAAATTAACTTAATGTCTGAAAGATTTTGTTCTATCTACTTATTATATAAATAAATAAACAGAGATCAAGGTTATTTTAGTGACTTGATCAAAATTACCTAGCAGCTTGGGACAAAAACCTATAAGAAAAAGTCTTGCCTGGGATAAAAGCTCAGGTCAAAACCAGGGCTCAAAGGTGATGGAGCTTGACACTCTCACCTTCAAATGTGCCAGCAATATAATATAGCACCATTTCTTTTTGCAAAGGCATACTAAAATAGGGGAAATTTACATATAGAAACAAGCTTTTATCTACTAGGCATAAGAACTCATATATTTTACAATAAAGGGGCGCCTCCCACCTTGAACGTATGTCATGTGGACCCAACTTAGACTCCATGTGATTAGACAGCAGCTGTCCAACCCTGAACCCTAGGTCTGAGACAGAGAACTGACACAGTTCTCTACAACAGCTCCAGGAACCAAACTCCTTCTGAAATTTTCTTAATACTGCTCTGACACCAACATCTGCCAGTTTTGATATGACATTCTGACAATGAGGAAATGGCAACAACTTGGTCTAAGAGCAGGTTGTTTTATCTCGTCACCTAATGATAAAATGAAATCAGAAGACACATCATTCTTTGATCTGTGCCAAGATTGCTAACTACAGAAGACTGACTGTGAGAACCATGACTGGACAGAACTTATCCTGGGACCAATAAGAAAGACCCTAGTCTAGGCTTTGGCCTACGATCTGTACAACAACCAAGATCTCTAATTCCGGAGGTCTAACTGAAACAACTGCAACTGAGCAGAACTTCTGGAAACATAATAAAAGACTCTATCCTAGATTTCATCCTATGATCAATGCAAAAAACAAGATGACCAACTACAGAAGACTGATTAAAACAACAGTGATGGAACAGAACTTCTAGAACCATAGGAAAGACTCCATCCTATGACTTGTGCAAATACTAAGATCTCTAGTTACAGAGGCCTGATTTTATCATCGAATACTGAGCAGAAAATTTCCATACACCACAAAAACACCTAGGGGAGAGTAAAAGAGTAGTAGTTATTCCCATGACAGGATACTTCAAAGGCAGAGAAACCCTGTATCTCTTAGGCCAAGATAATTCCCTTTCAAATCTTTCCAATATTTACTGTGCCTATGAAGAAAAAGCACAATTTTTATTTGTTTTGAAAAGGTGTGAAGAAAATAATAAATATAAGTAAGAACTGGAAAATAGCAAACAGAAGAAAAAACTAGGCACCCTCCCTAACTTGCACTTCCTAAGAGAATTAAGCCAAGCCCTAAGCTTCTCTAAGTTCCTAAAGAAAGCTCCCGGCTAAGCACTCTAACTTCCCTAATTTACACTTTAATTAAGTGCCTTAAGAAAGATCCCAACTAAGCTAATTCCTTAAAGTGCCTTAATTTACACTTCATTCAAGCTCACTGGGAACCTTTCCACTTTTCCCTTTCCTCCACTCCCCCACTCCCTGGCTCCCCTTCCTTTCCCTGGGAACCTTTCCACTCCCCCACTCCCTAGCTCCCCTTCCTTTCCCTGGGAACCTTCCCACTCCCCCACTCCCTAACTCCCCTTCCTTTGAACTAACCACCACAATTCGCGGAAGACCCTCATTTTAAATTAGACATATGCCGTCAGGGGGAAGGACAAAGATTCGCACATGACCCCAGGGGCAAACACTGCCCCATCTGTTACACAGGGAAAACAAAATGCCTCTTTCCTGGGGCTCTGACGCATAACTTCTTTTGTGGCGGGAGATAATGGAGAAATGCCTCCTCTGGCAGGTGTGTTCCCATGATATGTATAAGACTTTTTACCCTATAAAAGCTTTGCTGAATGCTAAAGGGGGGCCGAATCTTCTCTACTCGGTCCTGAGTTATGAGATTCGGTCTCCAGCATGCTGAGATATTAAAATCCCTCGTGTTATTACAGCAAGTCTGGTCTTCGAGTCTCTTTGGGTGCGCGCATATCCTGGAGCTGGAGCGGACTTCCCCTGCGGGGGAGTTCTTTCATTTGGGGGCTCGGCCGGGGAGAGTTGCGACCACCAGAGACCCCAGAACCCACTTGGAGGTGAGCTCTTGTGTCTGTGTCTGTGTCTACTTAGTCTGGGTTCGTTTGCTTCTGGCTGTACTTTTCTCTGAGGTTTGGCGCGATCGCAGTTTCGGCTTTAACGGGAGGACGCTCCAGCAAGTCTGAGGTTTCGTGGATAAAGACAGACGTGTCCGGGGTGTCCACCGTCCGATCACCCTGGGAGAACGTCCCGGAAGGAAGCGGGGACGACCAGGGACGCTGGTGTACCCCCCTGGTTGGAGAGTCGCGAGGAGAATAGCTCTCATTGAACTAGGCTGGCGGCGGAGGCCCCTGCCATCCGATTCTTTGAAGTGCCTTTGGGCAACGCAGGCGCGGGAACGCGCTTGTTCTGGGTTCATTTGTCCTCTTAGATTGTAAACTTCTGTGTCAGTTTTCCTTGAAATTAGGACTAAAGATGGGACAGACCGTGACGACTCCTTTGACTCTAACCTTACCACTGGACTGACGTAAAAGCTAGGGCTCACAATCTGTTCTGTCGGGGTACGGAAGGGCCCCTGGCAGACCTTCTGCAGCCTCTGAATGGCCAACCTTTGGAGTCGGCTGGCCGCCAGAAGGTGGTCTTTAACCTCTCTCTTATTTCCGCAGTAGTAGAAAGGTCATTTTTCAAGTCTGAAGGGGGACACCCGGACCAAACACCCTAGCATTCTCGTCTGGCAGGACCTCGTCCAGAATCCACCAGTGTGGGTCAAGCCCTGGATATTGGCCGCCCTGAGCCAACTGCCACTATAATGGCAGTAGCCTCAGACCCCGAGCCAACTTGCCTGTTCCCCCCCCCGACCATTCAGCTCCCCCGCCCCTCTACCCCTGAGATAGACAATGATCTTCTTCTTGACTTCTCCCCCCCTCCGTACTCCCAACCTCAATCCTCTCCCCAGCCGGCACAACCTAACGTGCCACACGTCGCTGTGGGGCAACCCCCGGCGGCTCGGTCCCACGCGTACCGGGACCAGCAGGGGGGAACCCGGAGCCGGAAGGGCCGCAGTCCAGAAACTGTTCGCCCCTCCGAGTCACGGTCTCTTGCCCCCCCCTATCGGGCAATGGGGCCCCCGCCAGGAGATGACCAGCTTCCCCCTTTACAGTACTGGCCTTTTTACCTCGGCAGATCTATATAATTGGAAGGACTATGCACCCCACCTTTTCAGATAATCCCTCTGCCCTGACGGGACTCCTCGAGTCTCTCATGTTTTCCGCATCAGCCCACCGGGACGACTGTCACAAGCTGCTCCAGGTCCTCTTCACGACAGAGGAAAGAGAAAGAGTCCTCCTAGAAGCCAGAAAAACGTCCCGGGGGCCGATTGGGACTCCCACTAATCTCCCTAACCTCATAGATGAAGGGTTTCCACTGACCAGGCCAAGCCTGGGACTTCAATACCGCAGAAGGTAGGGAGCGCCTCACCGTCTACCGCCGGGGCTCTCATTGCTGGTCTAAGAGGGGCTGCAAGACGCCCCACGAATCTGGCTAAGGTAAGAGAGGTTGTCCAAGGTCCAGTTGAACCGCCCTCGGTTTTCCTGGAACGGCCTAATGGAAGCTTATAGGAGGTACACTCCTTTTGATCCAGGCTTCAGAGGGACTACAGGCGGCCATAGCAATGGCCTTTATTGGGCAGTCAGCCACAGATATAAAATGTAAGCTACAGAGGCTAGAGGGACTTCAAGATTATTCGTTGCGAGACTTAGTGAAGGAGGCAGAGAAAGTGTTCCACAGAGAGAAAGCAGAGGAGAGAAAAAGGAAAGAGAAAAGAAAGAGATAGAGGACAGAGAGAACCGGCGTGATCGCCGACAAGAGAGAAATTTAACTAGAATTTTGTGCTGCAGTAGTAGGGGATAGTATAGCAGAAAGAGAAAGAAGCAGGCAGACAGGGCACCTGGGCGACAGGGCAAGAAGACACTCGCCGAGAGGACAAGATCTTCCATTCGATAAAAGATCAGTGTGCCCATTGTAAAGAAAAAGGACACTGGGCAAGGGAGTGCCCGAAAAAGCAACTCAGGAGAACAAGGTCCTGGCTCTCGATGATTAGGGGGGACGGGGCTCGGGTCCCCCTCCCCGAGGCCCAGGGTAATGCTTCCAGTAGAGGGGACTCCCATCAACTTCCTGGTGACACGGTGAGCTGAACATTCGGTATTGACCAGGCCCCTAGGAAAATTAGGAACAAAAGAAACATGGTTGTGGGGGCCACGGGCAGCAAATTCTACATTGGACTACAAAAAGAAAATTGGACGTTGGGAGGGGCCGAGTAACTCACTCCTTCCTGGTCATCCCTGAGTGCCCGCGCCCCTCCTGGGAAGAGATTTGCTGACCAAATTAAAGGCACAAATTCAGTTACCCTGAGGGACCTGAAGTAACTTTGGGGGAAGCTCCTGTGACTTGTCTGGTAGTCGGACTTGAGGAGGAATACCGCCTCCATGAAACAAAGCCTGGAAGAAGTAGTTGCTTCAGAATGGCTTTACCCAATTCCTGAGGTCTGGGGCTGAACAGGCAGGAATTGGCAAGGCTAAACAAGTACCCCCGATAGTGGTAGAGCTGAAGGCGCATGCCTCACCTATCTCGGTGAGACAATATCCCATGGAAGTAAAGAAGCAAAGGAAGGCATCCGTCCCCACATCCAGAGGCTGATACAGCAAGGAGTTTCTAGTACCCTGCCGATCTCCCTGGAACACGCCTTTGCTGCCGGTGAAGAAACCTGGCACTGGGGACTACCGACCAGTACAAGACTTAAGGGAGGTTAATAAAAGGGCCCAGGATTTGCATCCCACTGTGCCTAACCCTTACAATCTACTGAGTTCCCTCCCACCGGAGCGGGTTTGGTACACAGTGCTAGATTTAAAAGACGCTTTTTTCTGTCTCCAATTACACCCCCAGCAGCCAACTGATGTTTGCTTTTGAGTGGAGAGATCCGGAAGGGGACACACTGGACAACTGACATGGACTAGATTGCCCCAGGGTTTTAAAAAACTCCCCCACCACTATTCGACGAGGCACTCCATAGGACCTGGCCCCCTTCAGGGGCTCGGAACCCCCAAGTCTCCTTCTTCAGTATGTTGATGACCTCCTGCTGGGCAGCATCCACCAAGGAAGCGTGTGAAGAAGGAACCAGAGAACTCCTAAAAGAATTGGGTGAGTTAGGGTACCGGGTGTCGGCCAAGAAAGCTCAGTTGTGCCGCAACGAAGTAACATACCTGGGGTATGTCCTGAATGACGGCAAGAGGTGGCTCACAGAAGCCAGGAAAAAGACAGTAGTTACCATTCCTGTCCCCAAGACTCCACGGCAGGTACGGGAATTTCTGGGGACAGCCGGTTTCTGTAGACTTTGGATACCTGGGTTTGCCTCCCTAGCCGCTCCCCTGTATCCACTTACACGGGATCAAGCTCCCTTTGCTTGGACACAGGAGTGTCAAGAAGCCTTTGAAAAAATTAAAACTGCTCTACTCACAGCACCAGCCCTGGCCCTGCCGGATCTAACCAAACCTTTTACCCTGTATGTGGACGAACGTGCGGGAGTGGCTCGGGAAGTGCTAACCCAAGCCCTGGGACCTTGGAAAAGACCAGTAGCCTACTTGTCAAAAAAACTCGACCCAGTGGCAAGCGGCTGGCCGTCATGTCTGAGGGTAATCGCAGCGGTGGCTCTCCTGGTAAAAGACGCTGACAAACTTACTCTGGGCCAGCATGTAGTTATAGTCGCTCCCCATGCATTAGAAAGTATAGTCAGGCAGCCTCCTGACCGTTGGTTGACCAACGCCCGAATAACTCACTACACAAAGTCTCTTGCTAAACGACCGTATAACGTTCGACCGCCTGCTATTCTTAACCCCGCCTCCCTGCTCCCGAGACAGACGGATCCCAGCCGGTACACTCATGCACAGACATTTTAGCTGAGGAAACTGGAACCCGAGAGACCTGACAGATCTGCCCTGGCATGGGCGCCGAATTGGTACACAGATGGATTAGCTTCATCATGGATGGAAAAAGAAAAGCCGAGGCAGCCATAGTGGATGGGAAGCAAGTAATATGGGCCAGCAGCCTTCCTGAGGGGACTTCGGCACAAAAAGCTGAATTACAAGCTTTGACAAAAGCCCTTGAGCTGGCAGAAGGAAAAGTTATTAACATCTACACCGACAGCAGATACGCGTTTCCACCGCTCACATTCACAGCGCGATCTACAAACAAAGAGGACTCCTCACGGCTGCAGGAAAGGAAATTAAGAACAAGGAAGAAATCCTTGCTCTCTTGGAAGCCATACACCTGCCGAAAAAGGTAGCTATTATTCATTGTCCTGGACATCAAAAAGGAATGGACCCCGTGGCAGCAGGGAACAGAATGGCAGATCACACTGCTAAGAAAGCCGCACAAGGAACTGTCTCCTGTGCCTTATGTGAGCAACGAAAGAAACCCCAACCAAAAGAAGATAATTTCAGTCTAAACTACACACCAATAGACTGTGAGGAAATTGAACGCCTAAAGGAAAAAGGATTATCCAGCGGATTTGACTGCCATGGGATCGCAAAAACTAAAGACAACAAAATCATTTTGCCTCATAAAGAAGGTGAATACTATGTAAAGAGTATCCATCACCTAACACATTTAGGAAAAAAGAAATTGTGCGAACTAGTAAAAGCCTCCAATTATCACGTACTCCGACTACGAACTATAACAGAACAAGTAACCCAGTCCTGTAAAGCCTGTGTTCTAACAAATGCCCACCACCCCCCGCTCGTAGAACCAGGAAAACGGCTGCGGGGAGACAGACCAGGAGTCTTCTGGGAAGTAATTTCACAGAAATCGTTCCTGGTAGGTATGGCAATAAATATCTTCTAGTCTTCATAGACACCTTCTCCGGATGGGTTGAAGCTTTCCCCACAAAGTCTGAAACTGCCCAGTGGTCACGAAAAAAATTCTGGAAGAAATTTTGCCCCGGTTCGGGATACCCAAGGTAATCGGCTCCGACAACGGGCCCGCGTTTGTCGCCCAGGTAAGTCAGGGACTGGCCAAACAGCTGGGGACCAATTGGAAATTGCATTGCGCTTATAGACCCCAGAGTTCAGGGCAGGTAGAGAGAATGAATAGAACTCTAAAAGAGACCCTCACTAAATTGGCTATTGAAACCGGCGGGAAGGACTGGTTGGGCCTCCTTCCCTTTGCGCTCCTCAGAGCCCGAAACACACCCGGACGTTTCGGGCTCACTCCCTATGAGATCCTTTTTGGGGACCTCCCCCCTTGACCAGACCAGACGGAGTATTAGACCCCGCCTTAGATTCCCACTCACCCTCTGCTTTGTTTATCCACCTTAAGGCTCTAGAGGCTGTCCGCACCCAGATCTGGGACCAGATTAAAGAGGCCTATTCACCTGGGACTCCTGCGGTGCCACACGGGATCCAAGTCGGTGATCTGGTCCTTGTTAGACGTCATCGAGTGGGAACCCTCGAGCCCAGGTGGAAGGGACCCTACTTAGTACTGTTAACCACCCCAACAGCTGTGAAAGTAGACGGAATTGCTGCCTGGATCCACGCGTCACACACAAAGAAAGCTCCTGCTGAAAAGCTTAAGGATGAATGGAAAGTGGAAGCAACTGATAATCCTCTTAAACTTCGCCTGCGCCGTCGCCTCTGCCCAGAGCGGTAACCCCCACGCTCCTATGACACTGACCTGGGAAGTCATTCCCAGGCTGGAGACACTGTGTGGAGCATTTCCAAGGTGGCCCCCCCGTATACTTGGTGGCCACCACTGCGCCCCGAGGTTTGCGCCCTCATTGCTGGTGTAGAGCATGGGACATCCCGGAAGAGTCACCTGAAACGGTTCCCCAGGAAAAAGTCGTCTTTCAGAAACGAGCCCTCTCACAGGGAGTGTACACTAGGGGCCAGTACGTAGCCGACCTGCCAGGTGCAGTTCCTTGGCAAAGCAGAGAAAGTTGCGGCAGGCATCGTTCTAATGTTTGCCCCAGGGAAAAACAGTCTAAGAGGGAAGGTCGCCGATGTGGGGGGATAGAAAGTTTCTTTTGTAAAGCATGGGGATGTGAAACCTCTGGCACTGCCTATTGAACCCCTCTTCCAGCTGGGACCTCATTACAGTAGTTAGAGGTAGTAAAGGTGACACCCTAACATCACTTTCACGCAGAATGGAGGGGAGGAAAAAGGCGGCTGGATAAAAGGAAAACAGTGGGGCCTGAGATTTTACGTTTCTGGAACCGATCCGGGGTTCACATTCAAACTCAGACTGAAAATTCAAAATCCTCCCTCTCAGCCAATAGGGCCCAACCCCGTCCTAACGGACACCCAGCCTTTACCCAAGCCTAGGCCAACACTAGTCCCTGTTACTCCTGCTTCCTCACAGCCCCTAAACTCGGACCCAACAACCCAGACTCATGAATCTAAAGACGCCCCTGCCCCCCCAGGGATGGAAAACCGCCTTTTAAACTTAATAAAAGGAGCCTTCTTGGTACTCAACCGAACCAATTCTGATATCACCCAATCTTGCTGGCTCTGTTACGCCTCAAGCCCCCCCTACTATGAAGGAATTGCCCAAAATAGAACCTTTAACGAAAGCGAAAGTTCCTCTGTATGTGCCTGGGGAGGGAGCAGAAAGCTAACCTTAGCTGCCGTGTCTGGGCAGGGCCTCTGTTTAGGTACCGTTCCCCCTGATAGAAAGCACCTCTGCAGCTCAACCCTACAATCATCCTTTACACGGGGGCGATACCTCGTTCCCCCTCCAGACACGGTTTGGGCCTGTAACACGGGACTCACCCCATGCATCTCCACCAGCGTGTTCAACAATCTCCAGGATTACTGTATTTTAGTCCAGCTAGTCCCTAGACTCTTGTACCATGATAGCGAGTCTTTTGTGAATGAGTTTGACAGAAGAGCTCGCTGGAAAAGGGAACCTGTAACTATTACACTGGCAGTCCTTCTAGGCTTGGGGGTCGCAGCAGGAATTGGGACTGGGACCTCCGCCCTAGTCCAAATGCCCCACTACTATACTGAACTGCGTGCTGCAATGAATGCAGACTTAGAAATAATAGAGCAATCCATCACTAAGCTCGAAGAGTCTCTCACATCCCTATCTGAGGTAGTCCTCCAGAATAGAAGGGGTCTGGATATCTTGTTTTTAAAAGAAGGAGGAATGTGTGCAGCCTTGAAGGAAGAATGTTGTTTTTATGCAGACCACTCCGGAGTCGTCAGAGACTCCATGGCAAAGTTAAGAGAAAAATTAAACAAACGCAGACTGGAAAGGGATTCTCATCAGGGCTGGTTTGAGGGATGGTTTAACAGATCCCCTTGGTTTACAACTCTTATCTCCACTCTAACAGGACCCCTAATAATCCTATTCTTCCTGCTTACTTTCGGTCCCTGCATTTTAAATAAGTTAGTTAGTTTTGTGAAACAAAGAATAAATACAGTCCATGTAATGGTTCTCAAACAGCAATATCAGCAGAATGAAGGGATGCTCTAAGATTAGAGCTATGTGCAAAAAAAAAAGTGGGGGATGAAAAGGTGTGAAGAAAATAATAAATATAAGTAAGAACTGGAAAATAGCAAACAGAAGAAAAAAACTAGGCGCCCACCCTAACTTGCACTTCCTAAGAGAGTTAAGCCAAGCCCTAAGCTTCTCTAAGTTCCTAAAGAAAGCTCCCGGCTAAGCACTCTAACTTCCCTAATTTACACTTTAATTAAGTGCCTTAAGAAAGATCCCAACTAAGCTAATTCCTTAAAGTGCCTTAATTTACACTTCATTCAAGCTCACTGGGAACCTTTCCACTTTTCCCTTTCCTCCACTCCCCCACTCCCTGGCTCCCCTTCCTTTCCCTGGGAACCTTTCCACTCCCCCACTCCCTAGCTCCCCTTCCTTTCCCTGGGAACCTTCCCACTCCCCCACTCCCTAACTCCCCTTCCTTTGAACTAACCACCACAATTCGCGGAAGACCCTCATTTTAAATTAGACATATGCCGTCAGGGGAAGGACAAAGATACGCACATGACCCCAGGGGCAAACACTGCCCCATCTGTTACACAGGGAAAACAAAATGCCTCTTTCCTGGGCTCTGACGCATAACTTCTTTTGTGGCGGGAGATAAGGAGAAATGCCTCCTTCCTGGCAGGTGTGTTCCCATGATATGTATAGACTTTTTACCCTATAAAAGCTTTGCTGAATGCTAAAGGGGGGCCGAATCTTCTCTACTCGGTCCTGAGTTATGAGATTCGGTCTCCAGCATGCTGAGATATTAAAATCCCTCGTGTTATTACAGCAAGTCTGGTCTTCGAGTCTCTTTGGGTGCGCGCATATCCTGAGCCTGGAGCGGACTTCCCCTGCGGGGGAGTTCTTTCAGTTTTGTTTTTTTGTTTTGTTTTTAGTTTTGTTTTTATTTCTGGATTGTGGTTATTGTTAGGTTGTTGTCTTTATTGCTGTGATGATTTTCAGGTTTTTTGTTTGATTTTTTATGATTTTTTGTTTTCTTTTCTTTCTATTTTTGTTATGTTTTTCTTCATTTTTTACTACTTTTTTCTTAAATTTATATTTATAACCTCTAATCAGGGTCCTCAAACTTTTTAAACAGGGGGCCTAGTAGTTCACTGTCCCTCAGACCATTGGAGGGTCTGACTATAGTAAAAACAAAACTTATGAACGAATTCTATGCACACTGCATATATCTTATTTTGCAATGAAGAAACAAAACAGATACAAATACAATATGTGACCCACAAGGCCATAGTTTTGAGGACCACTGGCTAGATGGATTTCTCCCAATTTTTGTTTGTTGGCTTTTTGCCCCCTCTTTTTTTCTTTCCTTCAAAAAGAACCACATAACTTGAATCATCTTGTTCTGCCTCATAAAATTGATGGAGAAAAATAATAGATCATACCAAGGGACCAAACAGACATATGTACATTTGAGTAAAAATCAAAAAAATGATCAGACTTAAATAACCAAATTCAAAGCCAACAACAACAAAATCAATATCCAATCCACAACAAGCTAGACACAGAGGGGACCACTTATTCTAGCAGCCCAGGGAGCAAAGGAGGAGGATATGGAATGCATGGCTGGAAAACACGGATGGAGGGAGGACAACACTGGGTGGCTGGGTAATGTCCCTGATTCTATGTCACTTTGTACCTATAATATTAATGTGAATATTTGCAACTCACTTTGATCAAAATAAAAATCATTTTTAAAGTTACCATGCAAATGAATAGCAGATATAATGTGTTTTTATCTTAAACATTACATTTTTAAGCAAAAAGATAATTACCTAAAAGTACCCATAAAATATACTTGTGTGATTTTAACTTCTGTTTATTTTTCCTTATTCCAAATATAGGGGATTACTATGTTGATAAAGTGTGCTTACTTGTATCATATATTGGGATCTACTATGTCAGTTATAATAACTAAATGATCAATTAGAAATTATATATTCAGAGTTAAAAACAGAGAGAACCTATATATGTGTATATAGTGAACAGATCAACTTTGTGATCTCTCTATCTTAACCCCATTTTTTGCTTGTAACCCTAAATATAGTTTTTGAATATTTGTCTTTCTTAGGTGCTTTTAAAATCAGTCTATACTAAGTACAACATTCAATAGAACAATTTATGATCTGAAGAATCAGGAATTCCAATGTACTAATAAATACCAAGTATAATTGCTTTTTTTTAATTTTAACAAACTTCAGATAATGGCGCAGGCCACACAACATTTTATGTTTTTATTTTTTATATTTTAACAAGTAAAGAAAGCAGTTTATGCAGGACCAAAATATATTTATAGACAAAGGAAGAAGTCTTTCAAACAAATCAAAGGTTTGGTCTTTCTAAGAATTATGCAATATAGTAGCATTATGACAGGAGAAAAGAGTGCATAAGAGAAAATAAGTGAATAGACCAGTTATTCTTATTATTATTATTGTGATAGTACTATAAAACACACAGTCCACAGGTTATTCTTTTCTTTTTGATAATAAATTTGAGATAGATAGCAGAGCCTATGTTAGAATCAGTAAGAAGATAAGGCCTTAAAATGGAGCACCCATGACAGCTTAGAACATATGAAAACTACAGACTAAAATAGTGAGAACATCAAATTTTACATTTGTTATTTCTAAGAAAACTTTCAGAGATTTCAAGGCTAAATACTGTATACATAACATTTGTTGTGGTATCAAGTTCATCAAACCCCACCATGTACCTTAATTCTTTCTAAGAATGCATCAAAGATAACATTTTTACCACTGTATGGTTAATATTTTTCTTGTAATAGATTTTTCAATTAATTAAATACATTTATGAATGATTTATATTATTTAGAGTGTTTGTGGAATGTTTGTATAACATGTTGAAGATTATTCTTGGTTAAATAACGATTTCTATGTGTTATACCTTGACATATTTTCAATTCCATGGTCCATGAATTTTATAGAAATTTAAAATAAAAAAAAAACTACCTTTTATACAGATATCTATTTTGAACTTAATCCAATACTGTGTTCATCAGCAAAGAAATATCCATTTTCCTGCTACCTATTTGTTTAAACATTTATTTTTACTTAATAGTGATTTCAGAGATT
Source organism: Suncus etruscus (assembly GCF_024139225.1). Classification (NCBI taxonomy): domain Eukaryota; kingdom Metazoa; phylum Chordata; class Mammalia; order Eulipotyphla; family Soricidae; genus Suncus; species Suncus etruscus. Next base: position 87,152,441 of record NC_064855.1, on the reverse strand, counting down.
TTAAAACATTGCTTAAAAATATTACTTTTCCTATCTAATTTGAACCATAAATAAAATATATGCTTTTATTTTTTTAATTGATAAAACACTCAGTCTAAGAAATGTTCTTGGAAGAAAAAAAAATCTGCAAACATGGTCTAGAAACTACTGAATGTAAGATTCTTCACAAAATGGAAAGTGATACAGTTATATTGATTATTTTAGTACCAGAGATGTTCCATGGTTGCAGGTTTGGCACCTTCTGAAGTTACATTTACTTTTAAAGGCTATTAGGGTACCATTTAATGAATCAATTTAGTCATTTAGTCAATAACTGTATCCTTGTTTCCTAAAAGAGAAAACATACTTTTTTTTTTACTGCTGGTGTTTCACTTATGAAAAAGGAAAATTTAAAATGCTCAAAATATCAGACTTAATATTACTAAATAGATGAGTTTCAAAAGCAGAATTTTCTTCTATGCCCATGACATACATATGATTTGTGAAAAAAAAAAAAAAAAAAAAACATCTCATGCAGTCTCATAGGACAGAGCATTCGTTTTTTTTTTTTAGAAATGTTATTGTAATGAAAATTGTCATAGGGGTCCGGTGAGGTGACACTAGAGGTAAGGTGTCTGCCTTGCAAGTGCTAGCCAAGGAAACATGGCGGTTCGATCCCTTGGCGTCCCATATGATCCCCCCAAGCCAGGGGCAATTTCTGAGCGCTTAGCCAGGAGTAACCCCTGAGCATCAAACGGGTGTGGCCCAAAAAACCAAAAAAAAAAAAAAAAAAAAAAAGAAGAAAAAAGAAAATTGTCATAGAATAGAATAATGATCTCTTGTTTCCTTATAAATATCTAGGGAAAACTAAGATGCTTATTTTTAAAGTAGAAAACATTGATCCACTGGGCATGTCCTAAAATAACTTTATTTTACCCCATAAAATAGCTGATGTAAATTTAGTCATTTAATTTGATTGATATAGAGTTTTCAGAAAATGGCATTTTCATGGGTTTACCATTAAATGATGAAAATCATGGCATTTTAACTTATTTGTCACCAAAATAGAATTTGGTTTGTTCATAAACAAATCTAAGCTTTAAAATGGGCAATTTAGAAATTTACATCTACTATTTTACTTTTCTTTTATTTCTTGTGAGTTTATTTTATAGATTTATTAGTTTATTTTATAGATTTAGTGGTCATTCAGTTCCATATTTTGGAATTATTTGCATTCTGTTAAAAATGTTATACATTGTTTTCTAAACCAGGGAATATAACAAATCTAAAGATTTGTGGCCAATGGTTGTTCAAATGTAAGTCATAATGTCATAATAAAAAACCAACAGAGAATTATGCTAGCTTTGATAGTGTTTTTAATCTAAACACCAAAAATAAAAAGATGAACATAGTTTTAAAGAAAAGAGAAAAAAGTAGAGATTATATGTTCAAACACTGTGCTTATATGTACATACAACTCAGATAATTTGTAGACGGACACATTTGCATAATTATAGTCCTTAGAAGATTTTTGTCTGTTTATATTGTGATACACATATATGCAGCTTATATGCTTTGAAAAATTAGAATATTCTGAGAAGTATTTATTCCATTATAGCCTCTTATCAGAATATATATTTTATCATACCCAGATTCATAGTGTTGTTAAATACAATAGTGATTGTATTTTGTCAGCAAAACATAAAGTAGTGAAAAAATGTGCACAAAAGCATGATTTTTCTTAAAATAATACTTTCAAGTAGACTCCTAACATAGCGTTTCTGAAACAGTTTTCTTTAACAGCGATAATCTATAACATAAAAGAGGGTGCAAAATATGAGATGTAAGTGTACTTCAGATTTTCATGTATTTTTAAAGGAAGGAAGCTCATTCTTTTCAAGCCGACATATTGTTAAAGTAAGGGCTTTCTGGATACTTATGTAGTGACACCTCCCTCTCACCCGCCAAGAAATCCCATTTTCTTTCCCTTTTTTCTTTCATTTTCTTATACATTTCAGTCACATTTATTCAATGTCAATAGCACCCAAATCACTACTTCACCATAAACATGTGTCAAGTACTTAGATGAGAGACTCTAAGACACTTTCACTATTCATATACGCATGTTGAAAAGAGCAATAGACAACTTCTACTTTCATTTCACCTACGTTCGACACAAATGTGGCTTATTCTCTTTTTTTCCTTCATCTAATCCAACTGATTTTTATATGTTTTTTTTTCCCAAGAACATTCAATCTCAAACAAATTTAAGAAAAACAAAACTAAACATACATGTATTCTCTTAGATTTTTCAACTATCCATGTACCATATTTCTGTAGCCTTCAAGTGGACTGAGGATATTTGCAGTGCAGAGATTTCCTCTATAGATAACATGTTGTCTGAATTTCTACCTGACTCTGTGATATAATTGATTAGCCGTAACATTCTTGAGGATTTCTCTTAAGGTGATAAATCAGAATCTGAAATGTATTTTAGCACTTAGTGACTTAAAATTATTCATAAAGTATTTTATTTCTCCAATCATTTTTTCATGTATTTTTCCAAGTGGTATTTTATCCAAATCATTCATTCTACATTCTCCAATACATAGGGGTAGACACATTTCTTTTAAAAAATTAATTACTGTTCAGAGATAAGAATCAATTAGGATATACTTAAATACTCAAATTCAGTATTAAGAATTACAATCAGTAGGAATAACATTTTCATGGTTATATTCCAAATGAAAATGAAAGTGAATATATATTAGCACATTTAACTGAATTAATCAATACAATTTCAAATCATTCTGATTAATTTTAAAGTGCCTTATTAAGAAAATCTATAGTGACTAATTTATTAACTCCTAGAACCATTTAATAACCTTTTTAACCTTTGAAATGTTTAATAAGTTTAAAAAGCTCAATGAATTATATAATTTTATAATAACTAATATTCTTTCATTTGGTGAAATACATAAAATCGGGCTGGATACTCTTTAATTTCACAGAATACTCTTTATCATATGATCCTTCCTACATTCTATGATTTCTTTTCAATAGGTAAACAAAACTAAACAAAATTAACCAAAAAATAAATAAAATAACTGTAAATTTGCAAAATCCAGGAACTAGATGTAATTTTTAATAATCTTCAAATTTAAGTTAAATAAAAGTGTTCAGCAAAAAATATATCACAGATCATTTACAGAGGCAAATTACAAATAATTTACTTGTCATGTTTGATTCAACGAAGGTGAATTTATTTTTCACTACACCTCAGATGCTATTGCAGTATTATTTTATTATATACTCTATGTATTATTAATAGGCAACTTTTTTATTTGGCTTTCTTTTTTGTTTCTTTGTATGTTTTGGGACAACACCTGGTGGTGCTCAGGGATTATTCTGGCTCTGCTCTCAGGAATCACTGCTGGAAGGCTCAGGAAACCATATGGGATGCTGGAGGCTGAACCCAGGTCAGCTGCATGCAAGAAAAGCAACCTACGCATTGTGCTATCTCTCCAACCCTGAAACAGATATATTTATATTAAAGGTAATGCTTCTTATTGATATATAATGACATATAATAATATTAATATCAACATGAATGTTGCATAAAGAAAAAGGAGAGATGTAAAATAATCCTTTCATAGATGAGATGTAATAAAACTTAGTAATGAAATATTAAATAATCAAAAGCAACAGAAACTGAAAATTAGTCTACAGATTTGAGTTTACCATAGTGAATAGATGATGTGTATTTTGGAGGCGGCAAATTGAGGGCTCACAGTTACAATGATGAAAGAACGCAGATGATAACTTTATTGAAGGTATGGTGTTAAACATTGTATCTATGAAGTTCTATCATTAATGATATTGCAAATTTGCTTATAATATTAATTATAAATTGTATATAGAATTACAATGATAAAATTGCAACCATGTTGCAATTTAAGTAGCATAAATTTCCAATAAAATACTACTCATTTCTATTATAAAATATAATCTTGCCTTTTAAGATAATTTGGTTAGAATTGAAGAGTTTTGTACTAAGTGAAATATCAGAGGTGAATAATGTAAATATAAGACATTTTTAAAAGTATAATTCAAAAATAAGTTTTCAAATATAATTTATTAGGTCACATGTTTAGTTGCAAAGAATTGCACTTGGCTCAATGTCAGTTATTTTCAGTTTCCATTTTGCATTAATCCTTAATTTCGAGTGCTAGGTGCTTGAATGATCCCTACTTGTTTTAACTAATTTCTCTACTACCAGGAATACTACTAGGAGTGCTCACTCAACTGTGAAGATAAGGTCCATTGTTCTAAGGTTTTCTTGCTATAGTGTATTTTACACCTCATGGGTCAGGACCAGTTGAAAACCTTGAAAGTATCAGATCATAAAACAGCTTCTATTACAAAATCCTAGCAAAAATGGTATACACCAACAGGAGACCAGGGATGTTTATTACTAGGAATAAAAACAAGCTCCAGTATGGAGGGTAAAAAGACATATAATTGTTTTGTCATTGTTCTTCTCAAAAGGCAAGAGGTAATTTCTAGGAGATGGCGCAATTTACATGATGAAACCTATTCATGTCTCTGAAACCATAAATTTCTATTCTTTTATTTTGATTTTGGGGCCACACTTGGCAATTCTCAATGGTAACTTCTGGCTCTGCACTCAGAAAAAACTCTGATAATGTTCAGAGTACCACATAGGATGCCAGGGATGTAGCCTAGGTAGGCCTTAAGCAAAGCAAGCTCCTTACCCACTGTACTATATCCCCAGCTCTACTTACACTCCTTTACTGAGATTTAGTGAACCCTTCATTGTGTGTGTTTGTGTATGTGTGTGAGGTCAGGGCACGGCAAGGGCTGGACCACATTATGCAGTGCTCAGGACTTATTTCTGGTTTTGCACACAGGGATTACTTTTGGTTGTGCTCAGTGCATCAAAAAAGGTTGCCTGGATCAATCCTGGATCAGGCACATACAAAGCAAAACCCCTACCCACTGAACTATATTAGCCTTGTTCCTTTCACTTGAATAGATGCAACCATATTTTCTAAGTAATCCAGATTATTTACAGCAATTATTCTAGAAGTTTTATCATTCAAGACAGTTTTATCATGTTTTAAATTTCCCCAGAGAGGTTGAATGTTATTCTACTGTCTTCTTAGTCTAATGTTCCAAATATAAATTATATAAAATATTTATGTTCATGCTTAATTTGACTTTTTACCCAACTCTTTATAAAAGTAAAATATTTTGGGCCAGAGTGGTGCTGCAAACACTAGTGCATTTGCTTTGCATGTGCTAACCTAGGACGCATCAGAATTTGATCCCCCTGCATCCTATATATCCCCCAAACCCAGAGCAATTTCTGAGTGCATAGCCAGGAGTAACCCCTGAGCATCACTGGATGTGGCCCCAAAACCAAAAAAAAAGTAAAATATTTCTATTAGCCAACATTGTTGAAATATTAACTACATATAAATATTACTAGATGTTCTGTAAAAAAACTAAGCACTAACTACTGATACCATTAAGCCACTTATAGAATTCAGAATATCATATTATCTTAAAAATTTAAAATTTAATTCTCAGATCTTCAGAAAAAAATTATTAATTACTTTGGCATTCCTTTTTGTGCATATTAGATTTGCTTTAGTTAATTTTTCTTGAAATATTTCCTGTAAAAAGTTCCTAATGACAACAACTCCTCTAAACATTTTATTACAACTGCTTGTCATTTAATTAATGAACAGAGGTATATCATTAATAAAGTGCCTCACCTTTTAAGGGGAGACCTAATTATATTCAAAATCTCACCAATGTAAAATAACATTCATAAACTGTTAGTTAAATGGTTAACTTTAATTAAATGGTTAAATAATTAAATTCGGGCACGCTGGCAGGCCTCCGCATGTGCCAGCGGCCTATTGGCCCGGCCTAGGGCAGGGGGGCCCGGACCTGGGTCACCCGACCCCCCTTTCCCCCATTCCTCCGGATCTCCAGGTGGATTCCTGGAAGGAGTTGACGGGGCAGCCTGGGTTTTCCCCACTCCCAGGCCGGGTCTGTCCGGAGGCTGGCCTAGGGTTGGGCTGAGGGGGTGGAGTTTGATCTGGTGGATGGCAGATAGCTGCTCAGCTATACTCAGGCTGTCACTGGCAATTTCATACCAGTCTACATTTTGCAAACCGCTTGGGGCGCTAGCCCCCGCACGAACATATGCTCCTCCCAACCATCAGTACCCCAGATTAACCCTTCTTAACTTCAGTAACACAAAGTTCTAATCTCTGACCTAAGACATACAGTAGATCTAACAAATCCTAAAACTATTTAGAAGGACACAAATTGAACACATATTGAACACATATATCTTTTGTATATTTTATGGGTATTTTCTTTAACTGATATAACTCTCTATATATTCTTCTACCATAATGTTTCTAGCCACTTTTCATCTTGTCTTTTCTTTGTAAGCTGTTCAGTAAGGATTGTTGGTGGAACTGTCCCTCAGTTTGATGCCTATGATTGAACTATGTGATGGAAATTGCTGGTCTTGTTCCTATTGCCTCCAGATGCACCAATAACGCTTCATGGCATTGATCCTTGTTTGCATAGACACATTAAAATGGGAAAACACCATACATACAGATTAGTTCTTATCTAATAAATCTCAGTACAATGTACCTTACACCCTGAACATTGATATAATGACCTGGCACAGGCCTCAGAAAAATGGGCATCCTCCATTCACGCCAGAACCAGACAAGCTATCTACGAAACATCCAAGGTCTTATATACAACAGCTGGAAGCAGTCCTCTAACAGGAAAGACACTACCAAGGGTCTGACATCGACCTCCTAAAAAGAGACTTCCGTTTATACTGAGAAAGACTTGACAACAACAATGACCTGCTCTACAGGACATGGTTCTCTCTATTGCCCCTTAAGTGTGAGGTGAAACGAGAGCATGCTCTGCACCATCCTGACTGCAATATGGGATATTCAGACTCCAGGATCTTTAATACAGAAGCATGAGTCCAACAACAGAGACTATGTGAGGAATGGAGGTGTATTGCCACTACAGACGATGACTTGAATTGGACAAACTAGTTTGCCTGGAGCCTAGAGTCAGTCCTGTGCCAGGAAACTTCAGGGGTAGGGTCTCCTTGTATTTAGACCATAATTTGTCTTTCCATGTCCCTTATGTTTTGGTGGGCCTATGCAAACAAATGCCACTTTAATACCGTTTTTTACTATGTTCCCTTGACTCCAATCCTTAAGAAAAACAACCCACTAAAACTTTTGAGGTTAGCTTAAACTAGTAAGCATGTGCATGGAACTAGAGAAATGTACTTTGCCCTCAATGTTTAAGGAGTTACATAAGTCTAATGATTATATTGTGTGCTGCTAAGAAATAGTATGTACTACAACTGGGGATTTGAGGGACAAAGTAATTGTATTGTACATGGGTTCAGTTTTGTTTTTCTTAATGTTCTTTGGCTGAAAGTTCAAGGCTGGGATATCATCGATGGGACTACCGAGAATTCTGTTTATGGGTGATTGGGCTTCCACTGTAAATTTACCCTGTCCTCTTTCTTTGCATCTTTGTTGTCATAATTAAAACAAAACTAAAAAAAAAAGTTATGAAAAAAAAGAAAAAAATAATTAAATTCATATAATGTTAGTTAAAGTTTGATGATAGTTAAATGGTATCATAAAAATCAAAGTTCCAACTCATTTGTTTTTACTTGCTGTCTACTCTTCCTATTTGTCCATTAGTCTCAAAAATAAAAATATGGGGCCAGAGCGGTGGCACAAGCAGTAAGGCATCTGCCTTAGGTGCACTAGTCTAGGGCAGACCACGGTTTGATGGTTTGATCCTCGGCATCCCATATGGTCCCTCAAGCCAGGAGTGATTTCTGAACGCATAGCCAGGAGTAACCCCTGACTGTCACTAGGAGTGGCCCCCCCAAAAAAATGTGTCTTTGGTTTTATAGATTTTAATATAACTGACAAAAAATATACTACAAAAAAGTGTTTCTTTTTCTTAAAGATCAGAAATACAATAAAAATTCTTTTAATAAAAATAAATTAATTTCAAAGCTATATACCTGCTTAAGATTTTTGCTATTTAAAAGGTTACATGGGGCCTGCGAGGTGGCACTAGAAGTAAGGTGTCTGCCTTGCAAGCTCTAGCCAAGAAAGGATAGCAGTTCAATCCCCCGGCATCCCATATGGTCTCCCCAAGCCAAGGGCAATTTCTGAGCACTTAGCCAGGAGTAACCCCTGAGCATCAAACGGGTGTGGCCTGAAAAACCACACACACAAAAAAAATACTGGGGCAGGTGAGGTGGCACTAGAGGTAAGGTGTCTGCCTTGCAAGCGCTAGTCAAGGAAGGACTGCAGTTCGATCCCTTGGCGTCCCATATGGTCCCCCCAAGCCAGGGGCAATTTCTGAGCTCTTACCTCTGAGCATCAAACTGGTGTGGTCAAAAACAAAACAAAACAAAACAAAACAAAACAAAACAAAACAAAACAAAAAAAAGATAAAAAGTTACAAAGTGATATAAGAATGGAAATAAGAAAAGGTTCTGAGAAATAATCCTACAATAAATTTTTAATCTGGTTTTCTATAAAAATAAATATTTAATCTTTTATATAACTATCGATAAACTATCAGAATAAATTTAGTTGTTATATTTTGAATAATTTAAGTTTTAGAAGTATCCTTTACTCACTTGGTGGAAAATAAATGAAAAACAATAAATTTCTTTGTAGAATGTAAAAGTACATAACAAACCCCCCCCCAAAAAAACACAATAAAACAAAAACCTACAATAAAATAAAATAAACAAAACAAAAATCGAACAAAAGACCAAAACCTGCAACTACAAAAAAGCACCACAGCATCAAATACAATAATCAACCATTAACCACAAAAACAAAAGAAAAAAATAGAAAAGAAAAAAAGTAAGGAGGGCTGGCTGGCAAGGTATTTTTGTTTTTGTTTTTGTTTTTTGCATAGTCACAGTAACTATTGGGAAAAAAATTGGCCTAAAAGATACAGGGTGTCTCGACCCTTGAAAATACTTTCATGTCTGATTTATGAATAAACTACATATGATATATAAAACAATTAACTATTTAAATACCTAGTAATTTTTCACTAATATTTTTGAATTAATATCAGGCATTTTATTAAAATTGCAATGTTTAGATTTTTATTTAAATATTCATTATTTATTAAAGGAAGCCTAATCTAAAATTAGATGACATTACATATGAATCAACTTATTTAATTGAGCAGCTTCTTGAAAAATCAGGGTTTTGAATAATTTTCATCCAAGTTTTTTGTTTGTTTGTTTTTTGTTTTGGGGTCACACCCGGCAGTGCTCAGGGGTTACTCCTGGCTCTACGCTCAGAAATTGCTCCTGACAGGCACAGGGGAGATCATATGGGATGCCGGGATTTGAACCATTGTCCTTCTGCATGAAATGCAAATGCCTTACCTCCATGCTATCTCTCTGGCCCCCATCCAAGTTTTTATAAGATAATTATGCTTAACAGTGTCATAATTTTATTTATATTATTTTACAAGTATAAAAGCAAGGTTAGGGGACTGTATCTTTGGTTAAACAGAATATGGTGATTTTATGTTTTTATTCTACATTTGAGTAACACAATTTATTCTTGTAAGTTACTCAGCTGATTTTCTATTTCTCCTAATATTAAAATACATAAAATCAGTGATCTAAGATAGGTATTATTGTTATGGTTTCCTTGTCTTATTTAAATAATTATTTTCAGAGACCAGGAGAATAGTATAAATGGTAACATGGCTTGGTTCCTAGAGATACATAACCTGGTGAGCATCATTAGGTTAACTCTAGTTACACCACTGCTGGGGTGTCATGATGGTCTTGACACATAAGGGTCAAAGATCTTTATTCTTTGAATCTCACACTAGTACTGTTAACCTGGTTTGTTTAGATTCATGAAAAGCAGGTTATCTATCATAATACTGTAGGTAAACCCTTTGCTAAATATTTAATAGTGTCTTACTTTTAGTTGAAGCTTATGTGCAGGCATATTTTTTTTTTAAAGTTCATTTTTGTTTATTCTTAAAAACATTATTATATCTTCATGACATTAGATTGGCTTGATTTCCTTCCCCCCACCCCCATCGGGAGTACATTGCTGCCAAGTTGAAAGTTTGTAACAATCATTTTTTTTTAATTTTTTTTTTATTTAAACACCTTGATTACATACATGATTGTGTTTGGGTTTCAGTCATAAAAGGAACACCACCCATCACCAGTGCAACATTCCCATCACCCAAGTCCCAAATCTCCCTCCTCCCCACCCAACCCCCGCCTGTACCCTAAACAGGCTCTACATTTCCCTCATACATTCTCAATATTAGGACAGTTCAAAATGTAGTTATTTCTCTAACTAAACTCATCACTCTTTGTGGTGAGCTTCCTGAGGTGAGCTGGAACTTCCAGCTCTTTTCTCTTTTGTGTCTGAAAATTATTATTACAAGGGTGTCTTTCATTTAATAACTTCTAACAGAGAATATTCACATGTTAAGATGCTATAGCTTGTGCTGTGACACAAAATTTCTCTTACCTACATGCTTGGACTGACCCAAATTTGTTGGTCAATAATATTTTTATATTTCTGAAATGAATTGTATTTTCTCATTTATAATTGCTTTAAGTACATTTTATATCTGACTATAGAAATGTACTAAAGTTTATGAACACAAATACATGGATAATTCCATAATTACACTAGTTTGTAAATTACTGGTGATGTTAACTAAATTTTTGACATCTTTCTTCTTACTCTGATCATTATTGGTATTCAAATAAGTTTCATTATGAAGTATCACACAGCAAAATATATGCATTCCAAATTTTTTTTGAATTTGCAAATATACTTTTGATTTTACTTGAAAAGTGACATTAAGTCTATTGTTTGTTTATAACAGCTAAATGTTTCATACTGAAATTAGTAGGGATTGAGAAATACATCCAAGTGAAATGAATGAGTTTTAGTAAATATTTAGCACTACTGTAAAGAATGACATGCATAGTTTATAGATTACATAATTAGAGAAAAGAGAGTCCTATTAGATCAGTAAGTCTGGGTAGCCTGCTTGGTTAGAATATATTCCCCAAATAGAGAATAGAATATTTGAACTTATCCAAAAGGCCATGAACAAAAGCTATTTTAATTTATTGCAATTAAAATGAATGGGATTCAATCTAACACATTTATGAGAATGTGATAACTATCGAATCACATCCATTTCAGTGGGGTGTGTTAGTCATCCAATTCTATTCATTTCCATGGGGATCCATTATTTATCGAATCACATTTATTTAAATGGGGATTCATTAGCTAAAAAATCTAATTAGTTTCCATGCACATGCATTAGCTATCATGTCATCCTTCCTTTCAAAGACAATTCTCTAGTTATCAAATTCCATGCATTTATGTTTGGATTGGATTCTAGAGTTTGAAAAAGCTGTTACTCTTAATTAAATGGTTGCAATAAACTGCTATAGTTATTATACTGTTGCATATTTAAGAGCATTATATTTGTATATATAAAAAATACACCAGTAGTCAATAGGTAAATAGAATGAACTTGCAAAAATAGCACACTTAATTTAGCAATTCTTCAATTGTCCACAATGATATTTTTAAAATGTGATAATATATAGTGCTGACACTATAAAATGATATTACCTTAAGATTACACTGTATAAATTCACCACAAACCCTAACCATATATGCACAAAATTTTTTAATGATTTACAGGAAACAAAAATATATATCTGCTAAAAAGATATACATTTAGGTACTAAGATTTATGAGTAACATACACTGCTAATGCTAGACTCTGTGTGTCTTTAGATTAGTAATTGTCTAATGTATTTGCTGTCACTTCTTGGCCACAATTCTTTTGTTAATTATTTCAATTTTAGAAAATGAATATTTGCACAATACAAATTTAAATGAATAGTTAAAAATTATTTATGTGGAGGTGGATAACACAGCATTATAGAAGTATCAGACCAATAATTATTCTTTTAAAATACTTTCTTGTTATGTTCCCCCAAATTTATGAAAATATGTCTAAATTGTCTTAAGCTTAAATAATTTTAAGTAAAAATTGACTTGTCTCTGTATGTACAAGATCTAATGAATATAGAATAAATATATCTGTTTTAGTCTGAGGCTCAAGATCTATATAGGGTTTCAGGGATTTCAGCAAGGTCAGCCACTTGTGAGACTCTCTTCAGCTACCAGGCCTCACTTAAGCTGTGTTGATCAAGAAAATTTTTTGGCCTGTTGTAAATTTAAAATGTTGAGATAGTCATTAAATTACATTTTTTCCATGCTTAAATGTTATTATCACATTCCATGTGTTATAAGTCCATAAATATATGAATTGATTTACTTTCATTTTGTCAATCCTATTTATGTCTGAGTTGTTTTGGGGAAGTTATGCCAAAAGAAGGTCAATAATACATATGCAAGTCTTTACAAAAGCAGATAAAATCTAATAATCACAAATATTTTCAAGTTCTGTCTCTTAAGACAGTTGGGTAACTCTTTTCTGCCAGTTCACTTGGTTAATTTTTACAGTATTCATATAATGAATGGGTAGAATCAGTGTTATGTATATACAATGTTATATATGTATATATATGTATATATATGTAGATGGGTTATGGGTGCTGACAAAAAGCATTTGCATTTATCCCATCATCTATCAGGGCTATGTTTCACTATTTAACTTTCTATCTGTAGTGGTCAGTGTTCCCCATTATTTTAAAGCATTATATATAATATAGTTATATACTATATGTATTTAATATTGCTAAGTTATGTATTAAATATAAATCATTAATTAAATGGCTTAAATATGAATTTGTTATGCTATGTTGAATACTTAAGATACTTAGAACTGAATTTCATTATATAATACCACATATAGTCTCTGATATATTGATAAACTAAAGTTATTCTACACTAGTTTTTTATCTATAATATGAAAAATAAAATCAATTTGACTTCATCAATTTTTTGAAGATCATGAAATTGTTAATAACAGCTTATTTGGTGTCTTGAATACTCACTATAATACATATATAGAAGTATACTGCTTCTGTAAATATGGTATGTAGGTTTGTTTAATGTAAGCTAGCTTTTTATCATTACTGAATGTTATACTAGACAAGAAAACAATTGTAATAAACTTTTATCCAAGGACTTTAGATAACAAGAAGCTGATCCCATTTTATTCTCTAGTTTTTTTTACAGTCACATGAGCATTGTCAGGACTGACCTCTGAGCACAAAAAGAAGATTAGAACTGAGTATCACCAGAATAGCCCTAAAATAAAAGGAAAAAAGAAAGAAAAACAATAAAGAACAGAAAGATAGATACTGAAAAGAGTAAGGTAACTATAAAAGTAGTGTAGTCAGAAATATTTTATTTATACTTTAATCTTATACAAAATTTATATGAAAATTATTTTTATAAAATGTCTATTTATAGCTAATTCAAATAAATAATTAGCAATTTGATTTTTACAATAGTTTTATTTTATTACTGTATTATTTGAATTATTTACTGAGTTACATCCAGTGTTGCTCATGTCTTACTCCTGACTATGTGTGTTAAGTTCACTCCAGGAAGACTTGTGGGATCAATGGTGGTGCAACAGATCTATAGGGGTCTGCTGAGTGAAACGAAAGCACCTTAAACACTAGACTATCTCTTAGGCCATGGCAGATAATTTTGAAAATAAGATCTAATTTACTATAGTTATTAAATTCAATTTGAAAGCAATAGTCTTCAATTCAGTCAAATTCAGCACCATGGTTAGTGTGTTAATGGGCTATGAAAAACAGGAAGATTCATGATCACAACACTTAAAAATTTACAATAAATTATAACTTATAAAGAAGTTTCAACATCAGAAAAATGATCTATGCCTTGTTCTTAATTAGAAGGGATGATCGTATTTCCTCAGGGGTTACTTATTGTACATATCAATAATCAAATTGATTTTATAGAAATACCCATGCTAAGTCACAAAAATGAAACTTAATCATCCATCTGATTTACACTCATATAAAGAAAGAAAGAGCTAGGATTCTAAAACTATATTGGATAACTTTAGAAATACAAGACATTTTTTAAATTATTTAGTGCACTGAAGATGATCAAATTAAATGTGATTTCTTCTTTTTCTCATGACTGTAAAGCATCAAAGTCAAAGCTACTATATATAAATGCAAAAGTTTAATTTATTTTTCACAATTTAGAAATTTATATGTTAATATTTATACAATTTAGATTTTAAATTTTCTGTCACAAAACCCTTCAACTCAAAACATACATGAGTATGTATAAATCTTCTGTCCTCCAAATATTTCTAAAAATTTTCAGTTTCAAGACATGGATATATACAGCCTCTTCCCAATGCAACTAGGCTTTTCATTAGTTATTTTTTATACTTAACCTCTAATTCCATATAATATATTAAATAAGAATTTTTTATATTTATTTTGCTATTGTTTATAGAATATTCTTTCATTTGCTACTGATAAAATTTAACAGCATTTTCCAAGTGCTTTAGGATGCTAAATGGAAACTAAAATGAAATAATCAAGTCTGGACATTTACAAGTCTGGACATTTAGTAGAGGTTAAAGTTTATGCCTTGCATGTGACCAACCCAAGTTCCATCCTTGACACCACATTATTTCCTAAACATTGTCACAGCCCTGTAGCTCCCAAACAGCACCAGATTTACTCTTAGAGAATCTAAAAAAGACAACAAGGAATCCTGGGTAATTCTTAGCATGGCAGGTCTTGAGCAGCACCAGATCCACACATTGATACATCATTTGGTTGAGAATTGCCAGAATGGACTCTAAGCTTCTCATCACCTCTGAGGAAACATAATGCCTATGCAGTTTCCAAAACATAAAGTAAAAATTTAATTAAAAAATTATACCATACAAATGTATGTTTGGCATGCTCAAAGCCAATTTCCAATTGAATAGTACTCTTCCTAGTTAGACTAGCAAGACACTTTTGTTTCTGCATAAATGGTAGCTTTCCTATTTCTGAAATCAGGATACTGGTGTTTAAGATTTTGAATTTAAAACAGCAACAAAAACTTTCTGTACCTTAAATAATAAACTTTCCAAGTATTTTCCCAAGTAAATGTCCCAGAAAAGAAGTAATAATAATTTAAAATTACACACATTATTCTTTTAGAACTGTTCTGTTATGATAGTTTCATTTATCATCAAATAGTACTGAATATAAACCACTGTGTAGTCTTAGTTAAATTAACAATTCAAAGCTAATATTTTTTAGTGTCCTGCCTTCTCCCCACTGTAAATTACAATGTGCCTCAATTCCTTAAATGTATTTTTTGACATTTTATGACCTCAAGTATTGCTACTATCAGAATAATATCCTGGCTTGACATTTTAGTAATTAAAATATCCAGATAAATATTTTTCAAAAATATGCTCAAAAATATTACTCCTGGCTATGCACTCAGAAGTCGCTCCTGATTCAATGTGACTATTTACCTAAAATATTACTGTGAAAGATTTGTAATCCACTTTGGTCAAAATAAAAATTATTTGATAAATAAAAAAAAGAAATAGCTCCTGGCTTGGGGGTTCATATGGAACACCAGGGGACCCAACGAATGCACTCTGTCCTAGATCAGCCACATGCAAGGCAAATGCCTAACCGCTGCACCATCGCTCTGGCCTCAACTTCACACTGTATTTAAAAATGCATGATGCTAAAATTTCGGGTTTCTAGTTCATTTGAATTTAAGATTGAAGGGGCCTGAGCAGTGTCAACAGAGGTAAGGCATCTGCCTTGCAACCACTAGCCTAGGATAGACCTCGGTTAGTTAAATGGGTGTGCCCCCCAAAAAAATTAAAAAATAAAAATAAATTTGACTGAAAAATGGACTACTTTTATGATTATCTTAGTATTCTCTGTTACATATTGGTTGTTGTGCTAGGAAAATCCAAAACACCATTTAAAACATATTTGACTATTAAGTTATTAAAATTTTTCTAAATATTTGGTGAATATGCATTTGTATTTTCATTTTCAAAATATTAACTAAAATTTTTAGGCAAAGAGGTTCGTTAAATTGATTTAAAATAATTTTTCTAACTTCACATCTTCCCACATCATTTGTTCTTCAATGTAATTTCATGCTGAAATTTCCATGAATGTCCTACATATAAGGGTCTATTTCCTGCATATATCAATTGAATATAATTTTTACAAACATTTTATTGTTTTTAAACAAGTGATCTATTATCATTTTTGTAATTCAGATCTAACCTCAGGGCCTGAAAATTAATACCATTGCTCCTTATTTCTATGTTTCCATGAATGTTGTTCATACCTATAAAAAAAGTCTATAAAACAAGATAGGGGTATGACTTCATTAAAAATACATATATAAATTTTGTACTCAGAGAAACCTAATTCCTAAATCTTAGCATTGACTCTTGAAGTTATTAATATAAATTCAATTTAGTTACTCTTTAAGTCTTAGTATTTTTAAATGTGAAAAGTATATAATTTTTCCTTAGATTACTTTGCTCATTAAATATTAAATGTATTTGTTTTAACACACAATACATGTCCTATAAACAATGGTTTTCATATATTCTGTAATTCTCTTGTAATATTTAAAATTATTATAAAAATCTCTTGTAATATTTAAAATTATTATAAAAATATAAAAGTATTTGCCATATTTATGAGCTACAGATACAGACTACTTTGTATGTCTTTTAAAGTTCAGAAACTACTTTTATGTTTTCATAATCATATAATTCTTAATGTCAAGTATGAATCAGACAAACATACAGTTGCATTTATCAAGGAATTTACCATTGAGTCTTTGTTTTTCTCTATTTTATTTCCAGAAAAAAAACCTCTATCTTTAATTTGTAGGGAAGAAGTATAGTTTATGCCATTTGTTAATCATAAAAGTGATAACTTGCACTCTGACCTGAGGTTTATTTTTCACAAGAATTGAGTCATTAGGCAGTATTAGAATACATAGTTGTAGTAATGAGAGTAAGCTCTCCAGCAATTACATAAAAACATCCACCCAGAAAGGATTCCATTGTAGCAAATGACTTTCACTGTAAAAATAATACATTTTACTATGAATTATTTAGGTCAGATAATTATTTCCTTACAATGGTAGAGTGACAAGAAAATGATAAAAAGTAAAAATCTGAGACTTGAAATTCAAATTATTTACTAATGCCAATATAAGCATATCAGGATACTGTCTAAGTAATTTTTTAATAAGAAAGAAGAGAAAGCCCAAGCTAATTTTTAAAAAAGTGAAAAATTCAGCTGTTGATTTGTTGATGTATATTGTTGATGTGAACCCAGTAATATTTAAATACCTTGTAATTATAGAAGAGGCTAGACTATTTGAATTAGAAAAGAAAGTCTCTGTTATATATTTGTTGACCATATAGTTCTGATGAAAGACTTTCATTTTGCAGAAAATAATACTATGTATTTCTTCATAAAATTTATTAATTGCCCATTAATGTCATTTAATAATAGCTGCAATATGGGTCGGGAGCAATAGAAGAAATAAAAATATCAGGATATAGTTTTTTCAAGGAGGGTAATATTAAAGCACAAATATATGAATATATCTACTATAAAAATCAACAGACATGATATTATAACTATGTTATATGAGCTTTTATGTAAACATATTTTTCTTAGTGGAATTGTAACCCTTAGAAAACAGCAGCAAATGAGAGTACAAAAAAAATAGATCTTAATTTTAAGGTCAGCATATTCCTGAATTCTACTGGAAAATCTTAGATATTTCAAAACGAGCCATAGTCTACATCTAAATTCTCAAAGACAGAACCATATAAACTATAATTTTATATGTTTTTAATTAGCAATTTTTAATACCTCATACTGCAGTGATGACTTTTTTATGCTAGTATACCTCCTCCTTTTATCCTCCTGAGAAGGAGGACTACATATCATTCGAGTGAATACTTGGCATTTTAATTTCAAACTACCTGGCTTTTGAAAAGCACCCTATATACTTCAAAGTTTCTGTTTTGCTAACACTGTAACCATTTTTTGAGATATGTAGCTGAATACACTGTGCATATTAAATTAGAATCTGTTCCCATTTTTACTTTTAATGATTTAACATTATAAGACTTCATCAGTTCTATTAGCATAAAGAAGAAAGATCTATGTGTGCATTGTATTTGTAGTCTGATCATATTCAAGCACTATTCCAAGGACATTTAGTCATATACTATGACACTTACTTTTCAGTATCCCTTTATACTCATTAAAAAGGAGAGATTATTTTTTCTTCTAATAGGGTGATAAAATAAAACACTTATATTTAGGGGTTGAAATACCCGGACACAGTCATCTCAGACATAACTTCCATTAGATAGCTCTGCTATCTAGTGTGTAATGATTAACAACACACTCAGAAAGTACTTTCTGTCATTTAAAATGGTGGTTTTATTTTTAGAAAATTTCAGACGAGAGGACTAGAAAAAGTATAAGAATTGTCTCACAATGATATTATATTTTCATAGTAACAGTAGAAATATACCTTTCTTATTACTTCTAAAGGAAAAGGGCACACAGTCTGCTTATTTGTATTTGTCATTTTGAAACAATTTTAATGAATTCTTTCGGTCAAAATAAAATTTGGTCTCTTGAGAATTACTCAGGAGTGATTCCTGAATGCAGAGCCCGGAGTAACCACTGAGCACTGCTGGATAAAATAAAACACCAGATCCTACTTCAAGTTACTCTTCAATACCATTGAGGCCTGACTCCAGTTGGTATCACTAGGACTAATCCAGAAACCTCCCTTCCAGCATTCTCCACATATAACCTGTGCCAGATAAATGGAACCAAAGCAAAACTTCTAAAGCATGTGATAGATCTTTTCTACAAATTACACAGATCACAATGGTACTTCATTGTATAATTAAAATTTCATACTTATGCAATTATAAGTACACAATGATATTACATTTGTAAAGATGGGCATAGAAGAGAGCAACTTCATTTTACTACCCCAGCAACTTCCAGGGAGTCTAACTGCAAAGTCTCAACCCCGCATGGCAAGAGCACTAGAAATCCAATGAAGAAAACAAGTAGGAACCTACCAAGCCAAGTGAGTAAAATCATTATCACTGAATACATAATTTAAATCTGTAAATTATCAGACTTAGCGATGCTATGATGAGTACTGTATATTTCATCGGTTCAAAGAAATAATAGCACAGGTACTCAGCAAAAAAAATGTCTTAGTCAAAATTAAAAATAAAGTACTACTATTAGGAATAAATAACGTTTGTTTCAGGCATAGTGTTCCAACATGGTCGATGCCCTGCCTTCTAAACATGATAGGTGATACTAAAAAAAAAAAATGCAAGAGATACTAGATATGTTGAATAGCAGGATAATAGAAGCTGAATAAAACATTGAGAAGCTCCAATATGAAAAAAGGACACTTCTAAGAAAGAGTAGAAAATCTTATGAAAAGAAAGGTACAATTTACCAGGAAACTAGTGGCTGAGTTCAAGAGGAACTATATAAGAATTATTAAAATTCCTGAAAAACAATAAAGCAAATATGAGTAAGATGTAATTGTCCAAGTATTCAAAGTTAAAGAGTGATAGTACAGTAAGGAGTTTGTTTTTCACACAGCTATTCAGGATTCCATCCCCAGCATCCCATGTAGGCCCTAGTGCCTGCCAGAGTGATCTCCATGAGCCAGAACTAAGCCATATGAACCCCAAATTAAATAATAAAGTAAGAAGTATATCACTGTAAAGAATATATCAGAGTTGAGAACCACAGGCACCAAAATCCAAAAGGTTCAAAGTGTATCAGTCAAATTAAACTCAACTAAGAAAACTCTAAGACATAGTGTCCTCAAAATGATAAAATGCAGAGAGAAGCAGAATATTGGAAGCAGTAAAAATCGAAAGGGGGCCCTACAAAAGAAAGCCCATGATATATACCAAAGGTCTCTTAAATAAAATTCTGTGAACCATTAGTGTTGGAGAAATATTGTATAAAAACTCAACAAAATGAATACATCACAAAAAACACCCTATTTATCTAGGATATCATTCAACTTTGAAGGAATTATACAGAACTTCATGTACAGGCAGCACCTCATGAAATTCATAGCCTTGAAACCAGTTTTTCAAGATTGAAAGGAGATTCTCTGAAGGTCAGCACAAACTTCTCAACATGTGTCATTGAGTATTCAGTGATAGTACTGAATACTGCATATGGTTGCCCTCTAGATTAAGAAATGTACGACTACTATGATCCTAAGTGATTTATACCTATTTGATAATGAATTTGTATCATACTTATATTGGATAAAATAATTAGCAATCATTATAAATTGACTTTTATTGACTTATTTTATGATTATTCGAGTGGCTATTGTTGTAAGATTTTGTGGAACTAGTAATATGAAATAACAGGCAGGGTAGAGGGTAAAGAAGGGAACTGGACTCATTGATGGAAGATAAGAAATTGATGGTGGGTTTGATGTTGGAATATTGTGTCCCTGAAACAAACTTCTCTATTATTAGAAGCTTTGTGAATCATAGTGGTTTAATAATTAAAACAATAATAACAATAACAAAAATAATATTAAATTTTACTTATATTTTTCCCGCAAAAAAGTTTCATTGTAATTACATTCTCCCCAAAAATATATATCTGTGCATATAACCACATTCATACTTCACATAAAACTTATTGTATGTTAAATATGAATCTTATATTTTCATTTAACATTTAAAATACACAAAAATACTGCAGTATTTAAGTCATAGTTTCAAAAAATTCTTTACTAAATTTTAAGTAGTTACTGGTGTATTTACTGAAGTATTTTGTGTCATTTATATGAATATATTTTAGGAAACTTTTATCCTTCATATTAAGTGTATAAAGTATAAAACTGCAGTTTACATACAGATTAAAAACTGCAGTGTATGACTATCTGACAATTTTTATTTGTGCCAAACAGTAGTTTTCAATTTACTTGTATAGTTGTCTTAAGATGCCAGCTTCTTGGATATCCATGCTAAAATTTAACACTTAGGTTTGATATGAACTTCTCTGAATTAATACAATTATAGACATTGTCTAACAGCATAAAAAAAACTATTGTGTTGAGCATCTATTTTAGTATTTCATTATAGACGAGGAAGTAGGTGAAAGAATTAAAGGGAAGTTTCTATCTGTACTGCTGAATTGGTAAGAACACATTCTTTTAGGAAAGTGCATTATGGTGCTAGTTTGTAAAATGATAAGATGAAAAATAAGTGTCTAAATTAGGAATTATGGCTAAAATAAAGAAACATATTACTTTATTTTCAACAGAGCAGAACCTAGTCTTCAAAATTCCAAGTCCAGCCATCAAATAATAAGGGAAATTTTATTGAGGAGACAATCAGGATATCCAATATAATTAGATAGTAGGCCCTGAAACATTTACAAGACTTAGAATGTTTTAGTCAAAAAGCTAAATAAGCTAGCATTAAAAGACTTCCCCTTGATATAAATTAAACTCACATCTGTAAGTTGTTGTGAAATTTTGCTTTGAACCTTGTGAGGTGCTGTAACTTTGTTATTTCTCCTGTATCAGTTTTATCCAGATTTAGCATTATATTGGGCAATCTTAGTTTTCTCCCTTCCTTAACTATTCTCTTTTTCCTCTCCCCACAATGCCCCACCTCTGTCCTCACACACAAGCACAACTGTGTTATACGTGTTTTCTTCTTTAAGTACAATTTTCACTCAAAGTCATCTAATTAAAGATTAAGTGTAATGATTTTACACAATGAGATTATTTTCATATTTTAAATTAACATAAATTACTACTTTTTATTTATTAAGATCAAAAATAAATATTTTCTCCCAAACATTTATAATCTCATCATATGTTGAGATTTTCCAAAGCATTCATAACTTCATGCTAACCTTTAACTTAGTTGAAAAATGAGCCAATGTGATTCAACATATGATATGAAATTTTATAGAAAGAAAATTCAATAGCTGACCAAAAATATGCTTTGAGCTGATAGGCAGTCTGAGGCATTGTTTAGATTTATTATATTTCTTTCCAGTTCAATCTCATCTTGTAGCTCTTCTTGTCTCCCATGGGCTCATTTCTCTTGGTTTGCATTGTCTTCAGTGTCTAAATCTGGAAATCATCTTTCTTTACTTTCCTCCATTCTTTCCTTATAAAAGGTTGTTTTTTTATGTAAGCTCTTTCCAGTCATTTTAATTTTTTTAACAAATAAAGGAGAGTTGCATGCATGCATTAATCTATTTTTAATAGCCACTACTGAAAGACAGGCATTTTATTGCCATTGTTTTCAGTTGCTATTATCTTAAAAGAGTTTTATTTTTATCGATATCTATTGTGACATTCAGTTAAAATGACAAAACCTCCCATGCTGGGCAAATTGAAGAAACTCTTTAGATCACTTGAATAAAAGGACCAAGAATGACTATGAAGATTTCTTTTTATATTTTTGTTCATTTTCTATTGATGCTATAGTTCCTCTTAAATAATTTTCATGTACTATTAAGAGAACATGATATTTAGTATACAGATAACTTTTTCACAGGGATAACTATAATGTCATGTAAGATTTGGTACATTGCTGCCATCTATGGACATAAATAAATACTGATTTTCTGTTAAATCTGTGACTAACTTCCCATATACGTACACTACTTTTATAAAATTCTAGGTAGTAATTATATGCTAATTAACAGATACAAAGAAGATCTACTAACATCATCTATTTAAATTCTGAAAATAATTAATTTAAGAGACATAAATTTAGTAAACAAAGTTGCCAGAATCATAGCACCATTGTATGAACATACAATAAAAAGTCTTAAGTGTTGAAATTTTTCCACATTCAAGAGTGTTGTAAAGAAAACATACTCATATTAGCTATAATTTAAAAATGAAGAAATTAGGGACCAGACAGTATTAATTAAGCAATTAATTAATTAAGCAAGTGACATCCCTCATTAAAGGAAGAGCACTCTTGAAATAAAATTTACCTATTTTAATTTTGGATTCTTTTTCTAATATTTTTTATTGTACCTTCAGAGCTCTTGTTTTAAAATATCTGTAATTCTTATCCAAATCAACTGTTATGTAGAAACAACACAGTTTAATAATAATTCTGCTTATTTTCTCTTTCAACAACATGATACATGAAAACATGAACAAGAGGTATACTGATAACCTTAATTTAAAAATAAGATAATTTAAAAGTGCAATCAATGCTTTCAAGAATATGTTGATCCAGTTGTTAAGACAGAACAATTGATACCATAATTTTATGGCAATGGTATAAAATCAAAAAAAGAGTACTACAATAATAAGCATTTCCCAAGAAATCTATATGTTGTTTTAAAATTAGTTAGTTTAGTTATACAAGAAAAAATATTTGTGAAACAGCAAGAATTTTTAAATGAATTTCTCACATACTTATATGTGTGTTTTGTATATATAGATTTATTTCTGTGTAAGTTAATTTAATTAGTTAAATAATCCATACAAAATCTAAGATACAGAGTTTATTTGGGTTTGTAATTGAGCCACTGAATTGACATAGTGTGAATTTACATCTGCACAATTTAGCCACATTTCATTATTTAAAGGCAATATTAATTTACAGCAACAAGTATAGTTAATCTGTTATTGAAAACATGGTATTCTATTTGTAATTTACATGCTGCAAATAAAATATTTGAAAGATAATTCTGAGGGTTGAACCCAGGATTTAATATATGGAAAGCAGCTGCTGAAACACAAAGTTCCATGGTTGATTCTTGACCTTTCAATGTTTTTGCTTTATTCTAGAAAATGGAGGCTTTTTATAACCAAGTTAGGACAATTGACATTGTTAAAAAATAAACTAAAATATACTAAATCTTACCATTTGTGTTTAAGTTCTATGGTAAACAATGGTGAGTAATTAGTAAAGTATGAATTCATATTTTATTCCTGTTTCTAATCTAGAATATCAATTTATGATTTTCAGTATTTTTAGTTTCTTAGTTCTATAATTTTCTATGTCTAATTTATGTAAATTTTAATTTTCTTGAGTTTTTCTAAGGTTAGGGAGAGTGAATTTGATAATTGTATGTATAAATGCATACATATGTATATATATAAGTCTTACTAAACTCAAGATTCTGATGTAAAGAAGTTTATGTTAGATGGTGAATAACATGAATGGAGTATATATGCAATATATTTTAGCATTCAAGTAAACAAGTAACTATATAGCAATACAAATTTTTTTTTATATTTTATTTAAACACCTTGATTACATACATGATTGTGTTTGGGTTTCAGTCATGTAAAGAACACCACCCATCACCAGTGCAACATTACCATCACCAATGTCCCAAATCTCCCTCCTCCCCACCGGACCCCCGCCTGTACTCTAGACAGGCTTTCCATTTCCCTCATACATTCTCATTATTAGGACAGTTCAAAATGTAGTTATTTCTCTAACAAGAATGTCTTTCATTTTCTTAAAACCCATAGATGAGTGATACAAATTTTATTTTGACATGTGAAGTACTAGAAAAAGAGTCCTAGGTGTGGGAAATAAATGACATAAAGAAAGGGTTATACCGTTTATGATACATTTTAGATGTTGGATCACACCTGATGGCACTAAAGACTTTTGACTCAATGATCTAGTGTCACTTCTGTTTTGTTGGGACTTATGGGAACATAAATAGTGGTGCAGATTCAACCTGGGTTTATTGAGGCTAAGTCTTTACCCACAGTATGATCCCTCTGCCTCTAATATTTGATAAATTATCAAATAATGAGTCATATAATGTCTATATTCTAAGAGTACATTAGTAACGGAAACAGTGCTTTTCTTTAAATAACTTGAAGTCAATCAGAACATTATGAAAATAAAATAAAAATAAAAACACACAATTACAAAATACGTTGATAATATATTTACCATTTTTATAGGAGGTAATTCAAAAAATGTTGGCAAAAACAATAGATTTAGGAAAACTTTGTAATATATATTTATTCAAAAATTAACCAAGATATAGGAGAAGAAAAGATAAACTTGCAACTGTCTGGGTAATGAACCCAAGTGATGAAGTAATATTGAAGATTTCTCTAGGGTTTGACTAAACTTTAAATTTGTTTTCTCTTCACTGTTGACTTCTGACTCATTCCATTGAGTATTTAAGCTGTACAAATTATGATTGTAAATTCTTTCTGTGCTGCTTTGTGTAATATTTTTCATTACAATTCAGAAATATCTTCTCAAAGACCTATAAATCAGAATTATATGATATAATAAAATTACTTATAACTAATCTTGTAGATGAGCAAAAGCCTAAATATGTTTTCTGCCTACTTGTGAACACAGAATACAATTGCTTAGACAACTTTCCCATTAACTGCTTGAGTACTCACACTTTTATGATTTGGAAAACAGTCATTCCTTTTTTTCTACTGTGACAGTCTTCCTCTTTTATAAAATATTATCCACATTTTCTCTGCTCTATTTGGATTTCTTTGTGATAATTTATTCCATGCAATTTTATTACATGAAGTTTCATCTGGTCCATCTCACACTTAATATATAAACTAGTTTCATCATCACAATGACCTCTTGTATTTCCCTTTTCTTTGACATCAAACTGTTCTTGTCTTCTCCTGCCAACCTTAACATCTGACAACCACTGATTTATTAATTCTTTCTATATTATCATTTTAACAGTGTTGTTTAAAAGCCTTCAGACATTATGTTACCTTTAGAGGTTGGAATTTCTCCAGTAGACAAAACTCTAGATAATTATCCATGCTCTTACCTTTATAAATAGTTCCTTCCCTTTGGACTGTCAGGCAGTATTAAATAATATGGTTGTTCTACAGTTTGATTATCATCCCGATACTGAAATTAGTCTGAATTGTTTTCAGTTTGGAGCTATGATTAGTAAAGCTGTTCTAAGTCCTCATGTACAGGGTTTTATAAAAATGAAAGTCTTTATTTCTTTGAAATAAATACCTGTGAGTATAATTGTTGGTTGCTATAATAATTGCAGGTTTTAATTCATTGTTAATAAAAACACGATTCCAAATCTAGTCGTTTCACTTTACATATCTTTCAGCAAACCTGTGGTTCTAAATACTCCTCATTATACGTTATATTCAAAGTTGAATGTAGTTGTTTTGATATATATTTTTTAGTTCTATATCACTGTATTTATTGCATTTTTCTGATAATTAATGGTGTTAAACAGACTTTCACAAGCTTTACTAACCATCATGTTATATACGCTGGTAACATATTTGCTCACATTTAGAAGTTGTTGCAGTAAAATCGAGAACAGAAAATGATCCCGCATAAAGAACTAGGGGAACAGAGAGAATAAACAAATTTAAAATACTCTGTAAAAAAATTGATTTTGAAGTAAATTTATGAGTCACTCAGGATAAATTTTAAAAGCAATGTATTTTCTTAAGGAGAAAATTACAAGAAAATAATGAAATAATCTATAAGTATTTTTAAAAACCGTTTATGTAGTAAGTATGTGATATCCTGAGTATATTATTCAAAAGCTATACTTTGAATACTAAGTTTTCTTTATTTTGTTTGGTAATTTTATCCTGTAAAATATAACTTGTGGTAGCATAAGAATTTGTCAAAGTTTTCTTTACAAAAAAAAAGATAAAAAACAATTGACTAAATAAACACAGGAAAATAAGGGCCAGAGAGATAGCATGGAGGTAGGGTGTTTGCCATGCATGCAGAAGGATGGTGATTTGAATCCTGGCATCTCATATGGTCCACTGAGCCTGCAAGGAGCAATTTTTGAGTGCAGTCAGGAGTAAACCCTGAGCATTGCCAGTTGTGACCAAAAACCAAAAACCAAAAAAAAAAAAAAAAAAAAAAAGGAAAAGAAAATGTAATCTATATAAGAATATTTGCTTTAAACTATGGGAATGGAATAAATTTGATATTTCATTTTCTGGCCAGTGAATATTCTCTATGCTTATATAAGTATTATTATAAGTTTCATAACTTTTCTTTAAGTACACTCATATAAACATAATAGCACTAAGCATGTTTACATTTGTAATAATTCAGTGCTCTGAAGAGATAAAAAGAAGTAAGGACCTTGTTATGGACTGACCATATTTTTTTTCAAACTCTGAAAGTAGTAATTTCTGATACTATATCTTAAATACAGCTGATGTCGCCTAAGAAAAATATTTATAAGCAATAATAATCATAATAAAATATTACTTCAAACCTCTCAATTTTTCTAATAAGTGCAGCCATTGCAGGAATTTTAAAAGAATTCTATGCTACTATTGAGTAAAAAACTATCTTCTGTACAAGAAAATAAAATATCAAATTTAGTTTTGCTATTTAAGAAGATATAGTTTTCTTATCTGAAGCCATAGGAAACTATTTGCAGGCAACACATCAAAAGTTATAAAACCCAAGTAAGTACATTTATGTGTGAATCTTTCCACCAAGTCTGAAAAAATGATAACAGTTCAGTTGATGTTAAGTTGATATCATCAAGTAAATGATTGTACTCAGGAGGAGCTGCTTTCAGTTTAAAGGTTAATGGCTGCTTGCATAAATGTGTACACTGTATTTAAATAGGCATCATTTCCCTTTATAAAAAAGATATTCTAATGAGACTAGCAATTTCTTGTTTCTAAGCTCCATGTTTTGACCTAGGACTAAAATGAAGTCATGGTCTCCTAAAAAAATATTGATGCTACACAGACTGTATTGATTTTAGTGACATTTTACTTTATGCTTTATACACACTTTATACTGTGAATAAATGTAATAATACTATCAAAAAATTGGATTTTGAAATCTTCGAAATGTTGGCTGAAATATAGAGGCAGTAGTAGGAGGTGAGAATAGCAAATTTAGTATAGCAAAACATAACTGTTAATTATATTTAGAATAGCCATTACTACTTTTTGTAAAAATGATAAACATTTTTATTAAAATTTTCTAAGATAAAAATGCAAAAGTCAAGGGGCCAGAGCGGTGGTACAAGCGGTAGGGCATTCGCCTTGCACATGTTAACCTAGGACGGACCTTGGTTTGATCTCTGGCATCCCATATGGCACCTAACCAGGAGCAATTTCTAAGCCCATAGCCAGGAGTATCAACTGAGTTTCACTGGATGTGGCCTAAAAGGCAAAAAATAAAAATTTGCAAGGCAAAAATCATAAAGAAAACAAAAGTCATTGAACTATCAGATATCCATAATAAAACTCAAATATATTTGACAATCAGTTTTAAAAGTAATCAGATAATTATAGTCACTATTATACTATTCATTTCCAAGTGAGAAAACAAATGTTTAGAATATATTTGTTTTATAAAATAATGTACATGAAAGATGTATTTTACCAATTTTTATTCATAGTTGTTTCATTTAATATAATTTGACCAAAACTTTGATTTAAGTTTTTTTTTGGGGGGTCTAGAAATGTTAAGCCTTTAGCGTTTCTGGTTTTAGTTATACAAGCCCACCCTCAACCACAAGCTCAACTAATGACTTTAGAATGGTTGTCCTTATTTGCATGAAGATATTGATATGGCAGGTATTTGTCAGATACTGATCTGTCAGTCAAATCCTTTATCTTGAATATAATATCTAACTTCCACAGTATAGAAAGCTGTCCATTTATCTAAGACAGTTTCAGGCAGGCAGGAATATGCTGTCTCGGACTACATTCTTTCCTTAATATATAACCCATGTCTCTTGAATTGTCAGGTAATTTGAAAAGAAAAGTATCACTGTACATCTTTCTCATTCAAATTACATTGTCCATCTTCTTTCTCCTATTCCTTACCCTGCTTGTATCTTGGGAACTCTCTCAGCATATAAAATTATCTAGGCAAAAAATAGGAAAGTTGCCCACATAGGTTATGAAATGTGAACTTAAACTCTTATATTTACCATTATTGTAGTCATGCATTTTAAAAAAATAAATTATTTCATTGTCTATTATTACATATCCATGAAGTTGTAAAGTAATAAGAAAGATACTTAAATTTGTATTATTAAAGCAGGCAGACAATAGAGAAAGAGAAGCTTTTGCTTTGATTCTCAATTAAAGCAGAATCTCAATTAGATTGAGTAGCTTGAAGCCTAGAATTTGTGTTCATACTAAAGCATAACAAAAACCACAATTGATTCCTTTACTTCTATAGAATCTGCATTCATAAGCATATTATGGGAAAAGTTTTAAGTGTGTGCCTATGTGTAGAAATGTGTAATGCACACATTTCTGTTATACCTGTAATTAAAATTGTTATTGAGAAAGTGAAGTTATGAATGGATCTGAAACTCATCTTGCAACTGGTTATAGCTATTTAAATTGGAGTCTTTACAAACCATGAGCTACAGCGCCCATTGAAAGATATAAAGTGGGTGTTATAGTTTTGTTTTGTTGGGGGGCACAGGACAGTGCTCAGGACTATTTCCTGGCTCTCAACCCAGGCTCACACATGAGGAACTCAGAGGACTATATGTGATGTCAGAAATTGAACCCAGATCAATCCTGTGCAAGGATATTGCTCTATATGTAGTGCAACTGTACGAATTATTCTGATTCTAAACCTGGAATATTCATAAGATTGTCAACAGTTTTTGTTGCATGTAGTTTTGTACTTGTTGTTTTGGGACTTTACCCTTGGTACTCGGGTCTTAATTTTTTACTTTGCACTCCTGCTGGGTTCTGGAGTCGATATGTGATGCTAAGAGTTGAACCCATTTAGTGCCCAAAAAGCTGTACTCTGCTCCGACCCCCATAAAGTCTTACAAGTTAGTGTGAATATTATAATTTAATAGTAATTTGTTAGTAAAAACTATTCTTGACATTTTTGGGTCTTCTGTTTTCTAACTAAATCCAGAAATATGTGTACAATATGAGTTTTGAATAACAATATAGAGGTCATTTCCCGTGTTATGGAATATTGGTGTTAAGATAAAAGTAGTTTCAAATTTATAAAGAGAGCAGTAAGAGCATGCTCTGATTTGACATGTATAAGAATTCAAGTTTAGGGCCGGAGCGATAGAGCAAGCCTTAGGTATCTGCCTTGTGCGCGCTAGCCTAGCACAGACCAGGGTCCCCCAAAACAGGAGCAATTTCTGAGCACATAGCCAGGAGAACCCCCAAAGCGTCACCAAGTATGGCCCAAAAATAAAACAAACAAAACAAAACAAAAGATTCAAGTTTAAAATAAGAAGTGTAAAATTACCTCTTTACAAACTATTTCCTCGTGTAATTTACAGTATTTTCCTTCCAAAACAATTTGAGAATGACAATATCTATGATGAAAAAAAGAAACCCTAATTTCTTCTATTATAAGATAAATAACTTAAAATATCTTTATGAGTGACTTAGCTAGGTAATGCTTATATAAATAAGATATTGAAATTACTCATAAGTAGTATTTAAATAATTTATTTTTATAAAATAGCAATTACATTGAAGCAATCTAAATTGTACATGGTGGTATACTAGAAATTATTTCTCTTAAATATTTAATTTAAATATCTGCAAACAATTCAATATTTACAGACAATTTAATTTGTTGTATAATACAGTATTAAATAAAATTTTGGACTAACAAGCTAGTTTTTCTTTTTTTCTAACAGTCTTCAGAAAGGTGATGCATTGTCTAAGATTCTCAGAATGTGGACATTTTATCAGAGTATAATTTTTGGTATAGAGACAGAAATAATGTGAAGCAATAGAAAGAGCAACAATGAGCTCTAGTGGCAAGATGTTATAATGTCAGGCATGGGAGAAATTCAGCAAAGATAGACATTCTTTTTCTAATATGTTCAGGAAAGACTGTTCAGCACTCAAAATGAAGATTAACTGGTGTAAATAAATATTGTTTTAAATCAGAATAGTATTAATTTCTAACAATATTAACTATGTAGGTAGTATATGTCAAAATTTGTCTATCATTATCATTGTTTATACAAATGAACAAGATTATTGTTTCATCATATTTTATGTTGAAATGACATAATTTTCACTGCATCTGATGAAGTCATTCTTAAGTTAAGCTTAGATTTTTTAAAGTATTGATTTATGTGCTGTGCACTTGATAATATATGTGAGCCATCTCCTCCCTCTGTTACACCATCTGCTTTCTTCTTCTCACACACAGGCATGATTTTAAAGCAGGAAGGATGCTTCTGTTTCTAAATTTGACAAAACTATATTTTAATTCTTAAGTTAAGAGTTATGGCAATGTACTAATTTGGTAAACTCATAACAATCATTTATTAGAAAGTTTTAGTTTTTAACCCTCTCTATAGTTTTGATCGGAGAAGATATTTATTTATATTTTGGTCATATTTCTTGATATTATTTTAATACAAGAAACATAATGGGAATAGTAAGTAAATGTGAAACTTCAGAGATTTTAAATATTTACCTTAAATGTTTATTTGCTTGGCAAATATGTCATTGATTGTGCTAGATGTATAAAGATATTTGTTCAACTGCTTTGGTTTTAATTAGGTACTATCCACAATTTTGAGGAAAAATATAAGCAATTATTTATTTTAATAAGTTAGATCAAATAGAGAGCTGACACTGTTCAGGACTAGTAGAAAATTAAATAATATGTCTAAAATTTCTAATACTTTCCACCATACCTTACCATTCTGATAAACTTTTTATCCTCCTGCCTCACCCTCACCCTCTGATTAACTTTTTAACCTATTTTTGTTATGCTTAGAGCAGTATCTTGTAA
Organism: Suncus etruscus; assembly: GCF_024139225.1. Taxonomy (NCBI): domain Eukaryota; kingdom Metazoa; phylum Chordata; class Mammalia; order Eulipotyphla; family Soricidae; genus Suncus; species Suncus etruscus. The sequence goes on along the minus strand of NC_064855.1, from coordinate 87,120,473 downwards.
CGTAATTCCATGATATGGAAGCACAGATACTATAGCTTTGAAATATATATTACATAAAATTTCAATGTTTTCTCACATATTAATTTATAGAATCTTAGAATAAACCTAGACATTTTTTCAGTATTTATTTTTTTTATTTTTAATTATGAGAACAAAGACGCAAAGAAAGAGGACAAAGTAAAGTTATAGTGGGAGGAAAATCACTCATAAACAGAATTCACAGAAGAATTCCCTTGCTGACACCTTAATTTTGAACTTTCAGCCAAAGAACATTAAGAAAAATAAAATAGAACCCATGTTTGTCCCTCAAGTCCACAGATTGTAGTATATAACATTTCTTAGTACACAAAGCAATCTAAAGCTATAAAATTTATGTAACTCCTTAAATATTGAAGGCATAGTATTTTTTTTATTTAATGAAAAGTCAACTACTGTTTATTTTTTTGTTTGTTTGTTTTGATGTTTTTTTTATGCTTGGCATTGATCAAGGGCTATTTCTCTGCATTTAGGGGATTTTCTCTCTAAAGAACTTGAGTAATGGGGCCAGCGAGGTGGCGCTAGAAGTAAGGTTTCTGCTTTGCAAGCACTAGCCAAGGAAGGACCGTGGTTCGATTCCCTGGTGTCCCATATGGTCCCCCCAAGCCAGGGGCAATTTCTGAGCGCTTAGCCAGGAGTAAACCCTGAACATCAAATGGGTGTGACTCCCCCCTCCCAAAAAAAAGAACTTGAGTAACATGGGTTAGGAATTTAGAAATTTAACCCAATACTTCCCTATGCAAGTTTTCAAACTAGCCTTTTGAGCTACCTTGCGATACTCTCTTAAAGAATCATTTATTTTAATAGAAACAACAAACCCTGAACAAATAAAATATCTTGTCTGTTCTCCCATAATCTCAATGCCAAAACGGAATGTAGTTTCTCATAATTATCTAAGCTAAAGAAATTTAGGTATGACATTTTGTTCACATTTATTTACAACACTTCCTATTGCAAGTCTAATTTAGTCAGAAATTTTGATCAGATCTAACTAGAAGGAATTTTGAATGTGGGCAGTTCTGCCATATGGGATAACAGCATGGGGCACATGACAGCCACTTCCCACTGGACAAGAGTGTAGAGAGCTGTTTAATACCTGCTAAATACATCAATTAAAAATCCTTACTACTTGTAAAATAATGCCATTCAAGAATCACATTATTTAGCAGCTGTTACTTTCTCTGTAGAGTTATATAACTACAAATCCCACTTCACCCAATTCTAAAGAGATCACCTGTCATGCTTTAACTAGCAGGCATATTGTCTCTCAAAAAAACTTCTGGGCCAAATTTGTATACTAATTTCAAGTTAGCCCAAGATCAAATACTTACATAAATTTAAGTAATACAATTTTGTATTAGAAAAAGTAAACACCAAAAGAATCTGGTCCAATCAAGATTTCAGTAAGACTAAAGTTGTTTGATTCTTTGAAATCGTACTAATTCTCTGAACACATGGTTTTTAAAAGTCTAGATTGATTAGGGCTAGAGAGATGACAAAGTGGGAAGGATACTAGCCTTTCATACAACCAATTTGAGTTCAATATTCACGACACAATCAGGTCCTCCAATTCCACTTGAAGTGTTTCCTGAGTGCAGAGCCAGGAGTAAGCACTAAGCAACATCTGTGTGTCCCAAACACCCAAATCTAAAATATAAATATCAAGGTTGAGAATATTTGAAATGATTGCCAAGATAAAGTTAAGCAATGTATCACCTAACACAATATACATGTGTGTAGACTATTTTGGAATATACATGGCAATATGCATTTCAAATGTAAGAACCGTGTTAACTATAGGTACACTACTGAATGTTAGTTCATCAAAACGTATTTATTTTCTAACTATAACAGAACAGAGGTCAAAAAGAGAGTATATAGGTTAAAATATTTCCATTTTTTACCTCTGTTCTGTCTTTTTTGATAATAGTCAGTTGAACTAGACAGAACAACACATGTGATTTTGATTTTGACTTACTGATAAGACTTGATATTCAGCATTTCACATGTGCCTGTAGGAATTTAGATGTCTTGTTTAAAAATATGTCTATTCTGTAGGGGAAAAAGAAAAGAAAAATAAAAAATAAAAAAATAAAAGTAAAGGCAAAAGAAAAAGAAAAAAGTAGAAAAATATGTATTCAGAGAATTTGTACACTTTAAGTTTTATGTGTATTGTAGTAGTAATAGTAGAGGTACTAATAAGTTTCCATTGATTTTCAAGTTTTTTGTGTTTTGAAAGTTTACGCCTTATATTTTATAAAAGCCTCATGACTGCAAAATAATCTATAAAATTACACAGGACTAATAGAGAGAATTTGGAATATGTGGACACCAATTTAGTTTAAATTTATTAGTTTAAAATTTATTTAAAATATAATAAGAGTAAACATACTAAGTATAAAGTAGCCAAAAATAGAGCAAGAACTTACAAACATTTTAAGATTAAATGCAAATTGATAAAATTATAAACCAAAATTTTCAGAATAATATGTTTTTATGTCTCAGCAATACCCTACAATCTAATCATTTTATAATTAGAGTCACAGAGGCCACTAAAATCAAAAGGATGAAAGAATATATTTTAAACAAGTGATATTCAAAAAGAGTAAAAAATGGTTATATTTAAACCAAAAAATATATTATAAATCTAAATGGACACAAAGAATGAGATATTATACGATGATAAAAAAGATTGCATTATCAAGATATACCAATTGAAAATGGCCATGTACTAAACATTGAAGTATACAAAGTAAATACTAGTAGAACTAATAGAAGAATGATTTATCAGTAGAATAATTGAAGAGGCTATTAAACACCTTTTAAGAAATAACATTAAATGCAAGGACAGTTTAACATCCATTAATCTATAAACATAATACACAACAAGAACAACAAAAATAATAAAAATTACATGATCATATCGATAAACACAGAGAAAGCATTTGATAAAGTCCAATCGCCATTGTTGTTAAAAAGTCTCTGCAAGATGGTGCTGGAGACTGTTTGGCATAACTAAAAGCCCTTTATTCTAAAATCAAAATGGAGTCTCTGAAAGTCTGAGCAAAAGTGCCTACATGACAATTAGCAGGAGCTGCCAGCCCAAGCAGCTAGCAAATGTGGTCTTTGCCCTTGGACCTAAAGAAAAAGGGAGTCACTGCATACCTCAGAGCTAGGGGAGTCAACCACAGGCACCAAGATGTTCCCATAAAGACAGAGGCTGGTGGGCCTGGGCAGAGATTAGATCTTATACTTTGTTGCTTTAAGACGGTATGGGCCTCATGATTGATGAATGCCAGCTTCGTGATGTACAGCCTTGTTAATTTTGAAAAAACAAGATGTGCCTGTGGAGAGTTACAATTATTCCAAGAATGCCTTGCCCCTTTCTCTTTGTTTGGCCTAACTATAAAAGGCTAGCCCCCTCCCAAAATAAACGGACTCTTGATCGGAACTTTTCGCCTTGAGTCTCCTTGTCTTTCCAATCCCTCTTTCTTTCAGGCCGGAATCCTCTTCGTGACTCGTGAATAACTGTTGTGGTCTCCAGCCTCTCCCGCGGGTCGGGATCGAGGTCCCTGGGGGGCCACAAGATGGGAATGAAAGGAACCTTTTGCAATAATGTTAAAGCTATCTATCACAAGTCAATGGCAAATATTATCCTCAATGGAGAAAAACTAAAATCCTTTCCTCTAAATTCTGGTACAAGACAATGCTGCCCTCTCTCACCATTCTGATTCAATATAGTACTGGAAGTACTTGCTATAACTAGTAGGCAAGAAAAAGATATCAAGGGAATCCAGATAGGAAAGGAAGAAGTCAAGTTCTCACTGTTTGCAGATGACATGATACTCTATGTAGAAAACCCTAAAGACTACTAAAAAGCTTCAAGAAACAATAGACTCATATAGCAATGTTTCATGCTATAAAATTAACACACAAAAACCAATGACCTTTTTATACACCAATAATGATAGGGAAGAAATGGACATTAAGAAAACAATCTCATTCACATTAGTACCACACAAACTCAAATATCTTGGAGTCAGATTGACAAAAGATGTGAAGGACCTTATAAAGAAAACTATAAAACCCTGCTCCAAGAAATAAGAAAAGACACATGTAAATGAATCACATACCCTGCTCATGGATTGGTAGGATTAACATAATTAAAATGGTAATACTACCCAAACATTGTACATATTTAATGTAATCACTCTAAAGAAAACTATGACATTCTTTAAAAAAGTATACCAAACACTTCTGAAATTCATTTGGAACAATAAACACCCTCGAATAGCTAAAACAATTCTTGGGAAAGGGAATATGAGAGATATTACTTTTCCCAACTTTAAACTGTTTTACAAAGCAATATTTATAAAAGAGCATGGTATTGAAATAAAGACAAACCCTCAGATCAGTGGAATAGGCTTGAATACTCAAAGAATACTCAAAGACATACAGTCACCTAAGTTTTGATAAAGGAACAAGAAATCCTAAATAGAGCAGGAAAGCCTCTTCAGCAAGTGGTGTTAGCACAACTGTTTAGCCTCTTGTAAAAAAAACTAATTTAGTCCCCTGGCTAACCTTATGTATGAAGGTAAAATCCAAATGGATTAAAGACTTTGTTATCAGACCTGAAACCATAAAGTATATAGAGCAACATGCACCATATTTTCCTGCATATAAAGACGACTTTTGAAACAAAAAAGAGTCAACCGAAAATTGGGGGTCTTCTTATACGCTGAGTATATCAAAAAAAAATGTTTCAATATGCTCCTAAACTAAAAATTGTCTGAATATTGCCACAAAACGAATTTTCCAACTCGATCCTGCACCAATCACTGCAAGGCTGCTCAGAGTGCCTCTCTAACTCAGCCAATCCAAGCAGGCTTTATATGCATACAAATTAGACAATGTTCTACACTGTAAAAAGCCTCTCCAGATTGGCCAGAGTCAGAGAGGAAGTCTATTAGAGTATAACCTTTGAACCTTTGCTTATTGTGATTGGCTCACTATGGTACATACAGTTGCAGCACAGGAACTTTCTGTCTGATACAGCAAATATAGGCCTAAACCTACATTTTAACTGCAAAATTAGGGGGTCGTTTTATAAGCTCATTCATCTTATATGCCGGCAAATACAGTAGGTAAAACACTCCATGACATTGAGACCAAAGGCATCTTGAAGAAGGAAACTTCACTCCAAACAAGTGAAAACAGATATAAACATATGGGAATATATTAAGCTGAGAATCTTCTTCACCTCAAAGGAAACAGTGGCCAGGATACAAGAGCCACACACTGAGTGGGAGAAACTATTTACCAAAAACCATCAGATAAGGGGCTAATATACAAAATATACAAGGCACTGACAGAACATTACGAGAAAAATACATCTAATCCCTTCAATAATGGTGAGAAGAATAGAACATTTTGACAAAAGAAAAAATACAAATGGCCAAAAGGCACATAAAAAACTGCTCCACATCACTAATCATCAGGGAGATGCAAATCAAAACAACTATGAAGTACCATCTCATGAAACAGAGATTGGTGCACATCACAAAGAATGAGAGCAAGTAGTGCTGGCAGGAATATGGAGAAAAGGGAACTCATTCACTGCCGGTGGGAATGCCGTTTAGTCCAACCTTTATGGAAAGCGCTATGGAGATTCCTTCAAAAATTGGAAATTGAGCTCCCATGTGATATATACTATAGGGATATAGGGATATCCCATATGATATAGGATATATAGGAATATATAGGGTTATATCTTTACACCTATAGGGATATACCCTAGGAACACAAAAATACAAAACAAAAATCAAACCCTTACACCTATATTCATTGTAGCGCTATTTACAATAGCCAGACTCTGGAAACAACCAAGATGCCCTTCAACAGATGAATGGCTAAAGAAACTGTGGTACATATACACAATGGAATATTATGCAACCATCATGAAATTTTCCTGTACATGGATGTACGTGGAATCTATTATGCTGAATGAAATAAAATGAAGGGAGAGAGATAGATGCAGAATAGTCTCACTCCTTTATGGGTTTTAAGAAAACTAAAAGACATTCTTTTTTTTTTGGCTTTTGGCTTTTGGGCCACACCCATTTGATGCTCAGGGGTTACTCCTGGTTATGTGCTCAGAAATTGCCCCTGGCTTGGGGGGACTATATGGGACGCTGGCGGATCAAACCGCGGTCCAAACTGTGATACTACACTAGCTACGGCTTGCAAGGCAGACACCTTACATCTAGCACCACCTTCCCAGCCCCTAAAAGACATACTTGCCATAATTTTCAGAGACAAAAGAGAGGAGGGCTGGAAGTTTCAGCTTACTACATGAAGCTCACCAAAATGAGTGATGAGTGCAAATAGAGAAATAACTACATTGAGAACTATCATAACAATGTGAATGAATGAGGGTGGTAGAAAGCTTGTCTAGAGTTCATGTGGGGGTGGAGTGGAGAGGAGGGAAATTTGGGACATTGGTGATGGGAATGTCGCATTGGTAAAGGGGGGGTGCTCTTTACATGACTGAAAACCAACTACAATCATGTTTGTAATCAAGGTGTTTAAATAAATATATTAATAAAAAAATTAGTCGGTTGATGGCACAAATTCTTCCTGAAGCTGGTTATGTTAAGGATTGTTTATTCTTCATACTCACACTCTCACTTGAATGTCAAATCCTGAGCTTTCTTCTTGGGGAAATTACTAGAAAGTCTCTTTGGCATAAATCCAAGCCCTGCCAACTAGCACAGAATGACCAGCAGTTCAGTTAGAACTTCACCTTCTTCTGTCTTTTGTTTTTTTAGACATAATTTTAAGGGAAAAATGGGGATTATTTATAAAGTTTTTCAGGAGCATTTATATATATATATAATATCCATTATTTCACATAGTGATATAATATTGAGGCCAAACGTAAAAGGAGCACAAAAGAAATATATGAAAATATATTTTCTTACATGTAGTCAAGACCGTTAATTATTATTGTGTAAGACAAAGATGAGGGTCTCTGCAGATATCCAAACTACTTCATACTAATTGAGTTTTTTGTAGTATTTCCTAAAAAATTCTTTCTTGCCAAGATATAGATCACCATATTGTATTTTAAATATTTTTATTTGGTTCAATTATGAAACTAGTTCTTTGTGATGGTGAGAGGCAGTGATTTTGTGTATACATAAATAGCATAAATATTAGGAGTAATGTTATCATATTACTTAAAGCATATCATTTTAAAATTATATAAAATATGTTTTAAATTAAATCAAAAATATTCAAATATAACTCAGAAAATCTACTTGTACAGTGATAATCTTTTTTAAGTTAGATTTTATGTAAAAATAAAGTTCAACTCACATTGGGTAAAAAAAATTAGAACAGACACTTGTTTCAAGACTAAGTAGAATATTATTTAAAATAGCACAAATTTTGCAAATCAAATTTTTGAAATCATGTTAAGCATCATTTCTGATAACAATGGTATGAAAGTAGAAAGAAGTAAAAACAATTTGAAGTTGTCTAAATTCGTATTAGTTAAGTATTCTCACAGATAACATTAAAGATAAAAAACAAAGGGAATAAAATATATCTTAAAAATATACAGAAAAACATATAGTGTGATAAATTATGTGGCAAATGCTGTTTTTAGAGAAATGTTTATAATTCTTTTTAAAATTCATAATTCATAAGGGCTGGAGAGATAGCATGGAGGTAAGGCGTTTGCCTTGCATACAGGACAGTGCTTCGAGTCCCAGCATCCATATGGTCCCCTGAGCCTGCCAGAAGCGATTTCTGAGCTACAGCCAGGAGTAACCCCTGAGCGCCGCCAGGTGTGACCCCCCCAAAAAAAAAAAAACCCAAAAATTCATGAGTCATCAAGAATAAAAAACTTAGCTGAATGTTTAAATATAAACCTCAAATAACTAGAAAATAAAAGCTTCTCAAATGTAGAGAAGCAGAAAAAAAATACCCACAAAGATTAGAGAAGAAATAAACAAAAGATTAGAAAGACATTTTCCTCTTTGTGGTTATTCTTTGTAAAAAAGGAAAATAAAGTTAACTTGTCTTTAGCTTTATTAAATAAAAAACAAAATGAAAATAATTTGTAAATTAAGATATGTGTTGTCAGTGTTATATATAAAAATTAGTAAGAAATACAAGAAAGTGCAATGAAAAATTGTATGCAGAGTGGATGTTATAAAATTAAAGTGCATATTCCTGTAATATAATCTACCAGGAATAATAGCAATTGATTGAGTCACTAATCAAAACCTCTCAACTAAGAAAATCCAAGTATCATACTGATAAATTTGATTCAATTCTTAAAGAGAATATTTAAACTTGTCCAAAAGATATAAAAAGAGAGAACATATCTAGGGATATTTTATGAGGATATCATACTATGAGATAAAAATAAAATTATAACACTACTAGAAATAAGAAAAAAGCAAATATTCAGGATGAATATAGTTTAAAAATTCTGAGCAATTAACAGCAAACTTACTTCATCATGCATTAAAAAGTACCAAACCCTATGATCAAGTAGTATTGATACCAGGAACCAAGAATCATTCAACATGTGAAATGAATTACTTTTGTAAGCTCTGTGAAGTATTAAAAACATGCTTTTATCCTTATATTTAAAAAGCATTTGATAAAATCCATCATACTTTTATGATAAAAATATTCTCAAAATTAAATGTAGGAAAATGCACATCAATATAGAAGTATATACGAGAAGTTCACAGATAAAATTATAGTCAATGTTGTAAAAAAGAAATATTTTTTATAAGATTTAGAATAAAACAAAGAGTTACTTAAAAAATTTTATTCCACTGGGCTGGAGTGATAGCACAGATGTAGAGCATTTACTTTGCATGTGTCCAATTCAAAATGGACCTTGGTTCTCTACTCTGCATTCCATATGGTCCTCCAAGCTAGGATTGATTTCTGAGTGCAAAGCCAGGAGTAACCCCTTAGTGTCAACAGTGTGGTCCCAAACAAAACATAACAAAATATTCTATTTCACGTATTTTTGAAGTTCAAACCAGTAAAACGACAATAAACATAAGTCAAAATTAAGAACTAAAACTATTTGCAGAATATAAATTCTTCCACGTAGATTGTAGACCATGCAAAAGACCAAAAACAAGAACCTTTAGAATGATTATATAAATTCAATAATGAAAGAGGATATAGACTCAGCAAATAATCAGTGTCTGTATACAATAACAATGAACACGTGAATAAGGTAATCCATACACTATAACATCAAATTAGAATAGCTAGTAATATATTTAACCATAAAGCTTAAAATCCTATACATTAAAAAATATATAACTTTGATATAAGGACTTGAATATATAAAGAAGGTAGTCCAATTTTATTGCTAGACTTAATGTGAAAGAGACTATAATAGAGTGAAAATCTATAAATTCAATGGAATCATTAGGAAAAGTTCAATTGTGTTTTTTTTTTTTTTTTTTTTTTTTTTTTTTGGTTTTTGGGCCACACCCGGTGACGCTCAGGGGTTACTCCTGGCTATGCGCTCAGAAGTCGCTCCTGGCTTGGGGGACCATATGGGACGCCGGGGGATCGAACCGCGGTCCGTCTCCTAGGCTAGCGCAGGTAAGGCAGGCACCTTACCTCCAGCGCCACCGCCCGGCCCCAGTTCAATTGTGTTTTAAGTTAGAAAAAATGCAATTCTATAGAACCACTCAACACTCTGATGAAGTTTTTTGTTTGTTTGTTTGTTTTACAAGTTTTCACAGTTGTATTTCAATAACATGGTGACAGTGAATTAGGGCCATTTCCACCAGCAGTGTGGACCTCCCTCCACCATCGTTCCCAGAATGCATCCCATACTTCCACCCTCACCCCCTAATCTACTAGTGGAACAGATCCATTTTGTGTATAGCTTGTTGTAGTGTGGGTCTCATTATTCTACTGTCATTGACATTGGTTTGGGTATTTAGGACTGAGCATTTTTTTATTTCCATTTTTATGCTCCTGGGATCATTTGGCCCCTGAGTTTTATCCATCTTTTTTTTCCTTCACTTTTTAAGGAGATTTATAAATTGGAAGCAGAAACAGATAATTCATGTCCTCTGGTTCTGTAAAAAAATATAAAAAATATAAAAATGGTTGGAGGTCCTATCTAGAAGCTATAATGTCATGCCCCTTGCAGAAGGAGGGAGTTTGCCTTTGGGAGGAGTCAAGAAGGAAATTCGTGCCCTAGGAGCAGCCAAAATGGCAGAAACCACTACTAGGAAAAGTCGGGGGAGGGGTGGGGGGAAAGCCCCACAGGTGGGAGGAATCAGTAAGGACAGGCCCTTCCTTAGTAAAAGTCATGGAGGACAGACTTAGCTCCTGGGAGGAGTCAGAAAGGATAGGCTAAGCCCATGAGTGGAGTCAGGATGGATATGCCCAGGCCCCTGGGCAGAGTCATAAGAACAAGCCCCACACCTAGAAGGAGTCAAGAATGACAGGACTCAACTCTGGGAGGAGTCAGTAGGCCAAGCTCTGACCTGGGAAGTGTCAAGAAGAAAAGGCCTTCCTTCATCGGACTACCATGACCCATGATCTCAGAGTACATCAGGATCCCTGACTTCAGGCCATGTCCCTGCTGTGCTCCTGTGACCCGTAGCCATATTGGGTCCAAATAATACATATTGTTTGGATGTAGATTTGGAGCCATATCCAGCGATGCTCAAGGGACCATTTGGGATGCTGGATATGAAAACCAGGCAGGTTGTTTGCAAATGTTCTACAGGATCTATCTCCAGTTCTAACAGTGAACAATTCAGCTGGGCATAAATCTTGAGCCTCTGGGGGAGTGGGAGGTGATAAACCCCTAAATTCCCATCCCAGAAAGGCCATTGTGTCCAGCCTTTAGTCTGGTCTCTGGCAGATGCTAGTTATTTCACTCCAAAGAGCTAAGGAGAACTGCCAGGACTGACTTTAATGTGGGCCCAGATGGTGAAGGCACCAAGTTAGGTTCCAGGCATCACCAAGTCTAAGCCCCTGAGTTTGGAGGTCAGGCCTGGCTACTAGACACCCACCAAGGCCTGAAGAGATGCCACCTTCCCCTGCAGTTGCTTGGGCATGAATGTCCTTGAGCACTGTTCTATCACGTGCTTCCTGCATCTGTCCTTCCAATAGTTCATCTCACTCATCACTAGCCTCTACAAGTAACGGACTTTCGTTAGATCCCAGATTTCAGTTATGGGTTTAGAGCACCTTGGCTGTTATTCTTGAGTGCAGAGCCACAATCACTGAGCCCTGAGCCCATGTTATGGTATGACAATAGTTTAGGCGCTGCTGACAACTGAGATGCATCAGGTTCCCAGTTTTGGGGGAACAGAGTAGGAGGTGGGATATTGGGGGGTTGCGGCTCTGGGGCATCACTTCTTGCACCACAGAGAAGACAGTCTGAAGAGGAGCCTGAGATTTCCATGGACAACATGTTGTGGTTCTCCACAAGGTTGCAATGGCCTTTATCAGGGTCCATGAGATCAGGTTGCCTCTCAGAGGCTTTTTCTAGTGTCACTGCTGTCCAGTTCCTTTGCTGATCCTCGCCTTGTTCTATAAAGGTAGACTGCCACCAGCCTAGTGTGCGCCACAGCTAGAAGCCAATACAGAAACTGGACTTCCTCATTTGTCACGAATTTCACAATCATTTTGAACCTCCTGTACAAGTCATTTCAGAAAACATTTTTTGACCTGTGCTGCTGCTCCTTGTATGATAAAGGTAATTTGCCACACACTGCACGGCATCTTGAACCTCCTGGATAAGCCATTTCAGAAAACCTTTTCCTGTGCTTCCTCTCCTTGTATGATAAAAGTAAATTGCCACTAGTTCCTTGCATACTAGCACTGCGCATACCACTGGTAGAAGTCAATTCAGAAGATTGATTTTTGGGCTCCTGTTTATTGTATAATAAATATGATCTTTTTTGAACTGCGGCAGCATCTTGCATACTTCCCATATAAGGCAATTCAGAAGACCGTTTCTTATGTTTCCTTTCTTTGTAAGGTACAGGGAAACTGCCAACCCCACCAACTCTGCACACACCAGCACCTCTCATGTCACCGGTAGAAGCCAATTCAGAAGATTGTTTCCTGCCCTTCTTTGGGCACTGACTGCTGGTGGGATGCTGCCATTCACTTGGTCGCACTTCATGGCACAAGGCCTTCAATGTCTTTCCTGGTCAAGTTGGTCTAAGAAGGTTCCTTTGGGCACCTCTAGCATATGCACTCTTCAAAGATAATTTGGTTGGCCTGACAGAGCTTGAAGCAGACACCATCCTTTTCTTCTTCTTTTTGCTTAGAGACTGACAAGTGGTCTTTGACTCTCAGCACCAACATGGATGTCAACTCGAACCTGGTTAGGTTCCAGACACCACCAGATCCAAGTCCCTGAGTTTTGCTGGATGGAGTCTGGTTCCTGGACAGCCACCAGGGCCTGAGAGATGCTGCCTTCCCCTGCTGTCGCCTCTTCAAGAGCATCCTCAGTCGCTGCTCTTCTTTTATTTTTTTCTCAAACCTTCCTCTACATATCTACTATACTATAACTTTGGTCAATATATATATATACATATATATATGTGTGTGTGTATGTCTATATATGTATATGTCAATATATCTAAATTTCATTGACAAAAGAATAAAACTTTACTCAAAAATATAAACAAGAGCCTCTGCCTTTAATGTATTGAACATATCACAATAACCTAACATTGTCTTCCAAAGGGAAAATGTGGTTTCTCAAGAACATGTAAATGCTTTTCTAATTTGTAATCACCAGGTTTTGTAAATAGAAATAGTTTTCTTTAGGGCCATAGAGATAGCAGAATGGTTAGAGTGTTTACCTTGTACTCAACTGGTCCAGGTTCAATTTAAAAATTCATTGACATGAACCTCTGGAAGATCATTGAGTGCAAAACAAGGAGTAAACTCTGAACACCAGGGAGTGTGTCCCCCCCATAGACAACTTTTTTCCTTCCCCTGACTACCTTATATGCCAATCAACAACTTTACTCAATTTGACAATTTATATTTTGAAAAGTAGCCCACGTAAAATTATATACTGTTTTCAATGTGTTCTGATAGATCTTAAGGAGGTGAATCACAGAGGACTTTTTATATAATTCCAAGGAAATATGACCCAATATAGTCAGAGAATGTCAGAGGCAGATGGCTCACAGTGCCTGTCTGAGCTATTGCTCCCTCAGGCTTTTAGACAGGTGTTTGGTCATAAGTATTAAACAACAAAAACACCCACACTGCATACGTAGCACCACAATTAAGGCTTAGGACTAGAAAATAATTCTCAAACAGAATTGTGATCATTTTATGTTAAAGGTCACTGTATGTCTTTCTTTTAAAAGAGAGACATAAACACTTGATTCTAGGACTCAATTCGATTAATTTATTCATCCTTGAAAAACAAACACGTTTCCTGTTGCTGACATTATATTTCACTCAAATGCATAAATTAATGTCTTAGTGTGGCTCTAGGGAATAGTGGAAAAGAACTGAATTTGATTGCATAAGTAAAAAATGTGATTATTTTTTATCACTCAGACATGTTAAGTATTGTTTTCCTCTAACTTCTTATTTATAGGAGAGAGTAGAAATATGTTTCTTTGTTAGATGACATTAAGATATGTGGTAACATGCAAAAGAACACTTTTCACATAGCAGTAACCAATCTTATTAAATTCAGTTAAATTAGATTGCTAATTTGTATTTCTTTTTTTTTTAATGCATAATTTTTTTTATTTAAACACCTTGATTACATACATGATTGTGTTTGGGTTTCAGTCATAAAAGGAACACCACCCATCACCAGTGCAACATTCCCATCACCCAAGTCCCAAATCTCCCTCCTCCCCACCCAAACCCCGCCTGTACCCTAAACAGGCTCAACATTTCCCTCATACATTCTCAATATTAGGACAGTTCAAAATGTAGTTATTTCTCTAACTAAACTCATCACTCTTTGTGGTGAGCTTCCTGAGGTGAGCTGGAACTTCCAGCTCTTTTCTCTTTTGTGTCTGAAAATTATTATTACAAGGGTGTCTTTCATTTTTCTTAAAACCCATAGATGAGTGAGACCATTCTGCGTTTTTCTCTCTCTCTCTGACTTATTTCACTCAGCATAATAGATTCCATGTACATCCATGTATAGGAAAATTTCATGACTTCATCTCTCCTGACAGCTGCATAATATTCCATTGTGTATATGTACCACAGTTTCTTTAGCCATTCGTCTGTTGAAGGGCATCTTGGTTGTTTCCAGAGTCTTGCTATGGTAAATAGAGCTGCAATGAATATAGGTGTAAGGAAGGGGTTTTTGTATTGTATTTTTGTGTTCCTAGGGTATATTCCTAGGAGTGGTATAGCTGGATCGTATGGGAGCTCGATTTCCAGTTTTTGGAGGAATCTCCATATCGCTTTCCATAAAGGTTGAACTAGACAGCATTCCCACCAGCAGTGGATAAGAGTTCCTTTCTCTCCACATCCCCGCCAACACTGTTTATTCTCATTCTTTGTGATGTGTGCCATTCTCTGGGGTGTGAGGTGGTATCTCATCGTTGTTTTGATTTGCATCTCCCTGATGATTAGTGATGTGGAACATTTTTTTTTTTTTTTATTTTTTAATTATGAGAACAAGGATGCAAAGAAGGAGGACAAGGTAAAGTTACAGTGGAAGGAGATGTGGAACATTTTTTCATGTGTCTTTTGGCCATCGTATTTCTTCTTTGTCAAAGTGTCTGTTCATTTCTTCTCCCCATTTTTTGATGGGGTTAGATGTTTTTTTCTTGTAAAGTTCTGTCAGTGCCTTGTATATTTTGGAGATTAGCCCCTTATCTGATGGGTATTGGGTGAATAGTTTCTCCCACTCAGTGGGTGGCTCTTGTATCCTGGGCACTATTTCCTTTGAGGTGCAGAAGCTTCTCAGCTTAATATATTCCCATCTGTTAATCTCTGCTTTCACTTGCTTGGAGAGTGCAGTTTCCTCCTTGAAGATGCCTGTAATGTCCTGTAGTGTTTTGCCTATGTGCTGTTCTATATATCTTATGGTTTTGGGGCTGATATCGAGGTCTTTAATCCATTTGGATTTTACCTTTGTACATGATGTTAGCTGGGGGTCTAAGTTTAATTTTTTGCAAGTGGCTATCCAATTGTGCCAACACCACTTGTTGAAGAGGCTTTCCCTGCTCCATTTAGGATTTCCTGCTCCTTTATCAAAAATTAGATGGTTGTATCTCTGGGGAACATTTTCTGAGTATTCAAGCCTATTCCACTGATCTGAGGACCTATCCTTATTCCAATACCATGTTGTTTTGATAACTGTTGCTTTGTAGTACAGTTTAAAGTTGGGAAAAGTAATTCCTCCCATATTCTTTTTCCCAATGATTGCTTTAGCTATTCGAGGGTGTTTATTGTTCCAAATGAATTTCAAAAGTGTCTGATCCACTTCTTTGAAGAATGTCATGGGTATCTTTAGAGGGATGGCATTAAATCTGTATAATGCCTTGGGGAGTATTGACATTTTGATGATGTTAATCCTGCCAATCCATGAGCAGGGTATGTGTTTCCATTTCCGTGTGTCCTCTCTTATTTCTTGGAGCAGAGTTTTATAGTTTTCTTTGTATAGGTCCTTCACATATTTAGTCAAGTTGATTCCAAGATATTTGAGTTTGTGTGGTACTATTGTGAATGGGGTTGTTTTCTTAATGTCCATTTCATCCTTATTACTATTGGTATATAGAAAGGCCATTGATTTTTGTGTGTTAATTTTGTAGCCTGCCACCTTGCTATTGAATTCTATCAAACTTTCCAAGAGGAACTACTGCCAATCTTGGCAAGACTCTTTCATGAAATTGAACAAACAGAAACACTTCCAAATAGCTTTTATGAAGCCAACATCACCTTGATACCTAAACCAGACAGAGACGCTACCAAAAAAGAAAATTACAGACCAATATCACTGATGAATGCAGATGCAAAGATCCTCAACAAAATCCTGGCAAATAGGATTCAATGCCTCGTTAAGAAGATCATCCACTACGATCAAGTAGGTTTCATCCCAGGAATGCAAGGCTGGTTTAACATCCGTAAATCTATCAACATAATACACAACATCAATAACAAGAAAAATAAAAACCACATGATCATATCAATAGATGCAGAGAAAGCATTTGATAAGGTCCAACACCCATTCTTGATCAAAACTCTCAGCAAGATGGGAATGGAGGGAACCTTTCTCAATATAGTGAAGGCCATCTACCACAAGCCAGTGGCAAATATTATCCTCAATGTAGAAAAACTGAAAGCCTTCCCTCTAAATTCTGGCACAAGACAAGGCTGTCCTCTCTCACCACTCCTATTCAACATAGCACTGGAAGTACTTGCTATAGCGATTAGGCAAGAAAAGGATATCAAGGGAATCCAGATAGGAAAGGAAGAAGTCAAGCTCTCACTGTTTGCAGATGACATGATACTCTACTTAGAAAACCCTAAAGACTCTATCAAAAAGCTTCTAGAAACAATAGGCTAATTTGTATTTCTATAGTTTTGAAGTTATCAAGGTTCTGAAGTAAATTTTTGCTTTCTTTTGTTAATTTTAAAGTATTTATGAAATTGGGGCATTGCTAGCATAAAATATTCACAAAGATAATGTTAAACTTTGATAAGTAAAATTCCAAGCAGGAAAAATTTAGATAGGCAAAGTTGACATATATTTATAAATATTGAACCTCGTGTGATTGTGTCTTAAGGAATTTTCTAGTTACATAAAATGACCTATTTCACAAATACCAGTTGTATTCTAAGAGATTTCTCTGAAGGAAACTAAATATTTCAAAGATAGAAAAAAATTCTTGAAAGTATTAATATCTATAGGAAATACAGTAAATATACATATAGAATTCTTATAGTATTTTCAATAAATGCATCTATTATTCTAAAGTTAAGTGTACTGGAAATTAAAATCTCAGTACTTTTTTCCTCTGTCTTTAAGATCACTGTCTTATGACATTATATATGTCAAGCACTATTATGATATCTAGTGATAACTGAAAAATTTATGCTTACCATCCACCTGACATTTAATTTTTTGTAGAGTAAGAAGTTAAAAAAAGTTAAAAAAGTTTAAAAAATAATGAATTTCAAATAGATTTTAGACTAAACTGGGACCATATCAGTGATATGAATGAAATTTTAAAAGAACCACAGGAATAGAATAGAACTGAAACTGTACAGGGATATTTGGTGGTTATTTTAACTATGATAGTTTAAAAATTATAATTCAATAAAATTTAATGTAAGATTAAATAAGTATAAGCAATACCTTTAAGTCCTAAGGACATAACTTTCAGACAAAAATCTAATGTTCAAAACTCAAAGACAGAAATGAGATTAGTATATAAAAGGTAGAAAGGAGGCCAATGTAAATAGAATAGACCAGATGGAAGCATGGGACAATGTGAGAAGAATTTAGAGAAATGAACAGAAATTAGGCTGTGTAAATAGGATATAAAATTCTATCTAAGTAGCAGTGTGTTGCCTTTATAACAATAGTTCTTTAGTTTTATGGAAAATGTAAATTAAGAATGTAACATTTATTTGAGCTACTTTGAATACAAAACTCACTTTTGTATATTTTATCTCTCAAGCTTAATTTAATTGTATTAAATATTTTTTTAAAAAATTAACAAGAAACATGGGAAGTTTGACTATTTGCAATATTTTTATTAAATTTTATTTTCAATTCACAAATTGTGATTTGTTTCAAGGTACAATACTCAAAATATTGAATCAATTTAAAATATAAATGTGATACCTGCGATACCTCTGTGATACCTGAACAAGAATTCCTTGTTAATTCAAAACATAATTCAGAAAAAATATTTATGATTTATTATGCTAGGAGAATAATGTCAGTTAAATCAAAGTATCCTAGGAAAAATTCTTATATAGGTATATTCAATGATGTATTATTAATATTTTTAGTAAGTACTGAAGCTAAGAAAATTAATTAATGTAAATGTTGGGCATTAGATATATCCACTAAGTGACTTAATTTTTAAAGTTATCTAAAATATGCTAGCTAGACTCCATGCATTTCTTTTTAGAAGAAGTATCAATAATATCAATAGAGAAAATTTTAAAAATCACTTTTATATATATCATTTCTTTCAGTATTTTCTATCACTGTTTCTACTTTTCCCTCACTCCCCTCTTCTACCTGCCCTCTTACTCTTGTTTCTCATTCTGAATATATTGAATGCAATAATGTGATAAAAATGCATTCCTACGTATGTCTGTCATCAGTGCATCTTCAAAGAAGCACAGATATATTTATATAATTCACAAACATGTGTATATATTTCTTGTATTCTGACACTATGAACCAGTTATTAATACTCGAAGCAGCATTTACTTATAAACCTTGTCTTTAATTGCATAGCATTCTTTGACAGTCTAAGTGAATAGCTATTCCTGTAGTTATCTGGGACCACACAGGTATATATTTGACAGGCTGTAATTTAAAACCATTTAAAATCAAAATCCAGTTACAGACTCATCATCTCAACATTTGAAAGAAATATCCTTATGTTAACTTGAAACTTTACCCAATGTCCCAGTGTATATACTTATATATTGAAGCATATATAGATTTATGTCTTGCTGTTGAGAAGATACAGTGTATGAAATAAGTAATTTTTTGCATTGATTATTTGAGTTAATTTTTATTTAATATTACTATATAAATATAATTAAATGAATAGTTAAGAGTAAAATACCTAATAAGGATGTGTATCCTAATCTATATGTGTGTAAAATTTAATAACATCTGACTCCTGCCTAAATAGACGTTTTTCTTTTTTTGGTTTTTGGGTCATGCCTGGTAGTGCTTAGGAGTTACACCTGACTGAGCAGAAAAATCACATCTGGCAGGCTCAGGAGATCGTATGAGATGCTGGGCATCAAACCCAAGTTGGCCATGCACAAGACAAATGCTTTATCTGCTGTGCTATTGCTCCAGTTCCAGGATACTTTTGACCTTAACCCAAATCACTCTTCTGTTCTTTATTTAGAATTAGTAATGTAGGGCTTCTCATGTTTGTTGTTAATGCCTAGAATCCTATTTTTTATAAATATGTAACTTAAACTGAAAAGTTACCTGCAAACAATGTATTTCATTGACTGAAGCACACCTCTAATCCTGTAGTCTCTAATACAAACTCACCTTACTCTTTTACTATATGCTGTCACTTAGTAATTAAATTGATGTGTTATTTTTCTCATTTGTCTATTTTCATCTTTAGTTTCCTTTTGTAAATGTAAATACATGAAACCACAGACAAAAACATATTGATTATTCCAACACCCTGCTTGTATCTTAGTACTAATTTAGCAGAACATATTGAATAATTAGTACTATATGAGAAACATTTTTAATAATCTCTGCATACATTTCTCTAAATTTTCTTCCTAGAGGTAAAGAAAGTCCCTGAGTAATTTTCCTCAGATACATTTAGGGCCTATAAACTAATCAGTTCTTATTTCTTTAACCCAGAATGAAAATTCCTTATCCTATTAACCCACGAAGAAAACTGACTAATGTCCAAATAAGTTACAGATCCCAATGCAGTCATTGTAAGCACTAAATCTGCTCATGTGCTAGATTAGAGGTCATAAACCTTGCTCACCATTGGATAGATATAATTGCCTTGCTTCATTTTTTATCAGTGTTTCATCCTTAGTCTCACTATATTATGTTTTAGGAAATTGAGAAAGGGCATAGAATGAACAGGCCTTCATCAAAATCCCCTACTGATCTAAAAGACAATTTGAACAATATTTAATGAAAGAATAATTAAAGGATTGAAGTGTGATAAAAAGGTGAATTTTGATGACTGCAATTCACTCATTTCATATATACTTTGAAGAAATTCCTAAATCTTGTGTGTATCACTTCAATTAAAGAAGCTCTATAATTTCATAGCTCTGATTCAAAAATCTCAGCATGAATTCCAGTTTTGTAGCAAACTAGTTTGTGATTTTGGAAAAGTTATTTAAATTCCTTGAGGTATGCCTTTCTCATCTGTTAGTGTATGATGGCTTTTGTTTTGATATCATTGTAAGGGCATCCAGACATCATTTCTTATGGTATCTGGTGTGTTGTTTGGAAAATAAAATGTTTAATAGGCAGAAGCTTATATAAGTATAATTCTGACAATTCTTTTTTCTAGGTCACTATAGAACATTTTAAAAGACAGGAAAACATGCATTCTAATAGTAGAAATATAAAGTAATATTCTTATATAGTCTCTAAAATTAATGACTCCAAGTTTTCAATCTAAATTAAGATTCTGTGCCAGACAGCTGTTTTTAGAATAATTCCAGCTACATAAATTATACATGTCAATAGCCTTGTCATTAAGAGTGTATGTTACTCTAAATATGTATCTCTTCCAAATAACTTGCCACAAATAATACCCCATATTGCTCATAATAATATAATTTAATGTTTATATATAACTTGATTTTGATAGTATATTAAGTTAATAATGTTTAATGCAATTTTTGAATAAATAAGAAATTTAGTTATTTAAGTTATTTTTTTCCAAGTGTTGGTACTTCCCACACCACACTGGCCTGTGCTCTAGACAAGCTTTCTACTTCCCTCATTCAGTTATTTAATTTAAGATTTAATCTATATTTAAAAATTGATTTTTAATAGTATTAAGATTAAGCAAGACATATTTATTTTATAGTAAAGAAAATATAAAAAATCTTTAGTTCATATTTTAAACTTAATTTAAAATCCAGTTTATTTTTATGGGGGGTGGTATATCATTAGCAAGTCTCAGAAGGCGTGGGAGGCCCTCACTCTGGCAATTTTTGGTCAACCTAGCAAGAGTCTCAATATGATGCAGCCCAGTGATGCAGGATTCTCAGGTCTGATGGTGATAAGGATTATCAAACCTCCTGTTGGTATTTAAGGCCCTTCAGAGTTTTATCAGGCAGTGTTAATAATGCCTTTAGGACTAAACCCTGAAAAAATTTAGTGAGATCAAGAAGTGTCAGGCATGAAACAAGGTTGGCTATGAGAAAGGTAAGTTGCTTTACCTATGTACTATCAGACCCCTATTTTAGGCAGCTCTTTAACTTAAGAAATACACAACACAAATATAGAGAACCATTAAAAACCTATTATTAAGCTAATTAAATTCTCCCTCTATATCTGACTCTCTTTACATATAAATTGACTAATTCATCCAATGGAGGTCAACACCAATTGATCAATTACAATCTAATCAAGATACTTTTTTTCTTGAGAACAATGTGTGAAAGTTGTTTTGTTTTAAAGTTGTTCTATGAAAATGTTACTGGAATATTGTTATATTTGAACATTATTTTGTTTTATGAAAGTAATTAGTTTATAATGGTACAAATATTTTCTAACAAGATGTAAAAGGCTATTATATCTATATTTAAAATTATCTATAATTTAACCTCATCTAATCTCATAATGGAATGAACAGAGAGGTACCTAAATATATTATTTTTTAAATGTTTCACAAAATGATTATTTTCCACTATATTTTCAATATATTCTTCTGTGATCTCAGATGTTTCACTGTGAATTTTAAAACTACGTGAATAAAAGACCCAATAGCAAACTGTCATTGCTTTATTATGCTACAAAAATATAATTAGAGAATGGACAGTAGCTTGTTCGTGTATTGCTTTGGCTCAAAGGTAGCACATTGGTCTTTCCTTTGCTCTGTTTATTAATTTTAGAAGAAACGATTCTTCAGACCTTTCATCTCTATACAACTAGGCAAAAGCATTAAACAATCTGCTACAGTGTTGACTCCATTAAGATAGAGAACAACATGATCTAGTTTCAGGAACTACTTTTAAACTCTGGCTGCTAACACTTTGTCATTTTTATACTGATCATCTTAGCAGAAAAAATAAAATATAGCTCTCTAGGCAGAAATCCTCTTACAAAGTGCATAGACCTTGTGTACCCAGTGACAACAGAGATGATAAATATAGAGCAGGCCCAGGAGAAAAATCCTCTAGCTTCCCTGAACCCGTGTATCCATTATATTGGCATATAAAAAGGGCCATGTGCTCTGGAAAATGAAATCTAAATGATCCATACTTCATCTAACTCTCCATCTTTCATAGGTCATATGGACATTATTCTACCAGAAAATGGGGAGTTCTAAATGTACATTTAAAAATTCAATTTGAACAGCATTTTTAAAGCACACACTACATAAAAACTGTTTTGTATGAAGGGCTATCAAAATAAAAACTATGTGTTTTTTAAAGACATCTACTCAAAAATTGTCCTATTAAAAATGAAGTATTTTAATTACAAATACATAAACATTAGACTTAAGAGGATCTAGAATTTTTCAGTTTGCAAGAATTGAACATTGTTTTTCAGGTTATTTACTATAAAAATTTTTAGCTAATGTATACATATATATCTTCACATGTGCTTTCTTAGCTAGTATTTCTGTAATAAATTTAAATATTCCTAGGGACCCCATTAATTTATGTCTGTTGCAAAATGGAATTAATATTTTGCTTCTTAACCTGTATATTTGCTTTAAATATTTTAAAGTCTGAATTCTTTAAGATGCAGCATATTTTTCAATTTTAATTTCTTAAAAAGAGTTAGCCACCCTATTTATGAACATGAACTGTATTTTTTGTATTAATCTAAATAGAGGAAGAATTAGGTTTTCTAAGATATAAAAGATTATGTGTAACCCAACAAAATTATTTTATTTGGATAGTATGTAATACTCTACTTTACCCAAAAATAAATAACCCAGAATTCATTTGATATATGATATGCTATTTTGTTCAGAACTAAATTTGCAGGTTTTTTAATATTTATTATTTAATTAAATCAAACTGTACATACTTTGCTATTGCAAATTTGGTATAAGCTATAAGCTCTTCTTATTTTTAAAGACATCTATCAAATATTTTTAGTTTAATAGGTTAGATTAAAACAAATAGTATAATAGAGGAAACTCTCTAAAAATTAATGAATCTTAATTTTATAGTTAGTCTTCTATAACTTTAGGCAACCCATTTAATCTTTGAAAATTATTTATTTTACTTTGAGTGTTTTCTAAATGCTTCATATACCTCACTTCAGGAATCCGGAAATAATGAGAATTAGTTTTTCAAAAATATATAGGAAAGAAGCAATCTTGTTCATGTTTTGCTTGAGGATATTCAGAAAAATATGCTTCACAGAAATGAATGAAAATAAAGGCACAACCAGTCCTTAGAGATTACCAAGATCAAAGATCCTTTTTAACATGTTTAAGCAATATTTAAATAATGATGACGATTAGTCATAAAATAATTAGCAAGTGAAAAGAAAGAATTGCAATCTCTATTGAGTAGTTATTCCCTTTATTCATGTTAATAAATCAAATGTAGCTAAATGCATTTTAGTGAAATAAACTAATAGAAGACAAATTCAGTTTATCTTTTATTGTCTTTGCCTAGCTATCATGCTAATCTTATTTCTTATATAAAAATAAGAATTTTATAAAAATAATTTTATTTAAAAAGACTTATTTAACATGATTTAATAATTATTTGATATTATTTAATAATAATTAATTATTTAATAAGAATTCTTATTTTAAAAGCTTTAATGATATTTAGGTAGAGCAGTGTAGGAGCATATAGTTTGCATCTTTAAAATGTTGTATATAATTTCCTGCACTAATCTAATGAACAATGCATTCAATTAATCAGTGAAAAATATTAATTTTAAGAAATAATTTTTGAGTTAAAATTTCAAAAAATTTACTGTATGCATGAATACAAATAAGCCATTTCTTCTACATACTCAACTTCAATTGACTTTTAGTTTGTGTTTTAATTTTTATAATTTTTACTAAGTTATTTTATCATTAATACATTTAAAAAGTTATTAAATAGCAGTATTTATATATAGTTATTTGATACTATTTATCAAATTTATTGTAATTTAAAGAAAAATAGACTAATAAAATTCATAATTTTATGAGGACATTGTATGAGATCCTGCATTTTTATCTCTGACCACAAATATACACAGAAATAAAAATTCTATAAAATTAAAAAAAGTTTCCTTTCTGACTCCCACGCTATCTTGTTATAACACAGTACTGAGAGTTTTCCTTAGGAGACTATTAACTAATTTTTTTGGTATGAACAAATGTCATTTTTTGCAAAAATATGTGTATTTTCTCTTAATATTGGTATGTATGTTGCAATAACCATTTGTTATAGAATATTGCATTTTGTTTCAAATTTTAACACATTTAATAGTGATTAGTAGAAGATACATTCAAAGTTAAGATATAATAAAAAATACATTCAAAGAAGAATAGAATTTTGATTAAAATATTTTAAAAAATAGAAATGAGAAAATATTCGCACTTTGGTGGTGGACATGTTGCCACTAAAGCATATCTATATTTACATCCTTACAAATAAATATTACCACTATAAAATAAAGTTTTTATACTAAGAAAATTAAAAATAAAACTATAACATGACTAATGTGTATTAATATAATTTAATATTTTGCATATCAATTTATATTTAAGGAACTAATTCTTGCCTATTTAAAAGAACTTCAAAGAATATATTAAACAATTATCTGAGAACTTTTAAATTATTCTAATTTCAAATGAATATTTAATATAAGTATTTACATAAAATAATAAAAGGTAATATAAATATAATAAATAAAAAAGCAAAAAGTACATTGAGTTTTTTCAATGTTTGAATAGTATTTTAATAGATTTAACATACAATGAAATAAGAAAACTTAATTGTCATTTAAAAAGCCAAACAATGCATTATTAAAATATGTACTGTATTTTTAGTACTCTGAAAGTTTTACTATTTCAAAATATATATTATGTTTTGTTAACAAGTACTGGATGTAAGTAACAGTTGGTTATGAATTAAAGATACTTACAATTATGCTTTTATTCCTAACTTAATTTATCATAATTGATAAAACCCAAGGAAAAATTTTAGGTTCTTCACTATTTTAAATATTCTATAGCCAAAATGTTTTATTTTCATTACTTTTAAGAAATAAATTTTTTTTGTTTTCCTTTACTTCACTTGCTTTGTGCTTTGACCTCCTTGTGATAATATAGATACTAAATTGTACCTATAACCAGAAAACTGAATCTTAGGGTAAGAGAAAATAAAGGTTAGAGACATGTTTATTTTTTTATATATTTTATTTAAACACCTTGATTACATACATGATTTGTTTGGGTTTCAGTCATGTAAACACCACCACCAATCACCAGTGCAACACTCCCATCACCAAAGTCCCAAATCTCCCTCCTCCCCAACCAACCCCCACCTGTATTCTAGGCAGGCTTTCTAAAACCCTCATATGTTCTCATTATTAGGATAGTTCAAAAGGTAGTTATTTCTCTAACTAAACTCATCATTCTTTGTGGTGAGATTCATGAGGTGAGATGTAACTTCCAGCCCTTCTCTCCTTTGTGTCTGAAAATTATTATTGCAAGAATGTCTTTCATTTTTCTTAAAACCCATAGATGAGTGAGACCATTCTGCATTTTTTTCTCTCTCTCTCTCTCTGACTTATTTCACTCAACATAATAGATTCCATGTACATTCATGTATAGGAAAATTTCATGACTTCATTTCTCCTGACAGCTGCATAATATTCCATTGTGTATATGTACCATAGTTTCTTTAGCCATTCGTCTTTTGAAGGGCATCTTGGTTGTTTCCAGAGTCTTGCTATGGTAAATAGTGCTGCAATGAATGGTGTAAGGAAGGGATTTTTGTATTGTATTTTTGTGTTCCTAGGGTATATTCCTAGGAGTGGTACAGCTGGATCCTATGGGAGCTCTATTTCCAGTTTTTGGAGGAATCTCCATATTGCTTTCCATAAAGGTTGGACTAGGCGACTTTCCCAGCAGCAGTGGATAAGAGTTCCTTTCTCTTCACATTCCTGCCAATACTGTATGTTCTCATTCTTTGTGATGTGTGCCAATCTCTGTGGTGTGAGGTGGTACCTCATAGTTGTTTTGATTTGCATTTCCCTAATAATTAGTGATGTGGAGCATTTTTTCATGTGTCTTTTGGCCATTTGTATTTCTTCTTTGTCAAAGTGTCTGTCCATTTCTTCTCCCCATTTTTGATGGGATTAGATGTTTTTTTTCTTGTAAAGTTCTGTCAGTGCCTTGTATATTTTGGAGATTAGCCCCTTATCTGATGGGTTTTGGGTGAATAGATTCTCCCACTCAGTGGGTGGCTCTTGTATCCTGGGCACTATTTCCTTTGAGGTGCAGAAGCTTCTCAGCTTAATATATTCCCATCTATTAATCTCTGCTTTCACTTGCTTGGAAAGTGCAGTTTCCTCCTTTAATATGCCTGTAGTTTCAATGTCCTAAAGTGTTTTGCCTATGTGTTGTTCTATATATCTTATGGTTTCGAGTCTGATATTGAGGTCTTTAATCCATTTGAATTTTACCTTCATACATGATGTTAGATGCGGGTCTAAGTTCAATTTTTTGCAAGTGGTTAGCCAGTTGTGCCAACAGCACTTGTTGAAGAGGCTTTCTTTGCTCCATTTAGGCTTTTGTGCTCCTTTATCAAAAATTAGGATTGTATGTCTGGGGAATATTCTCTGAGTATTCAAGCCTATTCCACCAATCTGAGGGCCTGTCTTTATTCCAATACCATGCTGTTTTGATAACTATTGCTTTGTAGTACAGCTTAAAGTTGGGGAAAGTAATTCCTCCCATATTCTTTTTCCAGTGATTGCTTTAGCTATTCGAGGGTGTTTATTGTTCCAAATGAATTTCAAAAGTGCCTGATCCACTTCTTTGAAGAATGTCATGGGTATCTTTAGGAATTGCATTAAATACAATGTTTTGGGGAGTATTGCCATTTTGATTATGTTAATCCTGCCAATCCATGAGCAGGGTATGTGTTTCCATTTCCACGTGTCCTCTTTTATTTCTTGGAGCAGAGTTTTATAGTTTTCTTTGTAAAGGTCCTTCACATTTTTAGTCAAGTTGATTCCAAGATATTTGAGTTTGTGTGGCACTATTGTGAATGGGGTTGTTTTCTTAATGTCCATTTCTTCCTTATTACTATTGGTGTATAGAAAGGCCATTAATTTTTTGTGTTAATTTTGTAGCCTGCCACCTTGCTATATGAGTCTATTGTTTCTAGAAGCTTTTTGGTAGAGTCTTTAGGGTTTTCTAAGTAGAGTATCATGTCATCTATAAACAGCAAGAGCTTGACTAGGTTAGAGACATGTTTATTGTACTCTTTCTATCAATTCAGTTAGAGTGGAGAGATCTTAGTATCCTAAGCTTTAATAAAAAAAAGAAAAGCATAGAAATAACCTTACTTGGAAATATACTTTTATTCCTATATATCATTGAAAATGGTGTTTTATGAGACTGGGAGCATACACTGTTAATGCTAAACCTAGATTGATTTCTAACATAGCATGATCTTTGAACATCCTGGGTGCATATGGGAGACCCTGAACACCACTGGATGTGACCTTTTAGGCCCTTCTATGGCCAAGACAAGAACCAAGCATTCTAAGACCACTGCACTGAACACCAGCACATTCCACATGGAGAATCAGCTGGTGAAGCCCTGGATATCAGGGCACCACCTGGGAGGCTCTCTTTTCCCTTCAGATAAAAAAGTCTGATTGCCTATGTATCTACTGATAGCTAGTCCAAGGACTCTATTTAATTTTTTTCACATAGTAATAACAAGTCAATATCAGGTGAGTTCATTTTATTATCTATAAAATAATGAATTAGAAAAATAAACTATTTTTGGTAATTTACAATTAAATACTGACTTTAAAAAAGTCCCATGGCAAGTTGTAATTAAAAGAATATACAGAAAGTACATTCTCTTAGTATGTTTTTCTTTGGTGAAAAGCATAGCTGTGATGACCAGGAGACCACATAAGGTGAGTAGATTGAATCCCAGAGTCTTGCTTGCAAACATCTCTATACCTCGGTGAATGTTCTTTTCTTTCCTTCTTCATACTTTATTAATGTTTAGACTTCCAAGAGAACATCTTGTAGTGCCAAATATCTAACCAAGTTTGCCTTGTATAAGACAAGTGCTTTAACACCTTTACTATCTCACTGGTCCATTCCTGTGACTATTTTAAAGAGATTAAAGTTTCTTTATTTTGATATATATTCTCTAATCAAAATGACTTTTATAATTTATATATATATATATATATTCCCTTTGTGTATATGTTGTACACACAAACTTACCTAAATACATAGATCTAAATATATTGATGAGAATACATACATGTGTTTACTAAAAGACCATTACTTCAGAACAATTTTTAAAATAATTTTTACTGCTGCCATAGATATCATTGATAGTTTTTTTTACAGCAATAAGCTTTGGTATGTCTCTTTTAACTAATGAAATTTATGCCAGGAGACTTATAAAGAATAGAATTTTATAAAATATACTTCGTAGTAAAATCATCAAAAGGTTTTAAATGTTCCACATCATTCTGATCAAATTATATCATCTATTAATACTCATGTATCAAAATGAAGACAAAAGAAAAGATGAAGAGCATATTAATTATTAAAAGCTTTCAGTATAACATATGGAAATAACAAAGCACAATAAATATTATACTACATAATAAATACATAATAGTATTAAATATAGTTGTAATGATAAAGAAGAACAATGAACCTTATATAGAAATCATTTTTTGTCTATATGATTAACAAGATAAAAAAATACCTCTTTATTTGAGAAGATACTCCTATAATAAGGACATCAATGCTAAAATAGATGGATAAATTAAAATATTTGAATTTGTGTTATTTATTTAGGTGGAAAATATTTATGGATTTCACATAGCAAGTTTTCTGAATAACAGGCCTTTTTAGATTTTCTCGTATTAGCTTCCTTACATTTTGGGGGGAAGGGAGGTCAGTTTTGGGGCCACAATCGGTGACACCCAGAGGTTACTCCTGGCTTTGCGCTCAGAAATCGCTCCTGGCTTGGGGGACCTGGGGATAGAACCAAGACAGTCCTAGGTCAGCCAGCTTGCAAGGCAAGTGCCCTTCCGCTCGTGCCACCACTACAGGCCCAGGCTTTCCTACATTTTTTACTTTGTTTTAGAGCACTTATAAATCAAATATTCACTTATTCATTAATTAAGAACTATAGTTTGGCTAAATAACTAGATGTTATTATACCATAAAACAGGTTACATTAAAAATAAATTGTTTTAAAAATAATATGTCAATTTAAATAATATAAAGATAAAATGTAAATTTAGATTGACCTTATCCAGCAATACTCAGGGCTTTCTCCTGGCTCTCCATTCAAGGCTCATTACTAGATAATACTCAATGGACCAGATGCAGTTCCAGGAATTTGAATTACGTTTGTCACATGAAAGACAAACTCTTGTATGTCTTCCTGGCCACAAAGACTTACAACTTTATATTGTAACATTTTCTTAACTTATGTATCTTATAAATTATAAAAATGTATAATTATGATATATGTCAATAATATATGTGATATCTGGCTGTGAAATATGCATGGATAAGGTATAGATAATTATATGCATTCCACTGTTATCTGTTAAAATAATAAAGCTTTCCATGAATAATACAATACATTAGACAGAGGAAATAGCTTTGCATTTGGGTAATGGAATGTGACTCAAATGATAGAACATGTGCATGCATTGTCATGTGTGATCTTGTGCTCAGTTACCAACATCTTACTCCCTATCCCCACAGCAGCATCTGTAATAACCTGAATGACACCTGAGTTGGTCATGTCTCCCTAAACCCTGTAATGGCAATTGTGATTTCCACAAAAATTTTGAATGTGACAAAAACACATTTTATTATGAAAATAAAAAATAAATGTAGTAAAATATAATATTTCTTATATATACTCATTATATAATATGCAGGATAAATGTTTGCCTCTGAATTCTTGTGTCATCACTTCCTATCATACTAATTTCCTCTAATTATCTTCTCTTTCATTAAGTTTAACATGTTTTGCACTCAGGATCATTTTAGATGACTAGAAATATATTACAAAGCTTATTTAGTTAAGTAATTTAAACATATTCATACTTCTTATAAATTACTTTCATTGATTCTGTATTATTTAGTTGTTCTTTGCATTCAATAGAGATCTATAACATTCTTAGAGAAAATGTGAACATGCCATTACACTCTATTTTGGTACATCACAATATGGGGAAAGTTATTTTACTCTATTTGGTTTTTCAACCCTCAGGTTTTGTAAACAAAATTATTTTGTTTTATAATAAAATAAAATGAATACTATGTTGTTAAAATGAAAGGAAAAATAAGAAAAATGAGCATTATAAATGCCATTATTATAATACAATATGATGATATGAACAGCTAATCCCCTAAGAAAGAATTATTAATTTTATTGTTTGTTGCCAATTAGTTAAAGCAATGAAGATCAAGTTGGGAAAATATTGAAAATAAATTTGTCTCATTATTTCTGATGAAAGTTAGTGATGGAAATAGAGAAGTATTGCATGTAAGAGAGACATGGACTTGGAATGATGAGGATAGTAACATTAGCAAGTTAAAAATTCAGCGCTGATTTATTCAAAGCAAGAATTTCCAGATATAACCTTAGCACTAGTAAGCCAAAAATTTCAAGTTAAAAATAATACTTGGCAGAATAATATTAAGTTGAGGTCAGACTACTTGAATCCTAGGTTTATCCAGAGAACTCTTACTAATTTTTCACTATACTTGCTATCTGCATGTGGCACTGAGCAATTGCATTTGCAATAATTCAGAAGATACTAAATTATCAAATTGAGCAACTACAGTTTCCTTATTGACTGGCAAGAACTGAGAAAATTAATTGATAGCAAATGTATTAATAGTAATAAATACTGCAAAGTTTGTATAGACAAACTATAGAAAAATTGAAATTATTATTGTTTGGTTGCTTTAAGAAGACTGTCTGGATAAAATATTATTGGAACACTATTCATTATAACTGCAATCTAACCACATATTCAAGAACAGATGACTGAAAATAGAAACTATGGTATGTACAATATTACTTGGCTATGAGAAAAAAATGAAATCATGCAACACACCAAACTATGTGGATGAATCAGAATACTATCATGCTGAGTGAAGTAAATCATAAAAATAGAGACAGATACAGGATAATCTCTCTCATATGAGAGATGTAATGGAACATAGTGAAGGGATAACAAATTGCTAAAGGCAAGAAAATTTCTCAACTTGGCCTACAGAACTGAATGTATTAAAACTGATGAGTAGACAGGGCAGAGGAGGCAGTAGGTGGGGATAAAGCACTGATATTAACAGTAGAAGAAATGGGACTCTAGTGGTATTCATAAAATCTATCATTTGCTATATCCTAAGCCTCACTGCCTAATTTTTAATTAATTAATTTTACAATGATGGGAGATGTCCCACATGATACACATCTTTTGGAACAGGAAGATTTTAGTAGCCTGGAATAAATGTGATACAAAATAACCAAAGCAAATTGATGGAATTAAGAAAATTTATCATCATATAAAACAGAATTTGAAAATTTATGTGCGTATGTACAAAGGTTTTCCAGTAAAAACTCCTTGACTGTGACAGAGGAAGAAACTGAGATTCAAAGAAACAAAGTGACTAATATATGAAATGTAAATTAACAAATAGGAAATATTAGGATATTATTTGCATGGCCAATGGAAAACCAAGGTTTTCATGTGCTTTCCCCCCTTTAGAATTTCCGTTGATAAAGTAATGAATCTTCAATCCATCTTGAACAGCTATTTACTATAATGTAGCTTTTAAGGTCTTTTCCTGTGCTGTGAAAAATAACAGTTTACAGTAAATGAAATTGATAATCACAATAAAACTTCTGACACATGCTTAATAAATGAATACTGTGGGTAGTCTAGGTTGATCTTAATAAATTTGAACCACTATATGGTGTCCACAAATTTCCACTTTACTAAAAATTCTTTTTTTTTTTTGTTTTTTTTTGGCCACACCTGTTTGATGCTCAGGGGTTACTCCTGGCTCAGAAATTGCCCCTGGCTTGGGGGGACCATATGGGACGCCGGGGGATCGAACCGCAGTCCTGATCCTTGGCTATCACTTGCAAGGCAGACCTTACCTCTAGCAACACCTCACCGGCCCCTACTAAAAATTCTTGATTCTACCTTGTCAATTAATGTAATCCTCAGGCAATTTCTCATTCCTATTTGTGATGACAGACTCAAAGTTATTAGTTATTAGTGAGTTAATAAAATTTAGCATACCCTTTATGTCATTATTTAGTACATTGAAACAAATAGTCTTACATTGCCCAGGGCACAATTAGTTAAATCTCTAAAAGTTGTATATCTTTTTAATAGAAAATGATAGGATAAAATTATAAATTTAGTGAAAACATATATAAGCATCATAAAATTATTTGTTCTGAAAATTCCTTAAGTATAAACTTTTTGAGTTGACTTACTTGTGTTTGCAGATAAATTGTTAATGTATATTTATAATACTGATACAAACAAACACTTAAAGAAGTGACTAACTTTTAATGTTTTAATGTATGATAATTTTTTTAGACTGAGATACACCTAATTTAAAATGGCAACAGCATGGTGAACTGCTTCTATCAAAATTGTATATGCGTAACTGCATTTTATTATGCTTTAAAGTACAACTTAAGTAAGTCAATATTTAAACAATAAGGGTAGTGTCACATAAGTTATTTTTATAATTAAATGTCTTTACTTAGATTTTGTGTCACGTGTACTTTAATTACCTGAGATACATGATGGAAAAAAATAAGGTGGATACACTACATCAATGACTTTCTAAATTGTTGACCTGGCATATATGTATTCCACATATTTATAATAACTCATATATGATGAATTATTATAAAAATCACATCATGTGTTTATATAAAATATTGAAAATTTAGAAAACACTTTCAGAATTGGCTGCTGTTAAACTCACTTTGGGAGGCATTTTGTTAAATCAATATAACACTATTTAGCACATGAAATTGATTGTAATATTTATGCTTTATTATTTATGTGTTTACTTAGATATTGCACTACTAAAATTTTGTAAATACCTTAATAGTGTTAATATTTAAGAAAAATAATAACAAAAGTAAGAATGTTCTTGAGATTCTTTTATTACATATTAAATACAATACAATGTCTATTTAAATCAGGGGTCTCAAACTCAATTTATCTGGGGGCCGCAGGAGGCAAAGTCAGGTGAGGCAGAGCCACAGAAGGGATTTCACAAAAAAAAAATGTCCTCAAACATCATTATTAACAGTTTTAATTATTTCTTCTGAACATGAATAGAACATTGAGTGAAGATCATGAACAGTTCTTCTGAACATGGCATCTCTTGCCTATTCCTTGCTGCCAGAGACTTGACAGTGCTTCTTCTCACAAATCTTAACCACATTTGGCTTTAGAGAGGAAGCAGTTGAGACCCTCAGTATGGCTTGAAGATGATCATCATTAAGTCTAACCTGTACTTTGACTTATTAAAGTTCAATGTGGAGAATAACTTTTCACACAAATATGTGCTCCCAAAAAGGCACATGGTGTGCTTGAACATTCGGGAAAGCTCAGGGAAGTTGGGGGGCAATTCTCTCAAAAATTGCCCATGCATGTCTGCTTTTCCACTAATCTCCCTGAACTTGGCTTTGAGAACAGAGTTGCATTGCAGATCAATGAACTCCATTTGAAGCACAGGAGGGGCATCACGCACATCAAAGGAAAAGGGGTCCACAAAAATTTGAAAAGTGGCTCTGTGCTTTTTGAAGTCTGCAAATCTGTGATCAAATTCCTTCTCTAGTTTAAAAATAGCATCAGCGTATTTCTCACCACTGAATGGTATGCCTGCATCGACAAGTTCCTTGCATGCTGGGAAATGGCAAAGGTTTGTCTGAAAGAGTTGGGATTTCCATAACACAAGTTTTGTGGAGAATGCTCTCACTTTGTCATAGGCAGCACTGGTAAGCTGCCCAAGGCCTTGTAACATCTTGTTTAGTACATTCAGCTAATGTGTGATGTCAACAAGAAAAGCTAAGTCCATGAGCCATTTGTGATCACTCAACTCAGAAACAGCATTCCCATCCTTCTCCATGAAGGCTTTCACTTCTTTTCTCAACTCAAAAAATCTTTTCAGGACATTTCCCCTACTGAGGCAACATACCTCGATGAAATAGAGCACATCTCTATATTCTGACTCCATTCTCCATTTCCTCTAAAGAAGAATGGAACCAAAAAAAAAAAAAAAAAGAATAGAACCTCCTGTGCTTTAAGACCCTGGATCTCATTTGGTTGATGCATTTCACAACAATAGCCATCACATTGCCGCACGGCAGGCATTTACTGCAAAGAGCCTGCTGATAATGCAGTGAAGAGCAATGGCCTTCTTTATACCCTCCTCTTCAAGTTTTTTTTTGAACAAATGCTACCAGTCCATTTTTCCTCCTTGTCATCGATGGTGCTTCATCAGTTATTATTTCAACAAACCTCTTCCATGGCAAACCTGCATTCTCAATGGAATCACAAAGATGCCGAAATATTTCATTAGTGGTGGTCTGGCCATGCATTGAGCACCTCCTCTGTCAATTCAAAATTGCAATCAACACCACGGGCATAAATTGTGAGCTGTGCAGTGTCTGTTATATCTGTGCCCTTGTCAAGAGCAACTGAGTATGCATCAAAACATTTGGCTTTCTCACACAGTTGATGATAAATGTCACTTGATATATCAGAAATGCACTCTGCCACAGTGTTGACAGAAAGGCTGATTTTGCTAAACTAACCCTTCTTTTCTGGACAGATAATATTTGCAGCCTGTAACATGCATTTTTTAACAAACTCTCCTTCTGTGAACGGATTCCCTGCCTTAGCAATCATCTCACTAACAATGTAACTAGCTTCGACTGATTCAACATTCTCTTTGGTTACTTTCTTGAAGAAATCTTGTTGCCTCATTAGACATGCTTTAAGACTTGCAACCCGCTTGGCTTTCTCATTTCCTTGATATTTTGCACATTCCTCAGCATGTTTAGTTGAATGTTGGCGTTACAAGTTGTATTCCTTGTGCACTGCAACTTTCTCTGAGCAAATAAGACATGTGGTGATGCCCCTGTGCTCAACAAAGAAATACTGCATCTCCCACTTTTCCTGAAATTGTGCTAGTCATCAATCTTTCTCTTCACTGCAGGCTTTGATGAAGTCATGATGAAGGTATGACAAAATATAATTCTGTAATAAATTTCTCTCCCTTCTCTCTCTTAGGCCTCCAATAATGCATTGGGCACTGGGCAGGAGCAGCGAAAATAATGTCTTTGCAAGGCGCAAAGTATTCGCAATGATTCGCTTACCAAATATTCACAATAAAAATCGCATTAAACATTTGCATACCCCGAACAGCACTGCTCGGGGTATGCAAATGTTTAATGCAATTTTTTTCTTACTAATGCGATTTTTTTTTTTTTTGGTTTTTGGGCCACACCCAGTAACGCTCAGGGGTTACTCCTGGCTACGCGCTCAGAAGTTGCTCCTGGCTTGGGGGACCATATGGGACACCGGGGGATCGAACCGCGGTCCGTCCAAGGCTAGCGCAGGCAAGGCAGGCACCTTACCTTTAGCGCCACCGCCCGGCCCCACTAATGCGATTTTTATTGTGATTATTCGGTAAGTGAAAAATCGCGAATACTGTGATATTTAAAGCAGGCCGCGGGCCACAGAATGTTGTACGGAGGGCCATCTGAGACCCCTGATTTAAATAGAGTTAAATATATGAATTTTATTGTTATAAATTTTATCCTAATGAAAATAGTTTATTTATATGAGAAACTTGTCAACTAGACAATATTTTTATAACTAATACCACTAATACTTTATACAATATTTTGGGATAACAAAATTAAATTGCATTGCCAATTTTCTTTTTTTTCTTTCTCTTCTTTCTCTTCTTTCTCTTTCTTTATTTCTTTATTTCTTTCTTTTTTCTTTCTTTCTCTCTTTTTTCTTTATTCTTTCTTTCTTTCTTTCTTTTTATAATTATCTTTATTTAAACACCATGATTACAAACATGATTATAGTTGTATGATTACAGTCATGTAAAGAACACCCCCCTTCACCAGTGCAACATTCCAACAACCAATTTCCCAGATCTCCCTCCTCCCCACCCCCCTACACCTGTACTCGAGACAGGCTTTCTACTTCCCTCATTCATTCACATTGTTATGATAGTTTTCAGTGTAGTCATCTCTCCAACTGCACTCATCACTCTATGTGATGAGCTTCATGTCATGAGCTACACCTACCAGCCCTCATCTCTCTTGTCTCTGAGACACTGTTAAAAATGTCTTTCATTTTTCTTAAAGCCCATAGATGAGTGAAACCATTCTGCATCTTTCTCTCTCCCTCTGACTTACTTCACTCAGCATAATAGATTCCATGTACATCCATGTATAGGAAAATTTCATGACTTCATCTCTCCTGACGGCTGCATAGTATTCCATTGTATATATGTACCATAGTTTCTGTAGCCACTCATCTGTTGAAGAGCATCTTGGTTGTTTCCAGTGTCTGGTTATTGTAAATAGCGCTGCAATGAATATAGGAGTAAGGAAGGGATTTTTGTATTGTATTTTTGTGTTCCTTGGGTATATTCCTAGGAGTGGTATAGATGGATCGTATGGAAGCTCAATTTCCAGTTTGTGAAGGAACCTCCATATTGCTTTCCATAAAGGTTGTACTAGACGGCATTCCCACGAACAGTGAAAGAGAGTTCCTTTCTCTCCACTGTTTGCAGATGATATGATACTCTACTTAGAAAACCCTAAAGACTCTACCAAAAAAATTCTAGAAATTATAGATTCATATAGCAAAGTGGCAGGCTACAAAATTAACACATAAAAATCAATGGCCTTTTTATACACTAATAATGATAGGGAAGAAATGGACATTAAGAGAACAATCCCATTCACATTAGTGCCACACAAACTCAAATTTCTTTCTTTCTTTCTTTCTTTTTCTTTCTTTTCTTTCTTTCTTTCTTTCTTTCTTTCTTTCTTTCTTTCTTTCTTTCTTTTCTTTCTTTTCTTTCTTTTCTTTCTTTCTTCTTTCTTTCTTTTCTTTTTTTCTTTCTTTCTTCTTTCTTACTTTTTCTTTCTTTCTTTCTTTCTTTCTTTCTTTCTTTCTTCTTTCTTTTCTTTCTTTCTTTCTTCTTTCTTTCTTTCTTTCTTATCTCTCTCTCTCTTTCCTTTCTTTCTTTCTTTTCTTTCTTTCTTCTTATTCTTTCTTTCTTCTTTCTTTCTTTTCTTTCTTTCTTTCTTTCATTCTTTCTTTCCTTTCTTTTTTCTTTTCTTTCTTTCTTTCTTTCTTTCTTTTCTTTTCTTTCTTTCTTTCTTTCTTTCTTTCTTTACTTTCTTTCTTTCTTCTTTCTTATCTTTCTATCTTTTCTTTCTTCCTTCCTTCCTTTCTTTCTTCCTTTCTTCTTCTTACCTTCCTTCCTTCCCCCCTCCCTCCCTCCCTTCTTCCTCTGTCTCTTGCTTGCTTGCTTTTTGAACCACACCCAGTGACACTCAGGGATTACTCCTGCTATGTGCTTAGAAATCACTCCTAGATTAAGGGATCATATGGGACACCAGGGGATCAAACTGCAGTT
Organism: Suncus etruscus; assembly: GCF_024139225.1. NCBI lineage: Eukaryota > Metazoa > Chordata > Mammalia > Eulipotyphla > Soricidae > Suncus > Suncus etruscus. The sequence continues at coordinate 87,082,563 of NC_064855.1, read as the reverse complement.
CATCCGAGGTTTGCGCCTGCAAGGCCAATGCCCTACCACTTGTGCTCTGGCCTCTACATTGCCAATTTTTAAACTAAATAGATGTTTATTAAAATTTTAAGTATATAGTATGAATTAATGCTTTAATCTACTGTTTCAATTAGATTTATAATGAATAATTTTTATTTTGTTGAAGTAAATTATTATTTTATTAAGTTGTTCTTTTATGTTTTTACCTCTAATATGTGCTTCAATATGCAATATTACTTATCTAATATAAGAAGCTAATATATTAATTTTATTTATTTATTTATTTATTTTGGTTTTTGAGCCACACCTGGCGGTGCTCAGGGGTTACTCCTGGCTGTCTGCTCAGAAATAGCTCCTGTCAGGCACAGGGGACCATATGGGACACCGGGATTCGAACCAACCACCTTAGGTCCTGGATAAGCTGCTTGAAAGGCAAACACCACTGTGCTATCTCTCCGGGCCCCTATATTTTATGTTAAGTTTATTAAAATGTATTATATTAGCAATATTCATACACTTATGTTATATTGTAATATTGCTGTAAATTTTGTTTGCATTATGTTGGACTAGAAAGAGAAAGTATCTCTACTTTTCATTTAATTGAAAGTACTCTGTATACTATATTTTATTAATTATTCTTCTTCATAATATACTATTTATTATATGCTAGTGTTGCAAGTCAGCCCCTGAAAAGGTTGACTGATGGAGGGATGGAGGATGAGGTCTTTCCCCTCCAGCTCGGAGCATGAGTCTGCCACCCTGTCCAGTCGACGGTTCTGAGGTGAAACGCCGGGTAACAGCTTGCAGACAGTCAGGCTTGTGGAAATATTAGCTTTATTCGGTGGACAAGACTGAAGTCCAAAGTCTCAGCCTCAGTTCCAGCCAAAAAGCCCCTTGCCTTCCACAGACCCTTGTTTTTATCCCCCAGAATCAGGTACCACCCAATGGTGAGATCAGATACCACTCAATGGTGGAAGCAGAATCAGGTACCACCCTACGTTGGGGGCAGTTATTATAACACATTCTAGGTACAACACATTCTGCTTTCTATACATATAAAAGTTCATTTCTCTATGATTTACTTTAATTCTACAATATACAATTTATATTTATTGTGCAAGTTATTTAAAACATATGAAAGAATATCTATGTTTTATTTTGTTTATTTTGGTCACATGCCACATTGTTCAGTGCTCAGTCCTACTCTGTAACCAGTGTATATGAAGTTCCTGTGGTAGAACTGGGACTGGCTTCACGTCGATCAAGCATTTTAATTCCTATGCTGTCTCTCAAACCCCAAATAAAATACTAACTACCAACTTATGCATTCTTGTACTTAGATGCTGGTCATAGACATTTATAAATAGAATAATATATTTTATTGAAATATATTTTCAAAAACAGCAATATATAAAACAGATGTATAGACTAATAGGAGTTAGAAATAATAAGGGCCTGGAGAAATAGCACAGCAGCGTTTGCCTTGAAAGCAGCCGATCCAGGACCAAAGGTGGTTGGTTCGAATCCCGGTGTCCCATATGGTCCCCTGTGCCTGCCAGGAGCTATTTCTGAGCAGACAGCCAGGAGTAACCCATGAGCACCGCCAGGTGTGGCCCAAAAAAACAAAAAACAAAACAAAAAAATAACAAAAAAAAAAGGGAGTTAGAAATAAATGCCTGATGCCTGTCCATTTAATTCTACTATTAAAAGCTCCAGAGATTGATTTTAATTACACAAAAAATATTTTTCTTTAAATTTATGAAATAAATAAGGAAATAAGCAATAAATTTTAAAAGAATTTCAGTCTTTATTTGAATTGTCAATGCAAGAAAGGATACATGATTTCAAGGTAGCCCATTCAAGAGGGCACTTAGACATGAGACTGTAATTAAAGAAGAGAAATTATTTTGTTATTTTTTTAAATGTAGTATCGTGGGACTAATTTTAAAGCAGCCTTAAAAATAACCTGAAGAAAAACAAAGTGTGAATCAGAAAAACACTATCATGTTTTAACTATTTAACTTTTAACCTATTTTTTTTTTTAAACCTATAGTGTATTTTGTGAGCCTTTAACTGCCATATTTGTGTGTTGCTAAACATTTCTGGTGCTTTTGTTGTTGATGTCTTCCTTATATAGTACTTACTTTGTTATTCATAATTTTATGGTTACTTCATAATACATCGTTAAAATTTCAATGTGACTATTTCATGACTCATTTCTTATTAATTACACTTGATATTGAGAAATAAATAGAGCTTACTAAAATATAATACATGGATACTTCCATTATCCATGTATTTCTTTTTTTTAGTATAACCTAGTTATACTAGTTTTATTTCAGGCTCTGTATTAAGGTATTATACCTGTGGATGCTCAGGGGACCATATGAGATGCAGGAATTGAACCTCGCTTGGCTGCATACAAGACAAGTGTCCTACCCACTATACTATCTTTACAAACCCAAAGCTGTTGCATATTTAGTGTTTTATTTTCCTTCAGTTTGACCCTGATTAATAGTTATATAAAACAAATAATTGATGTGAAAAAAAATAAAAAATGATGGTATTGATTTTGTTCTAATCGCGAACATTTCTAATAGAATGAAAGTTTACTTAATTATCACCAAAAGTCATGCCTTCAAATAAAGTGATTTATTTGAATTACTGTAGCTTTGTCAAAATGTAATTACTCAAAGTGTAATTTATACATAAATCAAATTAATTCATTCCATAAAACAGTAGCCACAACAATTTAAAATTTTCAGCAATCTTAATCAATAATATAAAAATGAAAAAGCCAATGAAAGCAAAACACCAGACTTTGCCTAAAGTAAGTAAACAAAAGTCTTCCAGAAAAATCAATTGGTCTATAAAGTTGATTTATTCAGGTGACATTTTATTAATTTATTGTTTAATGACATAAAAATGAATAGTAATTGCAAGCATAGTAATTGTAAATAAAATATAATTATATCAGTTAAATTCATTATATAGTTTTTTCAAGGAAATAAACAAAAAAAACGAGATAAAATTTTAAAAGGCAAAGGAAGGAGAAAAAATTAATGGAGAAAGAAAATAAAGATTCAAGAAAAGTTACTTGAAATATTATTTAATGTTGAGTAAACTTGTTAAAATAAAATTATTTCTAATATATTATTAAAACTTTCTATGATTGTTAAAAACTGCATTATAGAATATTATTTTTAAACATGGTCTGTTTTATTGATAGTTTTATATACCACAGAAACAACAAATATTAAAATTAAGAACATGAATATTACCTTTTTGAGCTCTTTAGTTTTACTTATATTTATATTTTCTTGCACGAAGCATAAATTTTATTAATTACCTACTTCCAAATTTGTTTGATTACAGATTTATCCTTAAAAAGTAAAATATAACAAGGCTGGAGAGATAGCATGGAGATAAGGTGATTTCCTTGCATGCAGAAGGTCCATGGTTCAAATCTTGGCATCCCATATGGTCCCATGAGCCTGCCAGGAGCGATTTCTGAGTGTAGAGCCAGGAGTAACCCCTGAGCACTGCCAGTGTGACCCAAACCCCCCCAAAAGTAAAATATATCATCAATATAAAATATTGTTCAACAAATATTTACTGAGTTCTTTTTGTTTAATCCAATATGAGTCAGTATTACTGGCATAAATAGTTTTACTATAATGAAATTGCTAATAATTGAAGGGCTATTTTACTAGATATTTTTTACAATATATATTACTTTTGAAAAATTAGAAAAGTTTTCTAAAATTAGAAAAGAACAAATTATAGTACTCAAATGAAAGAACAGCCATTATATAATTGGTGTTGAGAGAAAGCTCTATATTTTAAACAAGTTTACATGTTTGTAAATGTTAAAATTAAATTAAATTTGGGGTCCTGGATGATAATACAACAGGTAGAGTGTTTGCCTTACACACAGCTGACCTGGATTCAATTCCCTTCATTTCTGAGCCTGAAAGGAGTAATTTCTGAGTGCAGAGCCATTTTTTTAGCTTGTTCAACACAGCATGTTGACAATAAACAAAACGATTAAATTTGTCCAAAAATATGCTAGAGGAATTTGAAACAATTAGTGATTTATGAGAATTGACCTAGAATAGATTGAGTTTTCTTCTGAGAAAAATTAGGAAATAATCAACTATTGGGGTCTTATTATATGTGCAAATCAATGAGATCCAAAAGAAGGGGGTTTATTATTTTTTCCTTTTATTTAAATACCATCTTTAACAAGTTGTTCTCAATGTTTAGTATTACATTGTACAGTACCCTTTATTCCATGAACAATTCGTGGCAAAAATGTCTCCAGTTGCCACCCACGCCATAGCATTTTACTCTTCTCTGTTTCTCGGTCTCTCCCTCACCCTCCTCCCTCCCTTCCTCCCTCTCCCCTCCCTCCCTCTCTCTCTCTCCCCCACCCTACCTCCCTCTCTCCCTCTCTCTCCCCCCACCCTCCTCTCTCTCCCTCCCTCCCTCTCCCTCTCCTCCCTCTTCTCTCCCTCCCTCCATCTATCTCTTTCTGTCTCCCACCTCCCTTTCTCTTAATTCTCTCTCCTTTTTTCCCCCCTCTGGGAACAATTTTTCTCATTATTATTAATGAAAGGTACCAGGCAATATCACTGTATCTCTGTTCAACCTCCCAGTTAATGTCGTCCAGAGTGATCAGTTCCAATTATCATTTCATAGAGCTCCGTTGTCTACCCTATATGTACTGCTCCACAACTTGTAGCAAGCTTCCTACCATGGATCAGTCCAGTTGGCCCTCATCTCTGTTGTTTGTCTCTAAATATTATTACCATACTATCTTTTTGTTTCTTATATTCCAAAAATGATTGAAAATTATTTTATGTATATACCTCTTCCCTCTGACTCATTTCACTCAGCATAATACTCTCCATATGCATCAATGTGTAAGCAAAACTTAATGACTTTATTTTCCTAACAGCTGTCAAATATTACATTGTGTAGAAGTACCCCAGTTTTCTTCAGCCACTCATTTGATCTTGGGGTTGTTTCCAGATTTTAGCTATAGTAAATAGTGCTGTGATAAACAGAGAAAATACTTTTCAATACTGTGCCCTTTTATTCCTTGTATAAGCCATCTTTTTAGTTAAGTTTACTCCAATGTACTTGGATTTTTGAGACCCTATTGTTTTCTTTTAATCTAGAAAGGCTAATGAATTTTTCATATAGAAAAGGCTACATAATTTTACTTATTTATTTTTAACATGCCACTTTACCATACAAATCTATTTTTTCCCAGCATTTTTATGAAGTCTTCGAGAATGTCTAAATATGATATCATGTCATTTATAACCTGAGAGCATTACTTCTTCATACACTATGAAGATGTCATTGATATAATTTTAATTTCCTAATTGCTATGGGAAGTGCCCTAATACTAGATTGAATAGGAAGTGGCTAACTGGGGCAACCTTGGGCCAGATCTTATGAAAGACTTTTAATTTTTACCATTGAGTATAATGTTTTGTAACAGGCTTTGACTGCATAGAGGAAAATTCTTTTAAATTCTCATTTTTTTATGTTTTTATTATAGCAAGAGATGGACCATGATCAAATGCTGTCTCTGCAGCTATTGATAGAATCGTAAGATTTTATTTCTTTTTATTAATAAGGTGTTTTATAATGTTTGATTTGGTGGTCTATTAACCCTTCATTGTTCGTAAGAAATAAATCCAACTTGGTCTGGTATATAAACTTTGTGATGAATTGTTTGGATTCTATTTGCTAGTATTTTTTTTTTTTTGTTTTGGGCCACACCCAGGTGACACTCGGGGGTACTCCTGGGTATGCACTCAGAAAGTCACTACTGGCTTATGGGACCATATGGGATCCCCGGGATCAAACTGTTGTCCATCCTAGGCTAGTGTGGCCACTGTGACCACTGTGCCACTGCTCCCACCTCTCTATTTGCTAATATATTACTGAAGATCTTTGAATCTATAATACATCAAAGAGAGAAACATCTTGCAAAACTTTTTTACGTGTGGGTGTCTCTTCTTTTGGTATCAATGTGATGTAAACTTCAAAAATATCTATCTGGGAGTGTTTTTATTTCTTCAGTTTCCTAAATAACTTAAAAATGATGGGCAACATGTCTATTTAAAGGGTTTAAATACTTCAGTAGTAAATCTTTCTAAGCCTGGGTTTTTGTTTTTGGGAAATATATTTGATTGCCATTTCAGATTCTTCATTAAAGTTTGATCTATTCTTGTGTTTCCAGATCATCTATGTCCCAAACTTGGAATGTTATAAGGGTCCAAAAATTTATAGATTTCTTTGAAGTTTTTTTTGTGGCCTAAGAGTCTCAAGGAATCTCTTATTGCATTTCGTAGTTCTGAAATATCTGTAGTAACATTCCTCTTTATATTTCCTAATTCTGTTTCTTATTTCTTTTATTTCATTGCTCTGTGAGTCCTTACTCTGGTGTATCAATCTGTTTATTTTTTCAAAGAACCAACTTTTGCTTTCATTGATGTTTTGGATTGTTTTTCTGAGTGGCTAGTTAGTCATTAATTTCTGCTCTAAGTTTTATTATTTCTATCAGACTGATTTCTTTCACTGATATTTGCAGATCACTTTACAATTCTTAGGCCCTGCCATTAAGTTTTTTATATAGGTTTTTTTTCTACCTTTCTGCTGAATGCTTGCAAAGATATAAATTGTCCTATTTCTGTGTCCTACAAATTCTGAAATTATATGTTTTGATTCTCATTTGTTTTCAGTAATTTTGATTTCCTCCTTCATTTCTTCTGTAACTCGTGCTTGTTCAGAATTGAGTTGTTTAATTCCCAGGTATTAAAGTTATTTCACTATTTCTGTTTGTAATTCAATTGTCAGTTTGTAATGTATATTTTCAGTACATCGTTGTTGGAGAGATTAGTTTATACAATTTCTGCCCTCTTGATATTATGGGGGAATGTTTTAAGACACAGTATATGGTTTATCTTGGAGAATTTTCCAGGTGCATTGGGAAAGAATGTGTATTCAGCTTGTGATAATGAGAGCTCTATAGTGTCCTATTAAGACACTCTCTTCATTTCTTTCCTTCAAACCAAATATAATTTGTTAAGTTTTAGCCTGCTTGATCTACCAAGAGGTGACAAAGTAGTGTTGAGGTCTCCCCATTTCTAATTTATTGCTTATGGATATTTCCATTATGTCTATTAGCAGTTGTTTTAAGTAGTTTGCTGGTCCTTCGCTGGGTGTGTCTATGTTTTGGAGAGTGATTTCTTCCTGATGTACATATTCCATGATTATTAAGAAGTGAACTTCTCTATATCTTATAATCTTTATAAGTCTATGTTATCTGATATTATTATGGCCACCCCAGAATTTTTAAAAGATTTTTTTCTTGAAGAATTTTCCTCCATCCTTTGACTTTGAGCCTATGTTTGCTTTAAATATTTATATTTAAATGTGTTTCTTGCAGGCAGCAAAATGTAAATTCAATTTTAGGATCCAATTAGTCACTCTGTATATCTTAACTTAGTTCATTAACCATTAAAAGAGATGTCATGGGATTTTGTGTCATCTTTTTCTAGAAGTTTGGTATTGTTTATGGGGTCTGTGTTGCCTTAAAGTAAATGCTTTCCTACTTTTAAAGTTGTCTTTGAGTCTGTTAAGTTCCTAAATTGTTTATCCTGAAGCTGTGTATGCTTCCTTTAAACTTGAATGCATGTCTTGCTGGGAGAATTAACCATGTCAAGCCATTAATTTCATTGATTGATTTTTTTTAACTATATACAACTATCCCAATACTGCCTTCTGATTTGGAGAGTTGTTTGTGATAAATCTATCTGCTATAAATCTAAAGTATACAGTTTTTAATTGAAACAATTGTTACCTACAAAGACCTTCATAGCTGAATTTCAGACATACAATGAGTCAGGGCTCTTCCCACCACCAGTGTCAACCTCCCTCCACCACCCAAAATATCCAGAGTATATCCTATTCCAACACCCCGTAGCCCTGGGCTCCTAGTATAACAGGCCTCTTTAAGTTTAGATTATTAAAGTCTAGGTCTCTTGATTATGTTGTTATTGACTTTGGCTTGGGTATTTAGTTCTGTCATTATTTATTCCCTGCCATGCATTAAGAATACTTTTTGTATTTAATTTCCCTTTTTGACCTTGCTGCTTTCAATTATTCTGTCTCTGTCTTCTATGTATGGAGGGGTTATGTAGCTCATCTTTCAACTTACTGAATATGTCCTCAGAAGTCTGTTACTCTGCTGGTGAGACACTAGTGAATTTTTCATTTCTTCTACCCAGGTTTCTTTGTCCTGTTATTTCTATTTAAAGTTTTCTCATTTTCTACTCTCATATACTCTTGATGTATTGACTGTTGTTTCCTTTTGTTCCTTCACATTTGCTCTCTAAAGTCCTTATCAGAGAGGCTATGTAAGTGGCTAATGTTAGTTGAATCCTCAAAACTACCATCTTTATTTCCTAAATGTGTTGGGATTCTACAATGTCTTCCACATTTGCAATGTGGTGCATTTTTTATATCTGTGGGTGTTGACTTGAAGAAATGTGCAGCTGCAGAACAAAGGCAAAGCAGCAGTGATCTCTTGGTGCACGGAATGAGTTTAAAATGCCCTTTTGATCCCAAAAATCTTCCCAGCATCAATGCAGCTGCAGGGATATGGTCTTACCTGTTTTAAAACCCAGCTTTTTTTCCTTAGTGCAAGAACTTTAGTTAAGGTTTCACCAAGGCCATTCCTGAGTAGTCCATGAAAGGGTACAGGGGTTAGACAAAAGGATGTTTGCAAGTAGAGTGGTTTTCTGTCCAAACTGAGGATGGCTGTCTCATACCCTGTAATCTCACAGCTGAACTACCACTATTAGTGCGGCCAAATCACAGGCCCTCCTGCTCCCTTTATGCCTTGCCTCTAATGCATTGCCTATGTGATAGATAATATACGTGTCCACAATCTGGGCCATGCAGATGGACCTGACTTCACTTCACAGCTCCTAGTCCCACAGTGGGACCAAGTAAGTGTGCCACTACCTGACAGTTTCCTGAAAATGGCTTCATCATCCCCCAGCCTCACTGTCAATGCTGGCTGTTTTTAATTTTTTAAGCAGTTTATTGATTGTTTTTTTGGGCGACTTTCAGGAGATGCTCATGAGATACATCTAGCTCTGTGTCCAGAAATTGTTCCTGGCAAGCTCAAGGAACCATATGAGATGACTGGGATCAAATTGGGGCCACCCAGGGTCAGCTGCATGCAAGGCAAATACCTTACTTATCACTGTGCTATCTCACCCATTGCTAACTGTCTTATCATCGGTGTCTCACAGCTGTACCACTGCTATAATTATGGCCAAATCTCAGGGTTCTACTGTCTAGCTTTTAATCGGCACTACTGCACTTTCTTGGAACTAATATCCACATCCTGTGACCTCAGCAGTGCAGATGAGCCACCGCCATGCTCTATAGTTTCCCAGTCCCTGCCTCGGAATCAAGTGAGGGGCACCACTCATTGTCAAACTTGTCTCTGGGGAACACTATAGTGTGGCTGCTTTCAGCCCTGCCACTGTTGGTGAATGCTGCCCACCACCATGTTTTACTCAGCAATCTTCTTAGAAGCTTGATTTTCAATCTGGATACCAGCTACTGCTACTTCTCAGAGGTCAGTGCCCTGATGCTGGGCTTGGAATTTTGGGAAATTCTAGGGTGGGGGACTCTAGACTTCTCCACACTGCTGCTGTTCCAGTAGTACTGCCACAGTCACTTCACCATCTTTTCTGGGGTAATTTTTCTTGCATATCAAATTACACATAGCTTGTAGAAAAAGAGAATATATGTTTACACTCTTATGTTTAGACATTGATAGTCTAAAAAGAATATCATAAAAATTTGTCACACATTAAGTTTTTTGTGTGTGGCTGCTTTCTAAGAAGTGCTAAGAAATATTTCAAGAGACCAAAAAATTCTTGAGAAGCTGGATCTGCAGGTAGTTCATTGCTGTCATGTCCTTGGTACAGACTAAAGGAATTTTTAGGCTAAGAAAGATGGGTATATGGAGTCAGCAGTGATTGAGATCAGAGATTCAGATGTTGCATCTTGTCACTTTATTCTTGTCATTCTAACTTGGGTTTGAGTAAGACACTATACTTACACAAAATTTCTTAGCAAGGCATCATAATAATTGCAGACATAACTGTTAGTTCTTATACTGTACCACACAAAAATGCAAAAGACAAACTCTATGTTTATTATTGCAGACCCAGAGCATGCCATAGCTTTTAAATTCTGTGTTTTATACACAAGGTCAGTTTCTCAGAAACTGGCTTTTATTTTTGCCTTACTCTAGTTCATGTATACTGAGCTGAGGCCTAAAATATTAACCCTTCATATGACTTTGTAGGGAGCCCCTTTAAGAACAGGCAGAAAATGCATGGTTGAAATGCAGGGTCCTTGTGACAGGCATAGAATTTTGCTAAAAGCAGGCAAATTTGAGAATTTATTGTTAACCATTTACGACTTAAGGACACCAAACAGAGAGCCATACTCAAAGCAGGTAGCCTCGAGAATTAAATGTAAACATTTAAGATCCCCTTATCTGTACATTCCACCTGCCAGAGATAGGTTGCATTATCAGTACATCCCCGACCTGATGGAGACAGAGTTCATTATTTGCACATTACATCTCACCTGCCAATGAATCCTGTTATTCATCCTGTACAATATATCTATATCTTAGTGATATATTTATGAGTGGAGCTGTGCCCACAAAAAGTATTTAAAACCGGGCCTTGAGTTTCAATAAATGGAATTGGATTCGGACTTGGCTGGAATCCTTTTCCCACTTTTGTCAGTCTTTGTCTGTCTGTCATGTCTGTCTTTGTGTCTTTGTGTTTGCGTCTCCCTCCAAGAAAAACTAGCCACATCTTAACTGGTGTCCCTGCAGGAAGGGGCACCCACATGACTTCACTTAGGCTTACAACAAATTTAGGTTACAGGGCAGTTAATAACTCTCTAAGATGAATAAAGAATTACTAAGCATACACAATTGCTCATAACAGGTGGGTTTACATAAATCTGAGTGGCCTTTAAGAGAGGCTTAAAGAATAGTCCTTAGGATGCTAATGAAGTTATATCTCAAATAATATTTATGACATGCTCCTTGTCAGTTTTTCTATTTCCCTGAGTACCTAATGAACAGGTAGTGCCTTATTTTCCTCCTTCTTTGTGTGTACAGTGGTTCCTAAATCCAGTGCCCTCCCAAGTAAATACAGGCAGCAAAGGCCTCTTGAGCCTGATGCCCTCACTTATAGGTATAGGAGGCTAGAGTCTCTCAAGCCTGGTCCATCCTTTGGTCTCAGGGTCAGAGTTCCTTACACAAGGGTTGATGTAGCACAATGCAAAGATTATTCTGTCATGTCAGGGATCACCAAGGACAAACCAGTGCATGCTTTGTTTAATTATTCTAGATATTTGAGAATGGATCTTCATCTGCATTCTAAAATTCAAGTTGGGATGTTCACATGCACAAATCTGTAAAAAAAAAAGCATGCGGCAGACATGATTTCAAAGAAAGTTATGATGGAACTCATAAGAATATGAACATTTCTGCCATACCAAAAAGGACATAATGCAAATTTAAAGAAACAACAGAATGAGAAACTATAGAAAAATGAGAGGGGGTATATATAAGTAACAGGATAAACTACATAATCCCATAAATACATGGTTCATGTATTTATAAATACATTATGTATTATAAATACATAAATACATGGAAATCTGTAAGTGACTTTTATTCCTTAGCCCCTATAAAGTGGTATTGGTAAACAATGAATTAATAATCATTTTATAAGAATAATTCAATTCAAATAGATGTCACATTTTTGCCAAGTATATAAGAGAATCAATTTCAAAAGAAACATACAATAGAATATCTTGAGATATTCTAAAATGATCTTTGACAGGGGCCTAGGCATGGCTTAGCTGTAAATAATGCCTGCCTTGCTAATATGAGCATGAGTTAAACGCATGGTGACATCCACATGCACCAGAAATAGCTTTTCTGTCTAAAATCACTACAACAGAAAATGACCTCCAGCAAGCTTCACAGAAAGGTGTGTGAGAACCAGAGCCATGAATGTGATGTTAAGAATAACATACTCAAAACCCACAAATAATGCACACAACCCCTGACAAGCTCTATGGTGCATGAACACTGTAAATGTGTGTGTATGTGTAGGAATAAAGAAACAGAGGTTTAGAGACAAATCAGACATAGGAAAGAAAAGGAGGAGAGAGGGCATCACCTATCTGGTCATCACCATCTGGTCATCATAACAACAAAAAAAGGAATCCACAAAATTAACTTTGATATTATACTTGAATTTTGAGATAAGAAACTTGAGCATCATTCCCCCTATTACATTATCTCCTATAAGTCTCAGTTAGCTAGTTTCCTTGAATAGTAAAATATAAACATCACAACTCGAATACTGACAATGATCAGGGAATTATTTGAATCACCAATAGGATTCACAATATTTGAATTTCAACCTTGTCCATTTACTATGTCAAATCTATCTTATTTCTAGTCCCTTCTTAGCCCTCACTCCCCCAAAATCTTTTCTCCATATTTATAATTTTGTCATTTAATAACATTAGATAAATGAAAGCTACAATGTGACATAATTAAGTATGACATTTTATTCAGCTTAATTTTCAAGAGATTAATTCAAATTTTACAGCAATTATTTATTATTTCTGAGTACTTCATAACATATATAAACCACATTATGTAAAATCACACTCCTACAAAAGAACATTCATGTTATTTTAAGTTTTTCAATACAATCCATAAAATTAAATATATTCTTGAACAGATTTCATGTGAAGGAAGGATATAATTTCTGTGTAATTGACATTTGTACATAAATTTTATAAAAAAATATTGTTTCAGAATTACCATTCTGTTTTGCATTCCCACCAACAAATCTAAATGATATAGTTGCTCTACTATCAATACTACTAGTTATATTGACATAGCATTGATGTTTTAATATAACCATTTCTATAGCACCTGATATATTATTATATTTTTCTTGATATCTGTAGAGACAACAATGTTAGTGATAGACTTTTTTCTTTATGTAACATATGTCAAACGTTATAGGACACTTTCTCTTCATATCTCTACAGATTTTGTAACTGTATATTTTATCTTTTTCTCTGGTTAATTTTAAGAGATTTCTATATTCCTGATATTAACTGTTTGTTTTCCATGTAATTTGCAAATATTTTGTCCAGACTACATCTTAAATAATCTGTATTTTTATTATGTTTTTATTATTGAATGGGTTAATTGTATTATTTTTTAAAATTGTATTTAATGAATGATGGTTAAAGAAAGTCTAGGGGCCTGGGTGCAGTGGCACAAGTGGTAAGGCGTTTACCTTCCGTGCAAAGTACATTAGGACAGACTGTGATTTTATCCCCTGGTCTCCCATATGGTCTCCCAAGCTAGGAGCGATTTCTGAGCACATAGGCAGGAGTAATCCCTGAGCGTCACCAGATGTGGCCCCAAAAACTAAAAAAAAAAAAAATGACTAAACATTTTCTGTCTAGGCCTAGATTTGGAGAGTGTGCTTGTGCTTTTTTAAAAATGTTTTATTATTACAGGTATTATTAATGTACTTTTTGTTGTTTTTTGTTTGTTTCTTTGGTTTTGTTGTTTTTGTATCACACCCGCAGTGCTCAGGGGTTACTCCTGTCTCTATAGTTCAGAATCGCTCCTGGCAGACTCAGGGGACCATATGGGATGCTGGGATTCTAAACGACCATCCATCTGCATACAAGGCAAACACCCTGCCTCCATACTATCTCTCCGGCACTAATGTTACTTTTTATGTGATATGATATATATTAATATATTTATGTATATATAATATATATACTATATATATGGTTTTGGGCCACACCCAGTGACGCTCAAGGTGTACTCCTGGCTTGGGGAACCATATGGGATGCTGAGGGATCAAAGTGCTCTCTGTCCTAGGCTAGCACAAGGAAGGCAGATGCCTTACCCCTTGCGCCACTGCTCTGGCCCCTGAAATGTTATGTTTTGAGCTAAATTATTTTTAAATATATTTTATTTAAACACTTGATTACATACATGATTGTGTTTGAGTTTCAGTCATGTAAAGAACACATCCATCACCAGTGCAACGTTTCCCATCACCTATGGTCCCAAATCTCCCTCCTCCCACCGGACCCCGCCTGTACTCAGGACAGGCTTTTCCATTTCCCTCATACATTCTTCATTATTAGGACAGTTCAAAATGTAGTTATTTCTCTAACTAAACTCATCACTCTTTGTGGTGAGCTTCCTGAGGTGAGCTGGAACTTCCAGCTTTGAGCTAAATTTTGTATAAGAGCTGAAACTGAATTATTTTCATTGTTTTCCAAAATATCTGTTGGGAGGTTATCTTTTATCATTGAGTAGATGTTATTTACTGATACTTATTGATTCATATACACTTACGTTAAATATATTTAACAAAAATAACTTTGAGAATGAGGATGTATGTCAATAGTAGAGCACATAGGTCCTATTGTGTCAAAAACTATTGACACCAAAAATAATTAAAAACTAAATACTCTGAGGGCATATATTTTAGAAACATATATTGTTTAACAGTTTTGTTCCATTGCATCTCCATCTTACAATAATGCATGTAAATTTTAGAATCAAATTATTCTCAAATCATTTGCTAAAATTTTGATAGGAATTGCTTTAAACTAAATCAATTTATGAAAACTAGCATTATTATTTATTTATTCATTTATTTTGATTTTGGGGTCACACCCAGTAGCACTCAGGGGTTACTCCAGTCTCTACGCTCAGAAATCACTCCTGGCAGGCTCAAGAGACCATATGGGATGCCGGGATTCAAACCTAACGGCCTTCTTCATGTAAGGAAAATGTCTTACCTCCATGCTATTTTTCCAGCCCCTGACATTATTATTTTTATTCACCTAATTCATACACAAAATATCTTTACATTTATTTAGGTTATGTTTTACTATTTTAAACACTTTTGCATGTCTTTTAGCATGAATAATCTATATATTTTGTTAGACTTATATATCTAAATATTTATTGAGTGAATGTAAAGTATACTCTACTTGATATATTTTTAAATTTATATTGCTCTCACTGTTACTATGTATTAATACAATTAATTTTAATTGTTTTTACTTAGTTTGTTAAAGAAAATTCATCACATAGTTGTCTATCCTAGACCTTGTCCTAATCTTGTGCAAATACCAAGATTGCTAGCTATAGTGACCTGATTTTCTCATCCACAACCAAGAGGAAATTTTCCTGACACCACAAAAAAAATCCCTGGGATATGGTAATGAGTTTGTATGGAGCCAGTGGTTGTTCCCATGACAGTATGCTTCAAGAGTGGAAAAACCCTGAATCTCTTAGGCCACGGGATTTTCCTTCCTTTACCAATATTTAATGTGCCTATGCAAAAAAAAAAAAAGTGGTGGGGGGACACCAAACCTTTTTCTTGTTTTGTTGTGTTTTATTTGTTTTTGATATTATTTTCCTTCTCTTTTTTCTTCC
Organism: Suncus etruscus; assembly: GCF_024139225.1. Taxonomy (NCBI): domain Eukaryota; kingdom Metazoa; phylum Chordata; class Mammalia; order Eulipotyphla; family Soricidae; genus Suncus; species Suncus etruscus. Next base: position 87,066,914 of record NC_064855.1, on the reverse strand, counting down.
ACGTTTTTCTTCCTTTTTCACTCTTGTGGATATTATTTGGTGATTTTGTTTGGTAGTTGATACCAAATTTTTCTTCTCTTTTCCTTAACCTTCTTATCTCCAACAAAATCACATAACTTGAATCACTCAGTCTCATAAATCGAGGGGGGAAAATGATGATACCAGGACCAATCATATGAACAGGTAGTGAAAATAAATGATTAGACTGGAACACCAAACCTAAAGTCAATGACAAGAGAAAAGATAACCAATATACAACAAGCTGTAAAGTGGAGACCAGTTACACTAGTATTCTGAAGCGGGGGTAAAGGTGGGAGATATGGGAGACATGCTGGGAACAGGAGTGGAGGGAGTATAATATTGGTGGTGGGAATGCCCTTCATTCCTTCATTCATTGTCACTATGTAAATAATTCTGTGTAATGCACTTCAGTCACAATAAAAATTAAAAAAAAAATCACACACTTCTTCCTACCGGAAGAAGGTCAGAATACCAGAGAACACTCCCACCAGAAGGAGGTCAGTGCACTCATACTGAAAGAAGGCCAGAGCACTCCCACTGGAAGAAGGTCAAGCTCTTCCACCAGAGATGTTAAAATTTGCCCTTTTGAGCCTGGAGATGCTGCTGGCTCAACTCCCTTTTATCTTTTAAATTAAACTTATCATTCAGAAGGTTTGTAACTCATAATAAAGACATGTGAATTGTTTGTTGTGAAGAAACTGATAGCTCAAACTGATAAGCTTTTTGCTAACCAGAAAGTAAATTTTTTTTAAGTTTATAGAAAAGCAGATGTAGGCAGACAGCCTAAAATTCATGTTTAAATACATCCCTACAGCATTCAATAAACACAGACATTCAGATTCACCGCCATAGCTGAGTGTAGCTTCGTCGTTCACTGAACCCTGCACCCACTTTCCTTGGGACCCAGAGAATTCCCTGAAGTGTCTGAAGAAAGAGGTCATGATATGGGGCTCCTTTCAATTCATATTTCATGCATTGCACACCTTTAAAGCCCGTCCACAGTGCTTTCATTGGCACGTCTGTCGGTCACCTCTCAGACTGCTGGGGTGTGTGGGTCTGGTGGAAGCTCCGTTTTTCATTTTTGGGATAATCTTCCGTTTTTTTTATCCCTATTGTAACACACCGATGTACAAAATGGACAGCTAGCAAAGAGAGCTTCTGGACCCTCCTGCTATCTCTCCTCTTGTTTCATGGGAGATATGATTGTTTCCATCAGTGAGCTGCTATTCTACTTTTCCCTCTTTCTCTTTTTAAACTTCTATTCCAGTTGACTTGACTAGTTCCATTTTGAAATGACTTTTTAGCAGCAGTTATCTGGAAACAAATGTGTCAACTCTGTGCTTCATTGTCTTTAAAAGAAAAACACAAAATTGGGGCCGGCCTGGTGGCACTAGAGGTAAGGTGTCTCCTTGCCAGTGCTAGGCTAGGACAGACCATGGTTCGATCCCCTGGCATCCCATATGGTCTCCCAAGCCAGGAGCGACTTCTAAGCTCATAGCCAGGAGTAACCCCTAAGCGTTAACAGGTGTGGCCCAAAAACCAAAAAAAAGAAAAAGAAAAAATCATCCAACCAACCACCCATCCACCTACCCACCCAACCAAACCTGTCCTTACTCTAAATAAATGAATGAATAAACAGGTACCAGAATAATGAGAGCACAAGCCACCAGGGAAGATGGGCCTCTGAAACGTTAGGGGTTAGGGTTAGGTGCCAGGTGCCAGGGGATCAAGGGTCAAGAAGTAGGGGGTCAGTGGTCAAGAGTTAGGTCAGGGTCAGGATTTAGAGGTCAAGTGGTGATCAGAGGTTTAGGGTCAAGTGTGAGGAATGATGGGTCAGAGGTCAGGGTTAAGGGCCCAAGGGTCAATGGTTAGAGGATGAGGGTTAAGGATCAGGGTCAATAATCAGGGTATAAGGAGGTCAAGGGTCAGAGGTTATCAGAGAATTAATCATCATGAGTCAAGGTTCAAGGGTTATGGATCTAGGGTTAGTGGTAATTCTCAAGGGTTAGGAGTCAAGGATTAGATTTCTAGTGTCAGGGGTTAGGGTCAGGTCAAGGGTCAGGAGTTAATGATCACATGCCAAGTTCAAGAGTTATGGGTCAAAGTTCATTGGTAGGGTTCAAAGCCAAGGGTCCTAGAATCAGTGGTCAGAGTTTGGGGTCAAGGGTCAGATGTCAATGGTTTGGGTAGAGGATTAATAATTAGTAGTTTAGGGTCAGGGGTTAGGGATCAAATGTCATGAGTCCAGATTAAAGGGTTATGGGTCAAGAGTCATGGGCCCATGATTAAGTCAAGGAACAGGGGTCAAGAGTCAGTAATAAGGGTCAAGGTTTAGTTGTCATGGTCAGGGGTTGAGTGACTAGGGCTATGGGTCAATGGTCTGAGGTTAATGGTTAAGGGTCATGGGTCAAGAGTTGGTGGTCAGGATTTAGAAGTCAAGGATGCAAGACTTGGGGTGTACCATATAGGATGTCTGGGATTGAACCCAGATTAATTGTTTGTAAGGCAAGAATCTATCCACTGTCCTATTGCTCAAGCCCCCCTTTTTTTTATTATTATTAGTCTTGACCCACATTGAGCAGTGTTCAAGGCTTACTCCTGCCTCTATATTCAGGTATCACTCCTGGCAGTAGTACTGGGGAGCTGGGAATCAAACCCAGATGGGTTCTGTGCAAGGCTAGTGCCCTCCCCTTTGTACTATCTCTTTGACCCTCATTATTGTTTTAATGGTTCCTAAATGCCTCATGAAAGAATAGTCTCAGGGCTAGAAAAGATAGTACAGGGCCTAGGGTCCTTTGCCTCGCATTCATGCCTTCTGGGAAAAATCCTTGGCACTACATTTGGTCCCCTAAGATCTGTCAGGAGTGATCCTTCACCACAGAGCCAGGAATCTCTGCTGAGCACTTCAGATGTGAGCTCCACAACCCCTCCAAAAAACAAGTAGCTAGCCATCTTTAGCTAAGAACCTTGATATAACATGCCCATTTTAGTTTTTGATTTGGGGCCACACCAGCTGTGCTCAGTGATTTCTGGCTTTCACAGGAATAACTCCTGGCTAGGCTGGGAGGGGGACCATCCATAGGGTATGCTAAGGATCAAATCTGTGTCAGCAAGCACCCTCTCTTCTGTATTATCACTATGGCTCCATTTGCCCAGAGTGGGCATTAAACTAAAGCCTGTTTGTTTATGGCCCCTGTAGACTGGACACTGCCCCAGATCAGGTGTGAGATCGGGTTCTATAGCGGTGTTTTCACACCTTCCTGCTCCTTCACTCCACTCTCAGAGGGTGCACCATTCTAAGAGTTGTTTGATTACTGCTTAGCTACTGGCACCTCATGTAATATGAAGCAGATTTTTCTAGCAGGTATTTAATTGCCTCAATTTCCTCGTTCTTGCACAACTCATGGCTCTCCTCAAAGAAAATTCAGCAACTTTCAACAGGTCCTTGCTAAAACTTGGAGGAGAGGTACAAAGAGAGAGAGCTTGAGTTCAAAGGCACGTAAAATTTACAGCCCAAGTATTTGGAGGAATGTACACACTGTACTAGAAAGGAGAAGCTTACAAAATCACACCGAGGTGAGCACCAGGAATATGTTAATCTTGCAGGAATTGAAATGTCCAGGAATGTGGCTGGAGCAAGGTCTCGCAATTTAGACAAGTGCAAATTTTTAGCCTTAAACAATGGACCATTTACTTTAAGCTTTCACTGGAAATAATTGCAGTATTAAAGTCCAGGAGTTTTTTTTATTTTTTTTTTTTTTTGGAGGGGGGAGAAATTTCTCTGCTGTTGTTTTCGGACTCCATCCAGAGGTGCTTCAGGCTTATTCCTGGCTCTATGCCAGGGTCATGTTTGATGGGGCTCAGGACCATGGGATGAATTTGGTCAGCTGGCTGCAAGACAAGTGCTTCCTTAGAGTATATGTGTGTATTTAAAGTATTATAGAAAGGGAAAGGTTTGTGTGACTGGAGTACTTTTGCCTTCCTATAAAACAACGAAAATGAGTCCCCCCACCACCTCAGAAACCTGTACACTGAAACTGTAAAGCAAAGGGGATCACTTTTGCTGAAGTCACTATTGACAAACTATCAGCAGGTGGGAGGTAATGCAGGTTTTATTGTTTTCTCAATAGTTTAGACAAGCGGGTTTCCAGTCTTTAACCTTAAAGAATGCACTCCCCAGTGCAGGCCTGTCATCTCAAGGCAGAAGCTCTACTGGGGTGCCAGGAACTCAGGTGCCTTGCTCTGATTGGGGTGCAAGCATGATAAAGAGGCACAATTCTGCCCTGTGGGGGTTAAGAGTGGGAAGCATGCTTGTCTGGGGTGCAGGAGTGCTTGTTGGGGCGCCAGCACGGGTGTGCTCTGACCTCCTTGTGGGAGTGTTCCGATGGAAGTGTACTGACCGTCAGGTAGGAGTGCTCTGACCTCCTTCCGGTAGGAGTGTCCTGACCTTCTTCTGGTAGGACTTCCAGTGGGAGTGTTCTGATATTCTTCCACTAGGAGTGCTCTGACCTTCTGGTAGGAATGCTCTGATTTTTTCCTTTGAGAGTGCTCTGATCTTCATTCAATAGGAGTGTTCAAACCTTCTTCCAGTGGGAGTGTTCTGACTTTCCGGTGGGAGTATATTGACTTTCTTCCGGTGGGTTGGCCAAGTGCAAGGCAAACCTAATGCTCTTCTATCTCTCTAGCCCCTATATTATATATATTTATGATTCTTATTTTCAAATTTTATAGAGTAATTTTATAAATTAATGTGTTTTATTTGATACATATAATATTGAAGTATAAATTGTATTATTTAATTAGTTTTTTAAAATATAGTTCTATTAATTTTTTTGTTTGTTTTTTCGGGCCTCACCCGTTTGATGCTCAGGGGTTACTTCTGGCTAAGCATTCATAAATCGCCCCTGGCTTGGGGGGACTATATGGGACTCCGGGGGATTGAACCACGGTCCTTCCTTGGCTAGTGCTTGCAAGGCAGACACCTTACCTCTAGCGCCAAATCACCGGCCCCTAGTTCATCAGGGATCTCAAACTCAATTTACCTGGGGGCTGCAGGAGGCAAAGTCGGGGCCGCATAAGGGATTTTGCTTACCGAATATTCACAATAAAAAATCGTATTAGTAAGAAAAAAAGCACATTAAACATTTGCATAGCCCAAACATAACTGCTCGGGGTATGCGAATGTTTAATGCGATTTTTATTGCGATTATTCGGTAAGCAAATTATCGTGAATACTGCGATATTTGAAGGCCAGCCGCGGGCCACAAAATGTTGTACTGAGGGCTGCAAATGGCCCGCGGGCCGCGAGTTTGAGACCCTTGTATTAATTTAAGAAGGCCCAGCCATAGTGAAAAAAATTGATGAACTTTAAGTTCATCAAGTTTACTAAGCACCTTACATACTGATTTTCATAGGGGATGAACCAGGCAGCATTTCCAACAGCAGTGGATGAGAGTCCCTTTCCTACCACATCCTCTCCAATAGAGATTGGACCAATTATTTTTGATGTGTGCCATCCTCACTGGTGTTAGTTGGTACCTCATTATTGTCTTAATTTGGATTTCTTTTAATGATGGTGATGGTGAACATGTTTTCATGTGTTCTTAGCCATCTGTTGGTTTTCCTTGGAGAAGCAACTGTTCCATTTCTTCTCCCCATTTTTTCTATGGCTTTATTGGATTTTGTGTGGCTCACCTTTCTGAGTGCTTTGTATATCTTTTCTCTAATGTGTCCAGTGTGAAAATTATTTCCCATTCTCTTAACATTCGTTTAGTTTTAGCCAGTGTTTCTTTTGCCATACAGAAACTCTTTAGTTTCATGTAGTCCCATTTGTTTAGATGCTATTACTCTTGCCATTGTCATTCCATCATCAAAGACTTTTGTTGAGGTATAAGTCTTGTAGTGTACTACCTATTTTTTTCCTCAATGAACTTTATAGTTTCAGGTCTTATTTCCAGGTCCTTAATTCATTTTGAGTTGATTTGTGTGTAGGGCATGAAATATGGATCAGTTTTTTGTTTCTTACAGGTGGTTATACAGTTGCTCCAACATCATTTGTTGAAAAGACTGTCTTTGTTCCATTTCAGGTTCTTGGATCTGTTGTCAAATATCAGTTGAACATATATTTGTAGGTATGTCTCTGGATATTCTGTTCTAACCCACTGGCCTGATACTGTCTTTGTTCCTGTACCATGCTGTTTTGATGACTACAGCTTTATAATAAAGCTTCAGGTTAGGCAAAGAAATGCTACCCATTTTCTTGTTTTTCAGTGTGGATTTGGCTAACCTAGGTTTTTTGTGGTTCCAAATGAACTTTATAATTGATTGTTCTAGTTTCTTAAAATAGAGTCTGATTTTGGATAGGAATTGCGTTGAATCTATATAGTAATTTAGGTAAGATAGTCATTTTGATTATGTTGATTCTTCCTACCCATGAGCAGGGGATTTTCTTCTATTTTCTTGGGTCCTCTTCAATTTCTTTCTGGGGCGTTTTGAAGTTTTCATGGTATAGGTCTTTTACTCTCTTGTCAGGTTGATTCCCAGGTACTTGATATTTTTAGACACTATTTTAAATGGGATCAACTCCTTAATGTCTTTCTCCTCTACTTCATTATTTGTATAGAGGAATGCTATTGTCTTTTGTATATTGATTTTGTAGCCAGCCATTTTGCTGTATTTGCTTATTGTTTCTGGGAATTTTACTGTGGACTCTTTAGGGTTTTCTATGTATATCATCATATCATCTGCAAACAGAGATAGTTTGATTTCATCTTTCCATATCTGGATACCTTGAATACCCTTCTCTTGGTCTGATAGCTATTCCTAGTACTTCTAAAACTATGTTGAATAAAAGTGGGAAAGTGGGAAGCATTGCCTAGTTCCTAGTTCCTACCCTTAGTGGAAATGTTTTCAGTTTTTCACCATTAAGGATAATGTTGGCTGTGGGCTTTTCATAAATAGCTGAAACTATCTTCAGAAAGGTTCCTTCCAATCCTATTTTGCTGAGTGTTTTCAGCATGAACAGGTGTTGGATTTTGTCAAATGCCTTCTATGCATCAATTGATATGATCATATAGTTTTTGTCTTTCTTCTTGTTAATGTGATGTATGATGTTGATTGATTTGCATATGTTGAACCATCCTTGCATTCCTGGTATGAAACCCACTTGGTCATAGTGTATAATTTTTTTTGATGTATTGTTAGATTTGGTTTGCTAAGATTTTGTTGAGGATTTTTGCATCTATGTTCATTAGTGAGATTGGTCTGTAGTTTTTTTTTTTTCTTGGCAGTGTCTTTGCCGTCTCTGGGAATGATTCTGATATTTGCCTCATAGAAGGAGTTAGGAAGGATTTTGTCTTTTCAATATTTTGGAAGGGTCTGAGGATCAGTGTTGTAATTTTTCTCAAAATGTTTGATAGAATTCACCCATAAAGCCATCTGGACCTGGACTTTTTTTCTTGGGGAGTTTCTTAATTACTGTTTCAATTTCCTCAGATGTGATTGGACTATTTAGGCTTTCTACATCCTCCTTGTTCAGTCTCAAAAGCTAATATATTTCCAGGAATCTGTGTGTTTTTTCCAAGTTCTCTAATTGCATTGAGTACAGTTGTTCATAGTACGTCCTTATGATGTCTTAGATTTCTTGGGGTTCTGTTGTAATCTTTCCCCTTTCATTTGTGATCCTACTTATTTGGGTGTTTTCTCCTTTTTTTGTGAGTCTTGCCAGCTACTTATTTATCTTTATTCTTTCGAAAAACCAACTCTTGGTCTCATTGATTTTTTTGTATTGTTTTCTTTGTTTCTATGTTATTTATTTCTGCCCTGGTTTTTATTATTTCTTTTCTTCTGGCTGTGTTTGGTACTCTTTGTTGTTTTTCCAGCTCCTAAGATGTCCTTTTAAGCTGTTGATTTTGTCCTTTTCCTCTGTCTTAAGGTAGACATGTATTGCTATGAGTTTCCTCCTAATTACTGCTTTTGCTGTGTCCTCCAGATTTTGAAAATATGTCTCTTCATTATCATTCGTTTCAAGGAATCTTTATTTCTTCCTTGATTTCCTCTTTAATCCAGCTGTTGTTGAGTAGCATGTTGTTTAATCTCCAGATGTTGGATTTTCTCCAGTTTCTTTTTACAACCCATCTTGAACTCTGTTGCAAATTATTTATAAATAATCCTTATGTTTGTAAATTTGTGGAAGTTATATTTATATCCTAAGGCATGGTCTATTTTAGAGAAGGTTCTATGTGCATTTGAGAAGAATGTATATTCTACTTTGATGGGGTGGAGAGCCCTGTATTGTTCTGTTAGGCCAATTTTCTCTAATTTCTCATTTAGGGCTCTTATATATTTGTTAGTTTTCTGCCTAATGGATCAGTCTAGTTTTTATAGTGGAGTATTGAAATCTCCTACTGCTATCACATTTCCTTCCTTATGTTTCTCCAGATTTGTGAGCATATGCCTTATATATATTGCTGACTCTATAGTCAGCATATCAATATTGATCATGGTCAGTACTTCTTGACCTAATGTCCCCTGATCAGTAAGTAGTGACCCTCTAGGTCTCTATGCACTTTCTTGAGGTTGAATGCAATTTGGTCTGATGTAAGAATGGCTGTCCCAGCTTTTTGTTTTGTTTTGCTTTCCATTTGCTTTAATAATCGATTTCCATCCTTTAATTCTAAGCCTGTGCCTGTCCTGTTCTTTCAGGTGTGTTTCTTGGAGGCAGCAGATGACATTTTTTTTATTTTCTGATCTATCCCTCTACTCTGTGTCTTTTCATAGGGGAATTTAGCCTGTTGACATTTAAGAAGATTACAACCAGAGAGGGTTGTTGGGCTATTGTGTTTAGTAGAGTGGTTTTTTTTGTTACAATCGGGATTTGGATTGTGTAGAACAACTCTGAGAAGTTCATTTAGAGATGGTTGGCTAGTTCTTTTTTTGTCTAAGAATGTTTTTAGTTCTCCTTCCCATATGAATGAGAGTTTTGCTGAGTAGTTTACCCTAGTTTGGAAGTTTCTTTTATTCAGTAGTTTAAATATGTCACTCCACTGTCTTCTTGATTGAATTGTTTCAAATGGGAGGTCTGGTTTGATTTTTATGTCCTTTTCTTTGTATTTGAGGGTTTTTCTCTCCCTTATTGCTTTAAAGAATTCATCTTTCTCTCTCTCTCTCTTTTTTTTTGCTAGTTGGATTACTATATGTCTTGGTGTTGGTCTGTTAGGGTCTATTTTATTGAGGACTCTTTTTACCTCCTGGATTTGTATGTATTTTTTTTTCCAGAAAGTGGAAACATTTCTGCTATTATTTTCCTCATTACTTGTTCTTGTCCTTTCCCTTTTTCTTCCCTTTCTGATATTCCTACCATTCGTAGGTTATTTCTTTTACCTTTGCTCATTTGGTACTTAACTTTTTCCTCCAATGATTTGTCTCTTACTTTCTTATTGACTTCTTTGTCTTTGTTGTTTTGTAATTTTTCCTCAATTCCTCTATGCATTCTTCTAGCTGTGTAATTCTACTATTATGGCCTGTTAACATGTTTTTTTATTTCCCCTAATTCCAATTGTATGGATTCTTTCATCTTCTGTAAAAGTTCTTCTTGATAACATATTTTTTTATTTCCCCTAATTCCAAGTTTATGGATTCTTTCATCTTCTGTAAAAGTTCTTTTAGTAAATTGAACTGTTCATCTATAGATTTCTTAATCCCAAAGACTAGTGATTCCTGGATTTCCTTTGCTAAGGCACTCATTAACGCTTTTAGGTCCTCATCTATTTGGTCATGTGTTTTGGTGGATTTGGAAGGATTTGTTGGTAGGATTGTCTTAGTAGGATTTCTCTCCATTTCCCCAGCTCCTAGTGTCTTTCTTAATTTACTCATATTTCTTTGCATCTGGTGGTTTTGACTTGAGTTTTATGGTTGTTTAATAAGGTGGACTGCTATACTGACTGTATTAGAGGTGATTGAAGGTATATTCAATTAGGGTTTATTTTTCTTTAGCCAGATGTCTTGTCTAAGTATGATTGAAAGATTACAAGCTGCTTCAGTGTTTTTGCTATCCTGTTTTATGGCCTGAGGTATTATCTGAGGAAGTTGAGTGTTAGGTCTGAGATGAGTGGACCTATGTGTTGCAAGTTAGACTATCTCATGCGTTCGTGTAGATTGTGGTTCTGGGAAGGGGGCTGGCTTTCACAATCCTGCCCAAAAAACCCCAGGCCAAGGTGTGTGCAATTACTGGTGTGGCAGAGAGGGGTGGGAAGTCTCAAACCTGGCCAAGGGTAGAGCCCCCAGGTGCGCAAGCTTACCAGCTTGCAGAAAGGGTCCTGCTTGGTGGGGGGAAGGTGGTCTCAAACCAGCCTAAATGTCCAGGAGCCTAGGTTTTTGTGTTTACTGGGCCAGCAGAAGGGGTCCCCAGGGGAGGGTTGTTTTCTCAGTCTAGCAGAGGGTTGGGCACCCAGGTGTGCTTGCTCACAGGGTTGGTGGAAGGGATTCAAAGGAGGGAGGGGCGTTTCCACACGGAGGGTCCGGAAGCCTAGGTCCACGCACTCACCTGGGCCTGTGGAAAGGCACAAACACCAACTTCTAATGAAAAATTACAAATAAAATTTAGAAATAATAATCAAAGAAAATGATACAGTGTAAATCTGACATTTACATAATACTTAAAAATTTCAGAAAACTATAATAGAGAAACACAAAGTGAACCTAGCTAGGTTACACATCACACTGTAAACATACACAAACTATCAGATTTCTATTTAAAAATTGAACAATTATTATTGAGTACACATGCCATTAATAATAGTTCAAAGTCACATACCTGATCATTACCTCAGAAAGAGGAAAGTCTTAAGTTTAAACTCTTAAGTTAAAATCTTAAGTTTCTTAAGTCTTAAGAAAACCATGCAAACCTCAAATCACTAGTTGCTATTATTTCTTCTTTTGAATATTCAGGTATACAAACCTGATTCTCAGTAGAATGGGTTCTTTATGCAGATATATATCAATTAAAATCCCCAATTAAAAATGAAAAAAATAAATGTAGTCACATTGATTTTTGATCAACTTAAATGTTTGGGAAAAATCAGAATATTATAGGGCATAGTATTCCATTTACTCACACATGTCATTGAAACATGAAGTCTATATTCATTCAGTGTTGCCCAACTTGCCCCTAAGAAGAACATTGGCATTGACTTTTCTACATATGCTGCTGTACAGTGAATGCTTAGAACTCTAAAGTGTTGATTTAAATTGTGTTCAATTTGATTGAAGCATAGTCAATTAAATAAGTCTTGAATTGAGACAACAAGGATCAAAACTTGGAAAGAACACAGTGGAAATTTAAAAGTATTAATAAGTAAACATGATTATAATATTATATATAGTTATTTTAGGAGGGAAACACCCAGAGGTGCTCAGACAACAGGGCCTAACATATGAAGTACATGTGATGGAACACAGACTAACCACGTGTTAGACAAACATTCTACCCACTGTACTGCCTTTTATAATTTAATGTGGCACAGGTTAAAGGGATGTTCAATTTATGAATGATACCCAACGACAATCATATTTGTAATCATGCTGTTTAAATAAAGATATTATTCAAAAAATAAATTTAACTTTCTTTTTAAGACATAATTTACTAAAGTATATATTTTAAAAATTTGGTACGTATTTTGAACAATGTGAATGCTAGTTGTATATTTATACTGGGTTTCAGTAGAATTTAAAAAATAATAGATCTTATGCTTAATATTTTTATATATCGTAAACAAAAATGAAACAATGATTGGCAAACTGCAATATTTATTTAGCAAAATTAGTATAACTGGATAATACCAGAATTCACCAGCAGATGGTAGTATGAGATTGATTAATTTTTACTCACGTTTTTTCTGGAGACTGGGGATATTTTGTCCATAATCTTTTTTTCTCACCTTACTACTTTTCTGAAGTATGAAATTCTTAGAAATAAGTAAAATTTTTAGAAATTTATACTAATCTTATCTCTTGTAAATAAAAAAGTGAGGTTTTGGGAATGTGAATTTGAATTATAAAAGAGTAAATTACAGAACAATTCTCAGCTAAATTTTTTAAAGAAAAATAGTTTTAAAACTTAGACAATCATTTGATCAATTTCTTATCACAATATTCAGGAAAAGAAACTATATTTTAGGTTTATATGTATTTCCTTTATGTTATTTATCATAAAAGCATAAAGTGGTGTTCTATAAATAGAAAGAAATTTATGGATGTGATAAATAATTTTAAAAGTTTGAATTGAATGTACAATCTGTTATTTCATAACAGAATCTTATTAGTTATTTGGTGATACTTTTCAAAAAATTCGCTGACTTCGGGGCCGGGCAGTGGCGCTGGAGGTAAGGTGCCTGCCTTACCTGCGCTAGCCTAGGAGACGGACCGCGGTTCGGTCCCATATGGTCCCCCAAGCCAGGAGCGACTTCTGAGCGCATAGCCAGGAGTAACCCCTGAGCGTTACCGGGTGTGGCCCAAAAACCAAAAAAAAAAAAAATTCGCTGACTTAATTGTATTTTTAAACTAGATATAGCACATATATAAAGCTCTTTGGATACCAGAAAAAAAAATTGAAGGAAAAGGAAATAAATGGGAGGCTAAATTTCCTTGGTTGCTCATTTCTCAATTACAAATTTAGTAATTGTTTAAATTGCCTCTTACATTTATTTCCTTTTATCTTAATATCTGATCTATAGAAGTATTTCCATCTATTTAATTTTAATTTTTTCACACTCTTTGTAAATATTTAGAATTCTTTCACAGTATAAAACTTGAGGTTCTTGAAAGGGTTTCTTTTATTTATTTATTTATTTATTTATTTATTTATTTATTTATTTATTTTTGGGTTTTGTTTTTGGGGCCACACCCAATGACACTCAGGGGTTACTCCTGGCTTTGTGCTCAGAAATCGCTGATGACTCAGGGGACCATATGGGACTCTGATGAATCCAACCATGTTTGTCCTAGGTCAGCCGCTTGCAAGGAAAACACCCTACTGCTGTGCCACAGTGCTCCAGCCCCAAGAGGGGTTTCTTAAGAGGTTCCTGAAAGTTTGAGAAGGTCATGAAAGGGCCTTCAATGATCACTGGAATTATTCTCAAGAACAGAAGAAAACCTGTTGCAAGAATTCTTTTTAAAGAGTTTATTTTACTACATTATTCTATCAATTATTAAATTTTAATATTCAAAAAGTTTTCTGTTTTCTGTAGATAAACATATTTACAAAATATATTTTAATCAATAGTGACCTAACAGAGAAAATGTGGTATATTATTATAAAAATTCAAGAATGTTTTCAGACTTTATTTGACAAGTATAGTTTACATATTGACATTTTTTCCCTAATAAATTCTTAAAACATTTTTAATTGTTAGGATTCTATTTTACTTCAAGTTGTCTGGTAAAAAAAAAAAAAAGGTTTCATCGTTAACAACACATTCACATTGCCAATATTTCTGATAAAAAATCAAGAAAATATTGAAAAATACACAATTCCATCTCAAATAATTAAGATTTAATAATTAGCACACAGACAATTTGACAGAAATATCATACATAGTAAAATTACTAAAATAAGAAGGGCTCAGGTTTATGTATTTATCTCATAAATGTAAATATAATATTCAAATAGTTTTTGTAGCTTCACTCCTTGATACTTAATTGTCCTTTATTTTTCTTCATTTTAATTGTCTTTTTCCCATTTCCTCTTTGAGATAGTTGTAAAAGAGAACATTTTAATTCTAATTTTTAGTTACTAGAAAAGTTTCCACTGACATTTCAATACTTAAAACTTTGGGTTATAATTCAGATATTTTGCTTGGAAATAATGTAAATGAAAATAATGTTTAAATACAATCATTTTTTTAAATTAAAATGATCTATTAAACATCCTAAACTTATTAATACAATACAACTTAGAATTGCACAATTACATCAAATCTATTTGTCTTACTTCCTTAACTTTATACATTTAATTTTGAATTATTTAAGAGTCTTAAGTTCTATTAGTTATCATTATTATTACATTAGTCTATTGCTTTCTCATACCAGTGATCAATTCTTCTTTTGTCTTATACTTTTCTCAAAATGTAAAAATGAAGGTAGATTAAAATAAAACACAATAGCAAGGAAGATGAGAGGAAGTTCATTAATTTGTGTGATTAAATAGTTTGGTCATAGCAGTCAACCTTTAAGGTCCCCAGAGGAATACAACAGAAATCTGTGAACTCTTTTTAAAAACAATCCAACATGTAATATCATTTAAAACTTGTCTGTTCAAAAACGTCATGTGTGCCTACAATTTCACTTTCAAAATTAGAACTTTAACTATAATTCCTCAATAGTTCTTAAAAATCAGGTATATAACTTTAAGCATTTATACATTCTCTTGAACTGTTATTTTCTTCTTCCTATGTTTTATTCTACTCCAATATTTTAATCTGCTAAGATTGCAGTTTACTTTCTAACATTTTATTTCTGTTTTGGGTTTTTGTTTTTGTACCATAATCAGTGATACTCAGGAGTTACTCCTGCCACTGTATTCAGAATTCCCTGTGGGGTTCTGAGGACTATGTTGGCTGCTGGGGATCAAACACAGTAGACTATGTGCAAGGTAAATACCCAATTTATTGTTTTATTTCTCCATTCTCTACAGCATGTTTGTTTTCTAAAGGAATAAAATTTTTTTTATTTATTTATTTATTTTTTTTTGGTTTTTGGGCCACACCCGGCGGTGCTCAGGGGTTACTCCTGGCTGTCTGCTCAGAAATAGCTCCTGGCAGGCACGGGGGACCATATGGGACACCGGGATTCGAACCAACCACCTTTGGTCCTGGATCGGCTGCTTGCAAGGCAAACGCCGCTGAGCTATCTCTCCGGGCCCTAAAGGAATAAATTTAAAAGAAGATTTTAGTCAGATAAATTGCCTTAAAAATAAAAAAACATTGTGTTTCCCATTGAATATGAAATATGACAACCAATTGAGTGTGACATGCAAAAATTCTCTCAGTTCTAATTTTTTTCTTGGAATTCCAAGATTCAATGTTTTTGTACATCCATAGCACTACTCATAATAATATATAAAATGATTTATATCAGCTAGACATTTCTTTTTTTCTAGTCACCCTGATTATTCAGGTTTATCTTTCCAAAGTTATTCCGTTTCTCTGCTGGAAAACTGTCCTCTTTATTCTGTATGCTCATGGAAGTCTTTACCTAACTACAAGCATGTTATTTTTTGCTATAATGTGTTTCCATTTAACATTTATACTGTAATTACACTTTTAAACCTGAAATTTAACTTAATATATTTGGTTTTGATGGCATTTAATCATTTCTGCTATGTTAAAAAAATAAAGTATTGAATAATGTATATCAGAGTTCATCAAGTGCAAGGACAATCGGGTACAATTGCAGCCTTAGGTACAGTGTGCATTGGGGGGGCACTTTATATTTGTTTATAGATTTCCATGTGTGCATTGAGCATTATTTTTTTCTTGAAAAGGGAGAGGTGGGCAAAAGAAAGTTGAAGACCTATGATATAAATTCAAAATAATTCTGAGGACTATCACATAATACAGACATAAAGTCCAAATTCCAAATGTTCTGTTCTTATTAGAAATTAAGTTTTCAGAAGCTGACATATCACAAAATTAAGTTATGGCTTAATTAATTGTTTTCATAGGTACCCATTAGAGTGACATGGTGGCTAAACAGGTCTTAGTGAGCTGGCGTACCACAAGGCTCACACTACATAATACATTAGAAACCAGGGATCTAACTCAGAGCCTCCGGTTTGCTGAGCACAGAATCTCTGACTTAACTTATATCTTGGATCAGAGATTAAATTTCTTTGCATATGTGTATTGTTTCTTCATTGAAAAAGTGTTTTTTTGTTTAAATACAAAATGTTCATTTTTGTTTTGGGCCCACACCTGATGACACTCAGGAGTTACTCCTGACTATGCACTCAGAAACAGCTTCTGGCTTGGGGGACATAAGGGACTCTGGAGGATTGAACAGCTGTCCGTCCTAGGCTAGCATGTGCCTTACTGCTTGCACCACCGCTCTGGCCTCATTCATTAAAAAAAGTGTTATATCTACCACAGCACTCTAATCATCATGAATAAATGTTAAAGAACATAGACAATACCAATAAAAATATGTGCTAATAAGTATTTAATTTTAGACTTACAATTTTAGGAACATAAATGTTAAAGCACTAGTTTTTTCAAAAAACAATGAAAAAGCATAAAATTACCATTGCTTTAGTATCAGCCAAAAGGAATATTTTTTTATAAGTCCAGATACCACAAAATGATATTTCAAACTGATCAATTTCTTTTATCTGTGCTTTTTTGTTTGTTTGTTTGTTTTTGTTTTTGGACCAAACCCGATGAGCTCAGGAATTATTCCTGGCTATGTGCTCAGAAATCGTTCCTGGCTTGGAGAACCATATGGGACACTGGAGGATCAAACCGAGGTCCATCCTAGGTCATCACATGCAAGGCAAATGGCCTACCTCTGAGCCACTGCTCTGGCCCAGTATTTTTGATTTCTTTAAAGAGAAATTTCTCAATCTTTCATCTTGGAGGTTAGAAATGATAAAATGAGAGTGAATTCTAAGAAGTGGAGAGGTGACTGAACACATGATTTGCATGTGGGAGACATGGACCTCGTACTGACATCACATGGCCCACTGAGAATGATCCCTGGTACACAGAGCTGGGAGAAGCCCCAATATAATACCACGTGTAATCTAAAACTCAAAATACCCTGCAACATAGAGAAATTAGGAAGTGATTTACAAGAGCAACAGAAAGGCAATACTTTATATTAGAGTAGATATATCTGTACAGTATTTTATAACTGAAATGAAATACCAGATATATATGCTGACAAAAATGGGACACTTTTTTTTAATGATTCTATGATTAGGTAGGCAATTTACAGTTCATAGGCTGTATAAACCTATGGAATCATGGATCTTGCCTGGACCCAAGACACAACAAACTTGTAATTTCTACCAGTCTATCTACTACTGGGGTATCTTTATCTGTACTGCATGATTTGAAAAAGTTCTTACCAATGTACAAATGGCCTGAGGAAGGAAAAAATAAAGTTCCCTCTCCTTTTAATGGCTAATGTATGCTTCAGCTCATTCAGAGCTCTTCCCAGGCATAGACCCCTTAAGAATTACACCCATTTCCTTAATTTGTAGATATTTATCAACAATTAGTCTTAGATTAATTAATGTGAACTGGTATTTAGGGAAGTCATATTGTGAAAACCAGAACAGGAGTGAAAAAGCAAATTGTAGATGTCTGGGTGGTTGAGAGAAGAAAGTGACAATGAAAAAAATATAGCTTAGGGAATTAAATTTAAAAATTGAAAAACCTTCTTGAGAGAGTAAAGTTATATGACATTTAGTATCACTAAATCAGGAGATTTGAAGATTTTGTTTTAAATAGTAAGTAGTTTTTGTGCCATGAACTAGAAAATTAAATATCAGACATTGATCCAGGAGCTAGTATGCAAACTCCCATCTTAAATTCAGTACTTTGTTGAGTCATTGACTCAACACTGTATATTTGTGCTCAGTAAAATAATACACCATAGTTTCATTGGCCATGTACCTGGCACAACAGAAGTAGATGGAGAAAACTTACTTGTTTATTCATTTATTTATTTTAATATTGTTGAGAACATGTTTGTAAGCAAATACCAAAAACTACAACAAGAACATTCAGCCTGCATTTTGCTTAAAAGTTATAAGGAAGGCCAGTTCGTCTTCTGACGTCTTTACACCGATTTCCTTCAATGTACACTTGCAATTTTGCCCCTTGACTTCCTGTATCTCATTGATCTGAGCATCTTTTATAAAACACGGCTGAAGATTGGAGACCTAGTATACCAGTTAAGGCACAGTGCTTTGCACATAACCAATATGGATCTGATCTCCAGCACAACATTCGGTCCTCCAAGCACCACCAGAACTGAACTCTGAGCACACAGCTAGTAGTAAGTCCTGAGTACTAGTCAATGTGGCCTAAAACCAGAAAGAAAATGAAAATAACCAAAAAAATAGCAACAACAAAAAATCAGGTCTCAGGGTTTTAAAATGTGTAAGAACTCTAATAAGATGAGAGATGCTGCTGTGTGTGGGGCCACTAACTAGAATCCATTGCCTTGAATATGTGCTGTTGCCAGGCGACCACCACTCAGGCCACATCTGCGCTTCCAGGTTGCTACTGATGTGCACTCACTAAACTGTCAATGTTTCATTAGAACGTTTTGCTTCCAATTATATATATACATCTTTCAGGGACTGAAATGATTTTATGATTGGCTTTTATTAAAGCTTTATAAAAAAATGTTCTCCTAACTTTAGCTTGCTTCCAGTTGTTGTTTTCTTCCCCTCGGGGATGATAATGCACTAAATTCTACCTATTATAGAGAAGGGGTTTGAATGCTTGGAATAGAGTCAGTGTTTCTGAGATGAAGGTTCATGAAGGAGCCAACCTTCATTTATTGATATAAAATATTAAAGCTCTCATTTCTAAGCATTAAAATGGAAACAGGATCATGGAATTTCAGGTAAGGTTCACTGAGGTCCAAGTGTTTTAGAGAAATCTTATTAAATAAATGCACTCCAGTTAACTTGTCCTTACTCATCAATTATTTAATCATTATTTTTTGGATCTTTTTTGATGTTTTATGGCAATGTTGTGAAAATTGAAATATATAATAAATGCAAAATTACAAGTTTTATATATTAAGCTTCTTAGAGAAATATGATCAAAATTCTTAAAGAACTGTAGAAAAAAATCTTTTTTTTTGCCATTTTCTATGACTGATGACATCCACAGGCAACTCTATAACCTAAAAAAGAAACAAAAAAAAAATGAGCAGAAAGTTTGTTTCTTAAGGCAGTTTCAGATTTTTTGCAGTATTTTATTCTAGTATTTTACTTTTGTTTTATTCTATTTCATCTTTTAAAATGATGCATATTACACAATGCACAGTTGCACTGTTAATTTTCAGAGAAGTAATCCAAATTTAAATATACAAGTAGCATCATGTTCCAAAATAAGCACAGAATTGTATTTAAATTCAGGAAGTCTAATTTGGTTTACTGATTCACAAAATAGTAAGTACAAAAATTGTGCTTGATTTTTTCTTCAAAATTATTTTCCATCAATCTTGTATAAAATAAGAATTTATGGGCCGTGCGAGGTGGGCACTAGAGTGTAAGGTGCCTGCCCTTTGCAAGCATAGTCAAGCCAAGGAAGGAATCCTCGATTCGATCCCCCAGGGTCGTCCACATATGGTCCCCCCAAGCCAGGGGGGGCCAATTTACTGAGCACTTAAGGCCAGAGTATGTAACCCACTGAGGCATCAACGGGTCGTGACCCGAAAAAACCAAAAAAAAAAAATAATGCATGTTTAATAAAGTGAATTATTTGGAAGGTTTCCTTATATTATCATTATCCAGTATTGTTATTATATTTTGGGAATAAAAGCTGGACCATGCTCAGTTGATACCCTATTCTTTCTTGCCCTCAGGAATTACTTCCTGTGGGTGCCAATGGACCATATTTGATAGAGGAGCTCAAACTTGGCGTGGTCATGTATAAGGCAAGCAGTCCTCACCTTCTGTACTATCTCTCCCAGCATTTATTTTCATATCTTGTATAAGTAACTACTAAAATAAAATGCATGTTACCTGCAGTTTCATATTAAAGTTCCTTAAATGACACGCACAATTGTTTCAATGTAGTAATTCATTTATTTTTTCTATTTAATGTTCAATTCATTCAACACATGCAACTACATTCTAGTGGCCAGTAGGTGCCAGAATAATAGCCTAGCTTTTGATTTAATCATGTAGCTTTAGATTTAAAAGAGAATAGGGGTCAGAAAGATTGTACAATGTGTAAGGCTCTTTCTCTTGCATGCAATTTATTTGCATTAGTTTTCTGGAACCTTATATTTGTTACTGTGAGCTCTGGCCATTGGATAATCCCTTGAGTAGAAAGCCTAATGATATATACCAAAGAAATTACAAGTATGGCTTCCAAACCAAATTATTTAAATTAAAACTGAAAGTAAACAATGTATATATGTATCATATAGTAATATGTATAAAAATTATATAGTGTATATACAGTCTACATAAGATGGTGCTGATGCAATTATGATGACATTTATATATATATATATATAAATATATGTAGCATTTATAGAAGGACAACATTTTTAGAAGTAAACCTTGCCATCTCTCAGTTTCAGAGAGATAATAGTGGGTAACATGCTCCTTGGCATCATATATGGTCTTCTGAGCAGTGCTCAGAATGATCATATAGGTCAAAGTCAGGAGTAATCTCCTGAGTAAAATCTGGGAGTAGCTCAAAACCAAAGTAGAATGGTTCATTTAAATTAGGCAAAAGCAATTAAAATCATAAATAGCTTATTTAATTATGTTTGGGGAATGAAATACTATACTTTAAAATTTTACTTGATTTTAGATCCTGAAGATTGTTTTTGAAACATATTTGCAATGCTATGATAGTGTGATTGGACAGTCTGATTTTTAGATTCATACATTATGAATAACATTATGTTTAGAATTTATACATTTTATAAAAAAACTTGTTTTCACATTGTACCTATAGCTATCTACCAGGACTTTTGTCAAAAACAATTTTTGGTTTCTCCTAAAGCTGATTCTAACCTCTATTTTTAAGTTTACTGGAATTAGATAATTAACAACATTAGTATAGTTGATGGTCTTGTCTGTAGGAATGGTAATAGGCTTCAAAAGATTAATAGCACAAGTAGAGTTTTATAATAGAACATCTGCAGAATAACCATTAAGCATATTTGTCATGATAATTTTATTTGTGGCTCCACCAATTGAATTCTTAGTAACCAGCTAATACTTTGTACTGACAAAATACGTATTTGAAGACTTGTTCCCTCATGGTTATGTGTTATAGAATAAGGGCATTTGTTATTTGATCTATGAATAATTCAAGAAGGACATTATTGACTATTATAGTAGTGATATTACAGTTTTCAATTCACCTGTAATATGCCTTGAATTAAATATTTAACATGAATGAATAAACTTAGCTTCCTAATTAATGCCATCTCTCAGGAAATTACATAAATTTATTTATTAATTATAAATATTAATCAATATATTCAAAGTTATTGATGACTTTAACAGAGCATATAGATTTTCAAGGAGAATAGTGATTCTCTTCATTGCAAGTTAGTGTATAGATAACAGCCACATTTATTATAAAGCTAGGTACAGAGGTACAGATCCTGTATTCATGTCAAGATAAATAAAGTACAATAATGCAGAGTAGAAGAACACATATTATAATAGTCCTCTTTTCTGTGATTAAGTAATCTCTAGTTCAAATATAGAATAACTGCCCATTTACAAGTGCAATGTCACCTTTACTTATCTATTCTGAAAATATTTCTGAGTATATAAACATCATATATGTTTATGGATTCTTGAAATCTACTAATCTATCCTAAGTTCATTTTGTATTATTTTTAGAAAAGATATTTTTCATTTTTCAAAATAATTTTTTTCTTTGGGGGGTCACACCTGGTGGTGCTCAAGTGTTACTCCTGGATCTGAGCTCAGAAATCACTCCTGGCAGACTCAAGGGACCATATGGGATACTGGGGGATCGAACCTAGATCCATTCCAGGTTGGCAAATGCCCTACCATCAATGTGCTATCATTCTGGTCCTCAAAATCTTCAAGTTTGGTACAATCAATTATCTTTAGGGAAATATTTAAATTAAATCAGACTATGCAAAGATTATACTCGTGTGCCATATATTATAAAGATATTTTGGTAATGTGATTTAGCAAATGAAAAAATTAATAAAAATGTGGTTTGAATTTATGATAGAGAAGTGACTAGAGTTTAGTTTAAAAAAATCTATATTTGTCACATAGGAGAATTGAATATCAGCTTATATATAACAAAATGATTATAAGGCTTTGTTAACATTTCTGGTATTAATATGAAAATATTACTTGAATGGGAAGTTAGTAGCTGGAGAAATTTTAATAGGTTATGATTTATTTTTTGTATGATAGATAAATAGATAGATATAGATAGAGATGATAGGTAGATGATGGATGGAAAGCAAGAAAAAGCAAGAAAAAGAAAGGAAGAAAGAAAGAAGAAAGAAAGAAGAAAGAAAGAGAGAAAGAAAGAAAGAGAGAGAGAAAGAAAGAGAGAGAAAGAAAGAATGAATGAAAGAGAGAGAAAGAAAGAAAGAAAGAAAGAAAGAAAGAAAAGAAAGAAAGAAGAATGAAAGAAAGAAAGAAAGAAAGAAAGAAGAAAGAAAGAAAGGAAGGAAGGAAGGAAGGAAGGAAGGAAGGAAGGAAGGAAGGAAGGAAGGAAGGAAGGAAGGAAAGAAGGAAGGAAGGAAGGAAGGAAGAGAGAGAGAAAGGAAGAGAGAAAGAAAGAGAGAAAGAAAGAGAGAAAGAAAGAGAGAAAGAAAGAAAGAAAGAAAGAATGAGGGGCCGGCGAGGTGGCGCTAGAGGTAAGGTGTCTGCCTTGCAAGCGCTAGCCAAGGAAAGGACCACGGTTCGATCCCCCGGCGTCCCATATGGTCCCCCCAAGCCAGGGGCAATTTCTGAGCACGTAGCCAGGAGTAACCCCTGAGCATCTAACGGGTGTGGCCCGAAAAACCAAAAAAAAAGAAAGAAAGAATGAATGAAAGAGAAAAAGAAAGAAAGAAAGAAAGAAAGAAAGAAAGAAAGAAAGAAAGAAAGAAAGAAAGAAAGAAAGAAAGAAAGAAAGAAAGAAAGAAAGAAAGAAAGAAAGAAAGAAAGAAAGAAAGAAAGAAAGAAAGAAAAAGAAGAAAAAGAAAAGAAAAGAAATTAGAGTAATTAAATCTCTTGTCAAGGTACATTACACAGGATTTGATCATGGATAGTTTAGGCAGTAAGCAAATGTAGTGTTATAGATGTTCCTGGTTTTCCAAACTCAGAAGACCAATCATAAAGTCACCACTGTATTCGAGTTACTGATATTGTAAGCTAAAGAAAAATAAAGCTTAAGTAAATGGAAATTAAGTTTGGTTCTTTGAATGCTATGTATAGCATATCAAAATAATTAGAAAATACCATTCCTTCACGACTGAAATTTGGAATAATGATTTGAATCAGTATTTGATAATCACAGTGATAAAAATAAAAATCATCTTTTAGAGAGCAATAGAACCATAGTGGAAACATTGTTGAAAAATTCATTTCATGGGGCCAGAACAGTGGCGCAGTGGTAGGGCATTTGCCTTGCACAAGACTGAGCTTGGATGGACCAGGGTTCAATACCCTAACGTCCCTTATGGTTCCCCAAGCCAGAAGATATTTGAGCACATAGACAGGATATATTTCTGAGCACATAACCCCTGACCATCATCGAATGTGACACAAACATCAAAAATAAAAAAGAGAAAATTTTATATCCAAAACTAGAAATATAATTTAAATGGGAAGACCATGATAGAATGGTTATAAATATTGAAGATGTACAGATCTACTGTAGGAAATATGATTCCATAATGTCTAGTAAACGTTCTGGAGATAATATCTTTAAGATAGCTAAACTTAAAAAAAAAGTAGCCTTTGACTATAGAAATTAACTGGCAATTGACATTATTTAGAAAATCATAGTAAGAAGTAATGAATGTCATACAATATTTATCTGATAATTAACTTTTTGCTAGATTTGAATAAAATATTGGAAAAAATAATTCAAAAATCAGCATACTTAATTTTATTTAAAAACAGAGATACTTCTTATGTTAATTGAAGTAGTAGGCAAAGTTTTTATAGATACTTAAATATTCTTTGCCCTACAAAGGACTTTGTTCTATTTAAATGTATCTGTTGACATGCTAGGACAATTCAAATTATTGAAATAGCAACTCAACCTTTTGTGCACCATAGTTGAATTAATATTTATGGAATCAGAAAGAACAGTTATAAATAGGTCATTCTCCATGTTTCTATAAAATGGCAGAGGTGAGTTATTTGAATGTACATTCTATTACCTTTTAACCTTGAAAAATCATTTAATACATTATTTAACAAGTAGTATATATGATACATATATATATATATATGAGTATATGTATAAGTTGTAACAAGACTTAATAAAAAAGGTTATTAAAAATTTTAAAAAAACTTATAATATCAGCATTCAATAAATATACAATAAATAAATAAAATAAATTCAATAAATAAATATAGATTTATAAGTTTCACTACATTATATGAAGGTGATATATTATTATAATCAAAGCTATTGTTCACAATTTCACACTTCTCATCACCTTACTCCTTTTTAAAAATATATTTTATTTAAACACTGTGCTTTACAGATTTGTTGTAATATAGTTGTTTTGTCATTCAATGTTCCAATACCAATCCAAACACAGGTCTAATATTTTTTCTACCTTTGTTCTCAATTTCCTAAGCACCCCAACGTGCACCCTTGGCTGGTACAAAACAAGTCATTTTATATTACTTGTAATAACTAAATAACTGGTTGCATTAGAAAAAACATTTCATTAAAATAAAATTTGTGAAAATTGCTTTTTTAAAATAATTTTAATGAGACCCATGTGAATTACAAGTCTTTCACAGTTATACTTAGGGTACATAGTGACAGTGAATTAGGGCAATTCCCCACCACTAATGTTGACCTCCCTCTGCCACTGTTCCCAGTATGCATTCCACTCCACCCCCCCTTAGCCCCCTGGGAAAATGGTTTTTATCTCACAATGGATTCAATAAGTCATTATCTTAGGTTTACTAACTGTTGCTAGTTGAGTATCCTGAAAGTTTTTGTTTATTGTCATTAGTTGGCTTCTATGCTACTTTTCTTCTTTTCTTACATCTTCTTTTTCTTACATCTTCTTTGGTGTGCTACACTGAGGTGTCAGTGAGGAGGTGTTGGGCTGCTGCTCCAGGATCTATACTCTGCAGCACTATGTCTATGAGTGGATATATGTGAGTTACTGTGGGATGTGGGTGTGGCTTCTGGAGATTCGAGGAAGACAAGTTTGTAGGCATTTTCCTTGGCTGCCCAGCCCCAATCTGAGAAGACCCCAAGATTTTCATTCTCCAAGATAATGTACTTGAAATTTTTGTCTTTTGGTGACTCTGAGAAAATTAGTCTAGAGCCATGAAGTTGGGCCGCTGACATGGAGACAACACTGGGGTGTGGATGCAACTACCCCTTCCTGAGGATGTCCCAGAGTTTTCAGCTGGAAGACTATGTACCTGTGAACTTTGGCAGCTTGGTTTAAATCTCTTCCGCGACTAATGAACCTTTGGAGCTGAGCTGATGAGTGGATGTGGGTCTGTTTCTGTTTCTTTCACAAATATGGGGAGAGTAAGGGAGGGTGGAGCAGGGGAGTGGGAAGCAGGCTCTACCCCCCCACTCCAAGATTGTCATTCCTTTAGAGAAATAATGCAAACGTGTTGGGCAGATCAAATATTTAATACAATATCAATTATTTTCTTTGTTTTATTGGAAAAACACATTTGAATTAGTGCTTAAAGAGTTTTAACTTTATATTATTTGCTTTAATGTGAGTTCATGATTTAATGGACTTGTGTCATTTTATATTTGAAAATAACAATAGACATGTAATATCTAACTACACTTAAAAACATCACCAAATACTTTGTTGGACATAGTTTCTGAAGTACACTAAATAGGAGACAATTATGAATCTGGATAATAAATATCATCAACATATAAATAACAGGCTGGATTTTGTATTTATATTCATTTTTAATTTAAGGCATTTTATATTTTTATTTTATCAAAGCATTTCTGCATACGTTTTAAACATAACTATAAGGTAACTTGAATATATAGAATTTGAAGTGAATCTATGTGTAAAGATGTGTGTGCATGCATTTTTGAGATAGGCTTAGAGGAAATATCCAAACTTAGTGATAATTAGAACCAAAATAAAATATATATATGTATAATGATGATTTAGTACTCTATGTAGTTATACCTTTATAAGTTTATTCTATGCTTCAAAATTTAAAGCTTTAAGATAAAAATATTTATCAAAAAATTATGACGTACGGTTTTATAAAATGAGATCAAACAAATTCACAGAATCATCTCTAAAATGCTGTTTTGCAAAACTTACAATTCTATATTTAGTTATTGTCTGTGTTTTTATTTATTTCCCTGTCACCAATGAGTATTTCAAATTCAGTAGGAAACTAGTATTCTGGTAGTCTTTCAAATTTATAAAAATATATCAAAACAAAATTTAACATTTTATGCATATTTTGTCATGATAATAGATATTTATAAATTAAGACATGCTTGCTTTGTTCTCTGGCACAATACCCAACTGCTGAAAAGCATTACTAACTGTGATATATCAGGTATTCCATTTTAGGTTTCTCTATACAATTCCAAATGCCATTCAAAGTGACAGCTCAAGTCTGTTGTCTTTGCTCACACATTTTCAAAACTTCTAGGGTTTTGAGATGATCCTGAAGTGAAAGGAAAACTTGGGTAAAGCTGACTGTTTACTGGCCCTTTCCATGCAGCAGCTGTCTCTCAGTCTTTTACAGTCCTTGAGAACAGGCTCTCTCTGATTTAAGACAGCAGATTGATAAATGGATCCCATGACTTTCAGTAGAATAGAAATTTTCAGCTCTTGTGTGTAAATCAAGACTTGACAAATTGGAAGTCTAAGACATTTGGTTCTCTCTGTTACAGCAAGACTTTGGAATCCAATGGAACAAAAGTCAAATTGTGGCTTTACTACTTATGGTTTGATGTGGGTTTCATTTTTCCCAACTGAGAAATAAAGCTACTTAAAGTTACTGCTCAAAATTGCTGAAATGATTAAATTATTTCCAATATGTTGCTATAGATTCTGAAACTTATTAATACCTATCTAAAATAGTTATATAAAAAACTGTTTTCACACTTGGGATTGGTTTTATGTTCTTTTTTGTTTGTTTGTTTTTATTTAGAGCTGACTTATTGTTCTGAGCTTGGGAATAACTTCTGGTGGTGCTCAGGAAATTATATTTAGAACCAAGGAATGAAACCTGGTAAGATGAATTTAAGTCAAGCAAGAACCTGTCTTGCTATACTATGGCCCAGTCCCTTAGCTGTTTATTTTAATAAAGTAATTTGGGTTAGTGTGTAAAGAAACCACAATGTATAAGAAAATATGACATAAATGCAGATAAAAATAAATAAGGGGGAAAAAGTAAATTAGGGGCCGCGCTAGTCTAGGACAGACTGTGGTTCAATCCCCCGGCATCCCGTATGGTCCCCAAAGCCAGGAGCAATTTGAGTGCATGTCCAGAGTAACCCCTTAGCATTACCTGGTGTGGCCCAAAAAACATAAAACCAAACCAAAACAAAACAAAAATCAAAAAAGTAAATAAATGTCTTTTGAGCCAGGAAGAAAATGTAACAGGTAGCGCACATATCTAACATATTCAATCCATGATATCTGCTGTTTTTTGTCCCAGCGCTATTTATTCATGAAAATTGAAGGAAGGAAGGAAGGAAGGAAGGAAGGAAGGAAGGAAGGAAGGAAGGAAGGAAGGAAGGAAGGAAGGAAGGAAGGAAGGAAGGAAGGAAGGAAGGAAGGAAGGAAGGAAGGAAGGAAGGAAGGAAGGAAGGAAAGAAGGAAGGAGGGAGGGAGGGAGGGAGGGAGGAAGGGAGGAAGGAAGGAAGGAAAGAAGGAAGGAAGGAAGGAAGGAAGGAAAGAAGGAAGGAGGGAGGGAGGGAGGGAGGGAGGAAGGGAGGAAGGAAGGAAGGAAAGAAGGAAGGAAGGAAGGAAGGGAATAAAGGAAAAACAAAGAAAAAAGAAAAAGAAAGAAGAAAGAAAACAAGAAAAGAAAAGCAAAAGAAAGAAGAAAGAAAAATAGAAAAAAGAAATGAAGACAGAAACAAGGAAGGAAGGAAAGAAGGAAGGAAGGAAGGAAGGAAGGGAATAAAGGAAAATCCAAGAAAAAAGAAAAAGAAAGAAGAAAGAAAACAAGAAAAGAAAAGCAAAAGAAAGAAGAAAGAAAAATAGAAAAAAGAAATGAAGACAGAAACAAAGGAAAGAAGAAAATAAGAAAAAAGAAAAAAGGAAAGAAGAAAATAAGAAAAAAGAAAGAAGAAAAGATGAAAGAAAAGAAAAAGAAAGAAAAGAAAGGAAAGGAAAATATAAATTATGTATTGTATTAGTATGTTAGTACAATTTTCAACTGAAACTGCTTGTATTTTTATTTTTTTAAGATAGGCATTGTAATTTACAATGTAACAACAATATCAGTATCAGAATTACATGAACTAAACACTCAAATATCATAGTCCACACCAGAGTATTTTATTTCCATTCATTGTTTCAGGGATCCCCTCATCTTCCCCCCAAGTCCTATTCCTGTGGCTATCTCACTGCTGAAAAACTGTTATATTTGGTTACTTTTTTCTATTGTTATTCTCTAAATTAGCTTATTTATATTATGCATATGAAAGAGATTATTTTCTGATTCTGTATCTATTTCTCTCCTGACAGACTTCACTCAGAAAAGTACCCTCCAGTTTCATCCAAGTAGTGGCACAATATATAATATAACTTATAGCTGAATATATATGTACATATACATATATACATGCAGTTTCTTTATCTTATCAAATATTCTTAAACACTTGGGTTGTTTCCCA
Organism: Suncus etruscus; assembly: GCF_024139225.1. Classification (NCBI taxonomy): domain Eukaryota; kingdom Metazoa; phylum Chordata; class Mammalia; order Eulipotyphla; family Soricidae; genus Suncus; species Suncus etruscus. The sequence goes on along the minus strand of NC_064855.1, from coordinate 87,038,097 downwards.
GATTTTTACACTCCTGAAAGTGTTGTACATGAATATAGGAGCAGAAATGTCTTTTCTGGTTGGAGATGTGGGTCTTTTGAGTTGATGCTAGAAGTGAAATTATTGTGTCATATGTAAATTCAAGTCTTAATTTTACAAGAAGTACCATATTTTTTTCAAAAAGTTTGAACAAGTTCACATTCTCACTAGTATGTGGATGACATCCCTTCACCCCCTCCACACATATGTCTGCCAACACTGGTTCCTTTTTATCTTATGATAAACTACTTGTATTACACTTCTGAGAAAGTATTCTTCAGAATTGTTTTGATTTACATTTTCATAATAATAATAATAAATTGATGACTTCAATTGTGACAACAGTTTTATGGATTTTCCTCACCTCATAGTATTCGTAATATATACCTCAAACTTTTCTTGGCATTCCTTTGTTTTCTGCTATCTAGTCCTGTTGAGTAAGACTCTGACAGAAGACTACTTCCCTTTTTCTCTAGACTACTCTGGTGGCTGAGCTAGTGAACTTATTATGTGAACTTTAGGCCAAAGATTTGTTAAACTCACATAATAGATATCCATCTTAGTTGTTGATTCATGATTAAAAACTTGAAGCAATAGCTCATTAATACTGTTTAAAGATATCATAAGCAAATTGGGCAACTCGCTTAAAGAATATTAATAAATACTGGAATCCCTAATGCATTAAGACTCCATGTGTACCTGTAACTTAGTGTTAGCCTGTACTATATAATGTGATTTTAAGCATAAATTTTTAGCAAATATGTTATTTGTTAAAAAAAAGTATTAAATTTTCTATTACTCTAATGATTACCAAATATAAAACTAAAGTAACTTCATTTAGTTAAACAGCCAACATTCTCATTTGATAAATAAAGAAAAAAACCAAATTCTATCAACATGACAGATAAAGGCCCGAGTTCCTGATAAGAAGGAGTATTAGCAAAAATACCTTATTTTGTTAATGAAGAAAAAAGATAGAATGAACACTGGAAGAATCTGTCAGCTAAGAAAAATACGATCTCTGGAACAAGACACATTATATTATAAGTTACTAATAGAAAAAATAAAATGACAAACTTAGGATGTTAAAATTCTTTTTAAAAATAAAGCAGAATATGGTGAATACTGATTGAAAATGAGAGCAGGAAATGCTTGATATGAATAAAATATTAAGAGCAACTTTCTTGAAACACAAATGTGAAAATCATGAAAAGGGCTAGAAATAGAGTGCTGCAGGTAAGGAGTTTTCATATAGCTGACTCATGCAATACCTATCATTGCATGAGGTCCCCAAAGCCGTGCCAAGAGTGTTCCCTGACAACAGATCCAGGAATAAATCCTGAATACTTCTGATTTTATCCAAAAAATAAAATAAAATGAAAACTTGAAAACAAAATATTTTGTTGAATCTCCCTGCAATGCTATTCCTAAAAGACCTGTCAGAGTGAACCTCTAGAGAAACCACTCTGGTAACACCACAGAGCAACTGCGCCAGAGATTCTCCTTAAAGCAAAACCTTCAGAGTCATGGCTCCAGTGATGAGGAGAACAACACAAAGAAGGATATCATCTCCTAAAAATCAGTGGTTAATTTCAGGCCTTACTCTGGGCCATTTCTCCTCCCTCACTGAAACATCTATTATGGAAGATTACCTATCATCATTGTAGGACATTTCTATTTGCACACTATGTGTCTCCAAGACTCTCTTAAGCTCAATGTTTATGCTTATCTTCTCCCTCCTCAGGTCCTGCCACCTTGCATGTAATCCAGTATCTTTTGTCCTATATAAACACTATTGGTATGGTATAAAGTGTCTCTAGTCATCAGCCAGAAACCCACTCCCAAGATAAAAGATAGGAATAAAAAATTGGTGAATAATTATTCTATTTAAGTTCCAGCAGTAGAATTAGAATGAGATGGAGTGCATAATTATTCCTAAAATGGTTGGTATGCAAATGAAAAAAATCTGGAATATAAAACATCACTAGAAAAGTAACAAGGAGAAAATCAGTCTTTGAGACCTCTGTTTTCTTTAGGAATCATATTAAGGTTATCTTCTTGAAATACAAATGTGAAACTCATGAACAGGGCTAGAGATAGAGTGTTGCAGGCAAGACACCTGTATGTAGCTGATGGCATGGGATACGTATCATTCCATGATGTCCCCATATATATGTATCTTATTTTGAAAAAATATATATATTCCTTTGCAGCAGAGATTCTGTGGGGAAAACAATATGTAAATATTGGCAGATATTGGAGCTGAATACTTACAAGGTTTCTTAGAGTCCTACTATCACTCTGATTTATTTAAGATAAATATTGAACTCATTCCAAGATTTTTACATTAGCATTTTACTGAGTAGAAATAGAATTTCCTTGATATTATTAATATACCATTGAGATAATACAAGAATGTATGCCAACATGTCTTATAAATAAAAATTAAATAATGAGAGATATAATATATATGTAATTCAAGATAGATAGATTCCTTTACCAAAAACTGCTCAAAGAATTTTCAGACAAAAAAATTATAATAAGCAGGATTGTGAAGAAGCTATGTACTATCAACAATCAATAATGTAAGTAGGAAAGATCATCTCTATAAGCAGTTAAAATGACTAAATATATAAAGATACTAGCCAAATAATTTTACTACTAGTCAAATAATTTTATTCTCAATCCAGTCTCTATTGTGCTAATTTTATGTGTTTTGAATCTAGTGTTGGCATTCAAACAAACATAAGTTGAAACTTAAATAAATCTAAACAAAATGTACTGGTTATATCCAGTATATAATTACAAATTTAGCAAGTAAGATAAAGCATGTTATACCCTAAAATTCAAAGGTCACGCTATTAAGAGAGAATCATTTTAATTTTAACATATAAAAATCTATTTAAATTTTTTGGGGCCGGGCGGTGGCGCTGGAGGTAAGGTGCCTGCCTTGCCTGCGCTAGCCTAGGACGAACCGCGGTTCAATCCCCCGGCGTCCCATATGGTCCCCCAAGAAGCCAGGAGCAACTTCTGAGCGCATAGCCAGGAGTAACCCCTGAGCCTCACAGGGTGTGGCCCAAAAACCAAAAAAAAAAAATCTATTTAAATTTTTTAAAGGAGAATATATCAACAGAAATTAATAAAGATGGCTAAGAAAGCAGGCTGGAAAAATATAATAATATAAAGTTTATTGCACTAATCATGAGGTCTTTGGAATTTTTCCTTTCAAAAATGTAAAATGTTTATGAGTCATAAATATGACTATTTTATAATTATTTTGTAGATGTATGGATAGATTCAATTAATGAATAATTCTTTAAAGCATTTAGCTTATGGACATCTGTTAAGATTTTTTAGAAAAAAAACTTGTTTTAATAATGGAGAACTTTCTAATAAGTTTTATTTCATGATAAATATAAATTTGAATAGAGGTAAATTTTTGCTTTTTTTTTTATAAACGTAGTTACATGGGAAAACAATTTAGTGAACCTCAGAGTCCTATGTTAGCCCTACCTATTTCCATTCAACCTTCTTCCTAAATTCCCTGACATGCAACTGTGGCGTCATGATACAGTGGATCTGTTCAACTTTGTAAAACTTCTTATGATGAATCATAGTATTTTCATTTTTGTGTTTACGTGGCTATAATTTTTTTTTAATTTCTCAGCTAACACCACAAATTACAAATCCATCTTTTTATTTTTGCTTTTCAGTTGGGATCCTGCAATTGGCCCTGAGATTCTTTATGAAAACGTTTTATTATACTTTTGTTACTATAAATGTATTTTTAATTTATTAAAAATGACTGAATAGCCAAATGTTATAAAACATAATTTTCATTAAGTGAAAAGGGAGAGAATGCAGCATGTTCTGATACAAAGATTGGCTCAAATAAATTAACTAAATTTAGTATTAAAAACCAGAATTCTAACCAAGACAAGAATTGTTGAAAATGTCCCGTATATCCTTTTTTATTGTCCTACAAATATGCTTCCTTGTTCATATGTGGTTACTTGTGAGCATGAGTTTACCAAAATCCAACTACTGTTTTGTAGCCAATGAATTTTTTTTTCATTATTATTACCATGTTTCTCAGTTGACTGGTTTCAGAGTAGTCATAGAACTAGAATTTTGCAGTTACATTATCTTTTTATACTGAAAAACCCTAAACTATTATAAATTCTGGAGAATCAATTTCTCTTCCTCTATGCAACAATATTATATTATTTTGGTAAACTTTATCTTTAAAATATATTATATAATTAAAATTAAAGGTATTTTCAATTTGCTTTAGTTGCAGCAGATGAAAATAAAAATGAATGATGATCACTGAAGCAACAACTCAGTGACATTTCTGTCAATAACTAAACATCATTATTAGGAAATTCAGGTAGATATATATAAAATATCAACTGAATAAAAAGTTAAATTCATGAACTTCTGTGGACATTATGTACCACGGGAATAGGTATATGGATATTATAGGTTGTCCAAGTTTCATGATAAATGGTTGCTGAAAAGCTGAGCGGCACCTCTTGCCAGTGTTTGTCATGTGACTACATTAATCCTAAATACAGGACTATATTAACTCTTCTTGAACTCCTCTCAAGCAAAAATAAGAAATGTGTCATCCTCAAAACCAGCCTCTAAACGGGTCAGCATGATTTGAAAGCATCTTGACATAAATGAGGAAGAGCAAGAGAAAAATGAGTCCCTGCAGAACAAGAAGATTTATGTGGCAGGAGGAAAACTGAAGGCAGTTAGAAAAATGACTTGCTTGTTGCCTGTTTGTACAAATAAAACAATGTTTTACAGAAGTCATCTTGTAGAGTTAATATATGATAAGAAATTACTACATTATGTCAATGCTTGTTAAACTAGAGAATATTTATCAAGGCAATAAATATATATATATTTTTTTAGTTGAAAAGTTGGATGAACTTCCATTTTTTTTTTTTGTTTTGTAAGGAGGATCACATGGTGATGTTAAGGGCTGCCTCCTGTCTCTCTGCTCAAGGATCATTCCTGATCTCACTCGAAGAGCCATATGTGGTATAAGGATAAATGTCAGGTTGTCTAAATAAAAAATAAACACTCACCTGCTGTTCAGGTTGACTGCACAAAAAATACTCACCTGCTGTACTATCTCTCCCATACTCTAAACTTCTTGTAAAAACATCTAAAAATATATCTTAAGATCTTAAGAATATAGAGTTGCATTATATATGAATGAATTTTTTAATATGAGAAAATATGTATAGGGCAAACTTAAAAAAAGCCATCAATTTCATGAAAGGTTGCTCTATCTATTGGTAGAAAAATTAGAAATGTTGTGTTTTAGATACTATCTTGAAAAGGAATCACTCTGGAGACTCAAGGAAAAATAGTGAAAGAAATATCAAGAAAAGAATTTTAAAAAATAAAAAATAGCAATCAAACAAGAGAAGGGAATTAAAGGAATTCAAATAGGGAAACAGAAATTCAAGCTATCTCTTTTTGCAGATGACATGATGATATACATGGAAAACCCTAAAGAGTCCACAGTAAAACTCCTAGAAACAATAAACCAATACAGCAAAGTGGCTGGTTACAAAGTTAATACACAAAAGACAGTAGCATTTCTCTATACAAATAACGAAGTAGAGGAAAGAGAGATTAGGAATTCAACTCCATTTAAAATAGTATCAAAAAGCATCAAGTACCTAGGAATCAACCTTACAAGGGAAATGAAGGACTTATGCCAGGTAAACGTCAAAACACTTCAGAATGAAATTGAAGAGGATCTAGGGAAATGGAAGAACATCCCATGTTCATGGGTAGGTAGAATCAACATAGTCAAAATGACTATCCTACCCAAACTCCTATATAGATTTAACGCAATCCCCATCCAAATTCAGATATTATTCTTTAAAGATTTAGAACAATCAATCATAAAATTCATCTGGAACCACAAAAGACCCAGGACAGCCAAACACATACTAAAAAACTGGAAGCTGGGTGGCATCTCTTTACCCAACCTGAAGTTATAATATAAAGCCATAGTGATCAAAACAACATGGTACTGGTACAAGGACAGAGTCTCAGACCAGTGGGTTAGAACAGAATTTCCAGATATAAGCCCAAGATATATTTGACAAAAGAGCCAAGAACTTGAAATGGGACAAAGAAAGTCTTTTCAACATATGGTGTTGGTGAAAGTGGAAAACCATTTGTAAGAAAGTGAAAATTGAACAATACCTCACCCCATACACAAAAGTCAACTCAAAATGGATTAATGACCTTGAAATCAGACCCAAATCTATAAAATTTATTGAGGAAAAAATAGGCAGATTACTCTAAGACCTATATATCAAAAAAGTCTTTGATGATAGAATGCCAATGGCAAGAACTTTAGCATCAAACATAAACAAATGGGACTACACCAAACTAAAAAGCTTCTGCATGGCAAAAGAAACCCTACTTAACACAAGAAGAGAGTTAACTGAATGGGAAAAAATCTTTGCACTCAACATGTCAGATAAAAGGCTGATATTCAGAATATACAAAGCACTCAGAAAGATGGGCCCCCCAAAACCAAATAAAGCCATAGAAAAATGGGGAGATGAAATGAATAGACACTTCTCTGAGGAAGAGCGAAAGATGGCCAACAAACACATGAAAACATGCTCATCTTCACTCATCATTAGGAAAATCCAAATCAAGACCACAATGAGGTACCACATTACACCAGTGAGGAAGGCTCACATCAAAAATAATGGGAACAATCTCTGTTGGTGGGGATGCGGTATGAAAGGCACTCTCATCCACTGCTGGTGAGAATGCCCCCTAGTCTAACACCTATAGAGAACAGTCTGGAGAGTGCTCAAAGGACTCAGAATTGAGCTGCCATTTGACCCAGCAATTGCTCTCCTAGGTATCTACCCCCCCAAATTGGAAGGACATTCATTCCAAAATATGTGTGCACCCCACTATTTATCGCAGCACTCAGTATAATAGCCAAGTCTTGGGACCAACCTCGATGTCCAACAACAGATGATCCTCTTTATTTTACACTTTCTTCTTGTTTACCAAGTTTAAGGTTTGTCATTGCTTGATAATTTTGTTACCTTGTCTCTGTATTACAAAACTAGTTAGGTATCTGGTATTTGATCCTCTCTCTCTGTCAGATTTAATAATCTTTTTTTCTTTTAAGTTTTTGAATAACATTTATTGTTACTAGTATATTATTCCTAGTTACATGCCACGAGTGACCTTGATGGTTCTCAGGGGGTAAATGTCATGGCAGGTGTATGAACGTGGTTGCTATAAAGTAAATCTGAAACACTTATGGCCTATGCCCTATACCATCTTTTTAGCCCTATCAATCAGATACTCTCCTCACTGCCCCATTGACCAGTTACTTAATTCTATTTGAATTCCTTTGTATAAACAGAACAAAGCAAAATCAAACCAGTGTTTATTGTGCTGTTCTGAGCCTACCACAGCTATTATTTATTTTCTTATTTATTCATTCATTTAGGTTTTGAGCTATGCCTGACTATACTTGGGTTATTTCTCTAGCATTGTGCTAAGGGGTCAATCATAGTTGTGTTGGGGATCCTTAAGTGGTACACAGAACAGGTCCCAAATTATCAGGTATTTCTTCTTCTAGGTACACTTCCAGTGGCACTTAGTGATTACTCCTGAGTTTATGCTCAGAAATATCTACAGACAGATTCGGGGGACCATATTGATGCCAGATATCCAACCGAGTTAGGTCTCAAGTCTGCCACTTGCAGGACAAATGTCCTGCCCACTGTCCTACCACTATGGTCTGGAATTTCTTTAACTGTGTCAAAAAGAAAAATAAAATTAGACTAATGTATTCAACTAATTTCTTTTTTTGTTTTTTTTTTTGGGGGGTGGTCACACCTGGCAGTGCTCAGGGGTTACTCCTGGCTCTATGCTCAGAAATCACTCCTGGCAGGCTCAAGGGACCATATGGGACGCTGGGATATGAACCACTGACCTTCTGCATTAGAGGCAAACGCCTTACTTCCATGCTATATCTCCAGCCCTGTATTCAAATAATATATAAGTAACAAATAGATTACATAATTTGCTACTATTTCAGTGTATTTCTGTTTAAGATTTTAAAAATTCTGTTTTCTCTAAAAATTTGGGTTAGTATTTTCTTTGGGTGAGATAATTTCTTTATATTAAACATAGTTTTATGCTTCCAGATGGATACGTTGTTGCTTGGTTAAGAATTTAATTTGTATGGTATCTTCGTTTGTGTTTCTAATGCCCTTATGTTATTAGTGATGAATGACTTGAAATAGCAGATGATTTAGGAAGTTTTCTCAAGAGATCTTCAACCCTGACAAAAATAGAACAATGAAAAATATTATGACAGCATATGATTAAAACTATTAAGATATTTCACAAGGTTTAGTTCATCACAAAAACAAGTTAGTTTTTCTTCCTATTCTATATAAAATTTTTTAAGAAGTTTTTATAATAACTGTGCTCACCAACTGGAAAGGCATCAAATTTCAAACTTTATTAAAGTAGACTATATATATATATGTGTGTAAATAGTGTTATTTTATGATTTCTTTTATTATTAAAAGAGTGAGGAAAATAATCTTTACAACTATATATTAATTACAATTGCAACAAAATTTTCATTTATAATTATGATTTTTAACAGTTTTAAAAATATCACAGACTTTAATTCCTTTTGTGATTAATATAAATCTTATTTAGTAATACAACAACCATGTGAGACAGGCATTCTTAACAAGCTATACTTACAATAGAGAAAAGTTATGTACATGTAGATTCAATTACAATTTTTTTTCATATTATCTTTCATTAAGAGTTCTCTCCTCATAGATTTACAGAGTATGTCTTCAATATGGCTTGCATTGCAAGGATTATACAGAGATCTCTGAGCACTTCTATAGATGTTCCCTGAGAAAAGAACCTAGAGTAAACTTGAAAGACTATATGCTAAACACTTAAACACACACATATATGTGTTTATGTATATCTATATGTATCTATATTCCATGTGCAAAACTAATGACTTCAAACAAGCATTTTATTTTCCTCAACTTGTAAATCAGCTTTGTTCAGGAAGTTTTCTCAGAATCAATGGACTGTGCAGTCTATGAAGAAACTAAAAAACCCTTCTCCAGACTCAGATACATTCCACAGTAATATGCTTATTTCTTTATTTATTGGTTTGTTTGTTTTGGGCCACATTAATAATGTTCAGGGTCTACTCTTTTTTTTTTTTTAAGTCTATAGCACCTAGTATTCCCTGGCGGTCTCCCATCCAAGTACTAACCAGGCCCAACCCTGCTTAGCTTCCGAGATCAAATGAGACTGGGCGTGTTCAGGGTGGTATGGCTGTAGACCAAGGTCTACTCTTAACTCTTCTCAGTGATAATTTCTGAAAGGCTCAGGAGACCACTTGGGATATTGGGACTCAAGCCTGTGTCACCATGTGATTGGCAGGTGCCCTACCCACTATATTATCCTCTGGACCTTCAAACTATTGGCTTTTGCTTCTTTATTTCTATCTTTATATGATATTTCTTCCTTAAGAGCCTCTCAGTGCAGTTTACACTTTAAAGAAACTGCATTAATTAAAACAAGAATGAAAAGATTGAAAGTTGGCAATCACTCAAATAAGTCAGAAAAAACACCTCAAGGAATGCTTCTGATGTAGTAGAGCAAATAGACCTTTATCACTGCCCAATGTAAATTTTTTTCTTTTTTTAAACCATGTGTTTCTATGATGTCTTTATAGAGAATTTTTAAATATATGTTAATCCTAATTTTTAAAACTAAGGGTATATAAAGACCTTATCTTGTACCTTACATAATCTTACTTTTATTGTAAGTGTAATATTAATACTATTTAGTTATTAGGAAAGTTTTAAGAGTTATATTTATAGGCTCTCTGGGGACATAGAAAAATGATAAAATAAGCACCTCCATTTCTTGTGTGTCAGTGTAACCTTAGTAAACTGTTGAAAAATCCTATATATGTAAAGGAAAATTTAAATTGTTCTTAACTTCAAGAATTCCCACAGACAATAGAGATGAGGGCCAGAAAGATCAGCTCATAATATGAAGCTCACCAGAAAGAGTAGTGGTGCAGTTAGGGAAATAAGTACACTAACAACTATGACAATCTTAATGAGTAAGAGAAGTAGAATGCCTGTCTCAAATACAGGCAAGGGTTGGGAAGGAGGGAGGAGGGCACAATGATGATGGGGGCTGTTCTGTTTATGACTGAAATTCAACTGCAATTGTGCTTGTAATCATGTTGCTTAAATAAAGATTTATATATATAAACTTTTAAATTATTATTAAAAACATCTTTAGTATTTATTACCTTAAAACTAAAATAGAAAAACACATAATACCAATAGAATAATCATTTATTTAGCTAATTATATTACCTATTCTATTGATAAATATTATCTAGATGTTAGATGATGCATTTTAATCAAGTGACATTTTTCTTTGCTGAGAAGTTACTTTGATAGTAGTACTTATAATATGTTTTACATCCTAATCAAATAGAAGGGACAGCTCTTAAGACTGGGGTTTAAGAACAAAGGCTCGAATGAAATGAGACTTTAGACAGATTTTAAGGAAATGCCTAGAATTGTTTCAATCCATCCTTTTCTAGAAATCCCTGGATTTCTTACATCCTACCAATGCTACAACAGAATTACAAAGTTGTACTTTACTAGATTTAATTGGATTTATCTTGTAAGCACAATCACCCAGTGTTTATAATCTTCAGACTAAAGATTGTCAACCTGAGGAAACTACTTTGGTCAAATCTTCCTGAACCTGTACAACTGAGTAACCATTAATGAATACAATATGATGTTATATGTTTCTTAATTTAATTTTTTTTTGTTTTTGGGCACCCGGTGATACTCAGGGGTTATTCCTGGCTTGTACTCAGAAATACTCCTGATTTGGGGGACCATATTAGATGCTGGGGAATCAAATTGTGGTCTGTCCTAGGTCAGCATATTTAAAGCAAATGACCTACCTCTTGCGCCACTGCTTCAGCCCCATTTCTCTACTTAATTATTAAGAATGCTTATCTATTTTTTAAAATAGCATACATTCTAAACTTGTTTATATACTGTATTTTAAGTTAAGTACAATTTATAAATTTCTACTTTTGACTAATTTATGAAAAGAAAGTTTCCAAATTAATGTACACAGAAGGCCACTCAACATAGTTGTCACTAAGTGAAATACATTTAAGATAATATCTATTACATATTAGAGAATACTATCTATAAGTGGCTTTTGAAATTATTTTTCAGTCATGTTAACAGAGCCTGGTAGAGGCAGCCCCAGCTTACAATAGTAATTCAGTTATCATTACAACAATATGCCATTTTTCTATGATGTCTACTCTTATTATGTGTTGTCTTTTGGCTTGAAATCTATGATTAGGTTCAATTACCTGTATTTCATATGAAAGAAATTGGTGGTAAGTATGTAGAGGGACAATAGGGAAAACTTAATCCCATTTCGTTTTAAATGGGAACTTTCTTGAAATTATATCCAGTTTCTGTGTATATCTTATGATTGATACATTTGACATATTTTAATCTTTTGTATTCCAAGAAAGTAGCATTATATTCTTTAGAAAGGAGAATGAAGTTAAAGACAGAAATATAGTGTAATGCAGGTATAACAAAATTATGCATATGCTAGTAAGAGAAATATTCACAGTGCTCGAGCATCTAGATAGGATTGAGTGAAGAATGCTGTGGAAGTAGCCATGACCTTTAAAATATAGCAAGTAAAAACAGAAAACAAAAACAAAAAAAACAACAAAGCAGAATAGAGGAGACAACACCCTTAACCCTGCTGAAGTGCCAGTGGATAAAATTTTGTAGATGCATATGTCATCATCAGGGCTTTTTACTCACTGACTTGTTATATTTGAATGTGACTAAAGACAATTTTATTTGTTCCTTAGGCTGCCTTACACAACTACTGATAAAAAGATCATAAAAAATAGGGGCCTGAGCATTAGCATAATGGACAGAGTCCTTCCTTTACATGCACTGGACTGCTGGTATGCCATTTGGTCCCCTGAGCCTGGCAAGAGTGAGCAAAGAGCAGAGTCAGGAGTAAGACCTGAGAGCATATGGATGTGTCTGAAAGCAATAAAAAATATATTTACCTGATATAAATATACATAGCCTTTTGCATTTATAGCACCTACTTTATACTGTAGCAATCCAAAGAGGATTGTGGTTCTGGATTAGTGTTAGAAAATTCAGTGTTCAGTATTGACCACCAGGGCTGAGCACCTCAGGGTTCACACAAAGAAGATAAGCTTAGGCAAGTTCAATGCTAGTTATGCCATATCACTCATCCCCCAGAATTTACTTTTTTCTTTGCAAGTCTAAATACACTCAAAATAAATTTTGCATGAAGAAAAAAATAACTGCATAAATACTACATAAAATACTACATAAATACTACATAAAATACTACAATATTATCATATCTCTGGTATAGCCCAAATTCATATTATGCTTCCTGGATGTAGTTGTCTAATAAGTATAAATATATTGAGAAGAGCAAGATAATGGGGAATCGAACATCAAATCATCAACCACAGCATTTTTCAAAAGTAAACTATAGCACATCAATAGAAATTATTGGAGAGAAGCCTATAACTAGCTTTTAGACATATAGTCAATGAAGATTTCTCGAGGAGAAAAAAGCACACAAGAGTTAATTACAAATCCGGATTTCTTAGCTCACCATCAAAGAGCCTTTCAGTCTTAACTCTGAAATTATCTCAAGTTGATGTGAGCCTTTTCCCAGATTATTTCCTTTTCCTTTTTCCTACTATTCAAATGTATAATTCAGAAAAAGAAATCTTAATGACATCTTATGATGTGCAATCCTCACTACAAATTTTATGTTTCCTGTTTTGTTTGAAAAACATTCCTTTAAATTGGGTTAAGTGTAAGCAACTAAAAAGATTATGTCATGATATATTTACTATGTAAGTAGCTTGTATTCAAAAAATATTTCTGATGAAATAAAATTATATTTACAATATTAGAGTTAGAGTATTAGTTAGGGTGGATGGAAAAAATTCTTCTGTGTAATTGTTTCAACTTCTGTACATACACAGATGCATTGCTTATATGAGAGTAGGTTGTAACATCAATCGTTTCAAGACTAAAACATGGAAAATGATTCTCATATTTCTACTGAACTGAGTATTTTATTTACACAATAGCAGTTTTTTAAAGAACTGAAAAGTACTTAGTTGTATTCTTTGGGTTATGAGATAGAAATTAGAACTTCAGGAGCCGGAGTGGTAAAGTGTTTGCCTTGCACGCGCTGATCTAAGGCGGACCGTGGTTGGATTCCCAGGCAACCCATATGGTTCCCCAATCCAGGATCGATTTCAGAGCTCATAGCCAAGAATAACCCCTGAGGGTCAACGAGTGTGGCCCCAAACCCAAACAAATAAACAAATGAAATTAGAACTCCAAATCACCTCTGGTTTTCTGGATAAACTTGAATGCCAGACAAAATAATAAAATATAACATTGTAGAGTTGGACTTTTAAATTAATTATAAATAAAAATTGAACATCTGCTGTGTCTTTAAATTTTATTTTATTTTCCTGTATTTGAAAGATGCCAAGATATTTTGCTTAGTTGTAAAATATTGAAATAAATATAATATCAGAATCTCTTGCTTCCTAGTTCATTGTCAACCAGTCTTATGTAATAGTATCATATAAAATTAATGATTCATCATAAGTGTCTATGACTTTACTTCAGGTGAGCACGAAAGATATAGAAAAGGAAAAAAAGAAAGAAAATTCGCCAAAAAAAACCTCACGCTACTTCATAAATCTTCCATCAGTTAGTATTCACTCATCTCTATCCAGCTTCTAAATAGATTCCGACATATTTTTAACGCAAAACAAGTTTGAGAAGACTAAAATACATATTTGTGTAAAATCATAAAGATACTATATATTTAAAATAATATATTTAGAGGCCAGAGAGGTGGCTCTAGAGGAAAAGCGCCTGCCTTTCAAGTGCAAGTCTAAGATGAACAGCGGTTCTATCCCCGGTGTCCTATATGGTCCCCCCAAGCCAGGGGCGATTTCTAAAAACCCAAAAAATAATAAATCATATAAAATAATAATATAAATTAATATATTTATATTATGTATGCCTCTGGCATATTGTATATCATAATCATTGCTTTATGTTTCCACACTTACTGAAGAATTTGTTGTGTATGTGTGTGTGTTTTGTTTGCTTTGGGGGCCACATCTGCGAGTGCTGAGGGATTTTCTCCTGGCTCTGAGCTCATGTGTCATTCCTCAACGTGTTCTAAGGAACATATAAAGTGCCAGGGATTGCATTCATGACAAATTTCAACACATTCTACTATAACTCTACTATAATCTACTCTACTATACTCTAAGTCTGGCAATTTTTTAATTGTACAGTATTTTTCTCTAGCATATAGTGAGTACACAGTTTAAATAATTATATCCTTATTGATAGATGCTATTCATATCAAGAAATTATTTTCTGGTAAGTCATTTATTTTTCAGAACACATAATGAAATCAGATGTTCAGAAATGCAGTTTTCTGCTGAAAATTTCAAACATTTTCAAGATATGCTAGATATCATTTGATACTTATTATCAAATCACTTTTTATAGTAATAATTTTTATTTTACCAAAGTGGATTACATATCTTTCACAGTAATATTTTAGGTACATAGTGACATTGAATCAGGGGCATTCCCATCCACCAATGCTGTCCTCCCTCCACTTCTGTTCCCAGCATGCCTTCCATATCTCATTCCTTTACCCCTCGGGGTGTTAATAAAAGTGACCCCCTCTGTGTCTAGCTTATTGTAGATTGTAGATTGGGTATCAAATCACTTTTATTACAGCATTAGTGGAAGAATAAAGAATATAGTATTTCCATCTTACCGTCCATATGCAATAGTATTTAAAATCCTTAATATTTTAAAATCAAAAGATTTGATATATCCTTGATGGTGGCTTATTTGGTATGTGTACAAGTATGGTTACTAGTGTTTTTTTTTTATTATTTTTTTATGTTTTTAATAAACCAAGAGTCAAAGATTCTTTGATTAAATCTGCACTTGGGCTTTTATTTTAAGCACAATTTAGTTGATTTAATTTTATATAACATTTCATTGTTTTGCAATAAAATTTTTAAGTTTCCCATTGTGTAGGTTGACAGTCAAATTATAGTACAATAAATTTTAACTTTAAAGTTTACTTTAGAAAAGCAGCATTTGAGGTTCCCCCAAAATTATACCTGGTTTTCCCAGGTGTTTGTATTCTATGATTTGCCATAGAACCAAACTCTGAGATTTCCAACTTATACAATAACAGGTGTTCCAAGAACTCTAAATTTGATAATATTTTTGTAATAAAATTTTCTTGGTTATTATTCCAAATTTTAATACATTTCAGCACTATTGATTTAATTGGTGTTCATTGTTACCAACAGCATGAATTAGAAATGAAGATGTTCCCTATATTCGCAAATCACATCATAAATTAATAAATTTCCCAGAAAATTTATTATGGTTCAAACTATCATCTCAATGAAAGTCAAGATTCACAGCCCTCATGGGTCTGTTCTGTGGCATGATGGCTAATCCTTAATTTTGCATTGTTCTCTACAGTCAGTACTGCACTTAGTATTTCCTTACCTAAGGAAAGCACAGACAAGGTCACTCATGTAAATAACTCAGCTTCACAAGTTCCATTTTTACAGGCTAGTTAAATGTATGTCCCTTTTAACTTAACACTATTAGAATTCTGGATTAGAATTTTGCAGTCTTAGTCAATAAACATTTCTCTGAAAAGGAATTGAAATTTTCACAACTCTTTCATTTTTTCAAAAAAAAACAAGTTCTTTTTATTTCCCAAGAGAAATAATTGTAAATGTTGTTGTTGTTACACTAAGAAAAACAAGAAAATTAAATAATTTATTATGCATTAATGCTGTCCTATCTTAGCTGCTTTCAAAGGCTAACTCAAAAGGCCCACATAAAGTTCAGGTTTCATTTATACAAGGTTCATTCCTCCCTCAACTGAAATAATCTATACTTGTGGCTGGAGAGAAGACTTGGCAGAGTTACATAGGATATGGTGATAAAGTGTACAAATAATTTAACATGTTGTACTACAAAGATATAGTAAAGCAAGACCTGGAGTCACATAGCCTCCTCCAGTATAATTGAGCAAAAAGAAGTGAAAAAACAAACATCTCTTTGCAGTATCCATACCTTTGCTCATTAAGCATGTGTTATAGGATTCAGGCCATGTTATTTATCTAATATAATTAGCTATTTCTGCTCAATTCAAGTGAATTATGTTTTAATACAAATCTGAATATTGTATGTAGTATTCAGTGTTTGAGTATAAATGATTCCAGCATGCCAGAATATGGCTGTAATATTAGGGAAACATCCGAATAAATCATACTGACATTGTTTGATACCAATATGTATTGGATTGAGGCAGCCCTGGATCAGCAGTGGGTTCTTCTATCTGGTATGTGTTCTTCTTCTAAGTCTCCCTGGAAATGCATCTAATACATAATTCAGATAATAAAAGCTCAGATATCCAGGAGAAAAATAGGAAAGAAACCTGTCTGTATAATTCTATGACTTGGCCAAGAGCATGGAATGGGTGTACCATAAGAAAACACTATCAACAATAAAAATAAAAACAAATAGCCCACAGAAAAATCCCTTCATTATTAAAACACAGTCTTTTTTATTTTTTCTATCATTTTCCAGCTGCTCCCCATTCTTTACCAACTCCCAACAGAACAGCAAATCTTTGACATTTTCTGGGCATCAAAGAAAAACCTTTTTGCATGCAACTTGAATTACTGAGAAAGGAAAATCCCATGTAACTCATCATAGCAATTACTGTTAGATCACAGGAGCTGTGAATCTGAAGTAACTTTACAATGGTCTCACTTTAAGTAACATAATTTTTTTTTCCAATTGTAAATGGAGGGACTTTCCTCAGATTAGTAAAGTAAGATATGCCCTTCATAAAAATATATGCAGCTTCTAAAAGTATAAAAAATTGAAATTACACATTTAATGGAGAAAAACTTTTAGATTATTCATCAATATTTTATGACCTAAGATATATGTATATAAATGAATCATGGAACATATGCAAATAATAGCATTTATAATATTATTACTCACTTAGAGTTACATCAGTATTATTTATGTTTATGGTATCTGCTTGTTACTTCTTTCTCAGAAATGTATAAACTTTGTATCAAAAATATACACATGTGCTTATATCTCTCTAAATGTTTCTACTTGATTTAACCAGTTATCAACTGCTAACAGATGGAAAAATAGAGTTTCTGTTCCAAAGATGCATGGAATTTACTCTAGGGATATTTTATACTTGATTTATCAACTGATAGCAAGTGGGAAAATATCTCCTAATGCTCTAACACATGTGAATAAGGGGAGTAGGTTTAGATTGTAATTTATGTCATTGATCATGAAGATGGTCTATTTCTCTTTTGTTTTGCCTTCACTAAAGTTCATATATTTCTGAGTGTAAACTGCAGATATACAGAAGTAACATGAGTTTCTCCTATGCCTTTCTGAGGTTCTTGAAATTACATCTTGCCAACAGAGCTTGTATCTGTAACCTTGAACCTTATCTATCAGTCTTTGAACTCTATACCATATTGTTCATATAAAACTGATCTGAGAAAAGAAAGAGATAGAAAGAGACAGAGTGACAGAGAACTGAACTGGTTGAAAACATACTTTGCATGCAGGAGATGAGATTTAATCCAAGAACAACACAGTTTTAAAGTATTGGTCAACAACTTTAAAGTATTGGAAGTATCCCTCCACAGTGTGGGTTGTAGCTGTTGTTTGAGCACTGCTGGAGGTGGTCCCCAAACAAAGCAGCACCTTCTGGATGGAAACAGGAGGCTCCAGTCTTAATTCCCTCTATAAAGCTCTCCTCTCTTCTCCAGTCTTCCCTTGGTCTCCTTTTGGGTCCCAGAGCCATCACTGTTCATCTGCACTTTGGGGTCAACCAGATTGATGCTGGGAAGGGAATAGGGAACCTCATGTCATAATTCCTTCCACATAATGCAAATGGACTCTCTTTGGGGGTCTTTCCCAGCATTCTTTCTTCCTTCCTATGAGTCCTCATTTTCCCAAACTACACTGGTTTGTGTCCACACAATGTCATTTCAATTTATATTTAGGGAATTCTAGTAGGTAAGTTTCTCTAGTGTTTTTAGTTCACGTTAAAACCAGGTTATAGAGATAGTTGAGTTTGTTACCTCTGTCCCTTTATGCACCAGTAATACATTGTGGCAATGTTCCTTTTTGCATAGCCACATTAAAATGAGGAAAATCCTACTGTGCAAACAAGTTCTTATCTAATAGAAATAGGTCCACATAAAGTTTATACTGCAGTGGGGCCTTACACTATCAACATTTATCACAGTGACTTGCCTTAGGCTTCAGAAGATCAGACATTGACCATTCACCCCTGAAACTTGGATACTATCTATGGAAACAACCACGGTTTTCTACACCATCACCAGTAATCGAACTTCTTTCAGAGAAGAACCTACTGCTGCCCTGGCATCGACTTACTCTATAGAGGGTTCTTATGACACCCTGACTGTTACAAAACAGCCCTTAAGATGGCGTTAGATGGTGGATGGAGGCCTTTGTTCTTAGGCCCCGGCCACATGGATCCATCTCCCATTAACTGGCGGGTCTGGGTCCAGGAAAGCGATGGGTATTGAACTCACTCACAGGCAGGCTTCCAGAGAGATAACATCTTTATTGCCCTGGCCAACTGATGCGGCTGCTAACCATTTACTCGTGCCATTCTTAGCTAGCCCTACGTCTTACTTCTTTCATCCATGTCTCCTCCATCCTCCATCCTGGCCAAAAGACCTTAATCCTCTCTGGTCAAAGCCTTATCTAACCTTTCCAAGACTCCTCCCAGGAATGGGCGGGGTCTTGCAGGTAAGATCAAGTTACCTGGGAAGAATTGGGGGGATGAGGCCACACCTGATGATTAGATAACAGTAACAAACTGCTTTCAAGTTAGGATTCTCTGCATTGCCACCTAATGGTGAGATGAAACTATAGAACATGCTCTTTGTCACCCTGACTTGTACATATGATCTGTACAGAAACCAGGATCTCTAACTATTGAAACCCGAGAGCAACAACCATGATTGTGAAGAGATTTTACTGGGACTACAGAGAAAGACTTTGGGGTTAGACACCTATTATAGCTGGAGCCTGTAGTTGATCTTATGCCAGAATACTTCATAGGAAAGGTCTCCATGTTTACAGGCCAAAGTTCTTTATTTTTATTTCTCCCATATTTTGCTGTACCTATGGAAAAAACAACTGCCATGCGCACATGCCTCGTGCGCGCGCACACACACTCACACACACACACACACACACACACACACACACACACACCCTTTTTATTGTAATTTTTTATTTCTTACCTTTTTCTTTGTTTTTGTTTTGGGGCCACACCTGTCAGTGACACTCAGGGGATACTCCTGGCTATGTGCTCAGAAATCAGTCCTGGCTTGGGGTACCATATGGGAAGCCAGGGGATCAAACCACGGTCAATCTTAGGTCAGCCACATGCAAGGCAAATGCCCTGCCACTATGCCACTGCTCTGATCCCTTTATCTCTTATCTTTTTTTTTCAAAAGGGCCTACTAAACAGTCACTATTGTATTAATGACTTTATTGGAGATACAATAATTTTCACAAATATACATGCTACTGAACTTTTTCATTTTTTGTTTTTAGTTTTCTTTCTATTTTCTCTATATTGTTTAATAACATTGCTTTCCATCATTTAGAAACAAATATATCATGATCAGTTATGTCAACTTTGTGTTGCATTTTTTAAATAAAAAATAAACAAACTAATAATAAAAACCAGCTACAGAGAGGGACTCTGTATCTATGGCTTTGTACCTACTCAGTTCCATCTTTCTCTTGCTTGCTTTCTACAACACAGTGTTATATCAGTAACTCCTGAGCTGTCATTGGTTTTGTGTTCTAGAGAAAATAAAGAAAATTCCAAATGACTCTAAAATTACATTTGATACCTTTTAGTTTTTGAAATATTCTTTAAAAATTTGAAAATAATTTCAACTCTGATAATTACCTCTTTTTGTTGTTGTTGTTTTTTGGGCCACAACCATCAGTGACACTCGGGTTACTCCTGGCTATGTGCTTCAGAAATCGCTCCTGGCTTGGGTGACAATATAGGATACTGGGTATCGAACTATGATCTCTCCTAGGTCAGCCATGTGCAAGGCAAACACCCTACCACTGAGCCACCACTGCAGCCCCATAGGTACCAATTTATAAATTTCACTTTAAACATTTTATGCTTCTTTACATTTACTTTTGATAAAGTTTTATTTTTGAACACAATTTAAATTTACACACAAGATGAATAAATACAGAAACTTTTATGAACTTTTAACACTTAAAATTTTCTTTAATATAATATCATTGTGGTTTATTTTTCAAAGTTATGACTCTAACATTTGTATATTACTATTAATTGAACTCTAAACTACTTGTATTTCACTAGTTTTCTATTAATGTCTTTTTATGCTCTAATTATTTTCAACCATATTACAATATTTTATTCAGACATTTCTATTATTACTGGTGAAGATAAAATAATAATTCTTAAACGCATAGAGTTTTTATTTAGTGAATCCTTACCATTTCTTTGATCCATTCATGTCTCATTGATTTTCATAACACAAATGCTATTTGTGTTTAATTAACTTATTTAAATGCTATTTTATTCTTTTGTTATAGCTAGCAAACTGAGAACCATTAAACTGAATAAAAGATATATTTTAAACACCTATTAAGTTTATAACACATTAGCTAAAGTTTTATCTGATTAAAATATATAATGAACATACACTAATTCCTGATTTCTTTAATTTATCTACTGATTTCATTCTCTTTCCAAACAAATAAAAGTATGTTTCATAGTTCCATGAATTTTTTGTTTGGTTCTATAAAGTTGAAAGATATGTCTCAGAGATATTTAAATGATAAAGGGAAGTAAATCCATATATTCTCCTTTTTTATGTAGTTGATTTAGAGGAAGAAAGGCAAAGTCAACTATGCTTGAAGATTACTCCTATATGTTTACTCAGAAATCACTTTTGTGGGGATAAAGGGACCATATAGGGTGCCAGAATAAGACGCCAAATCAGCATTATGGAGGGCAAGTTCCTTACAAACTGTAAATTTCTAGCACCTAAGGCTTATTTTATTTGATAATTTTGGCCAATGTTTTTCTAATTTATAGAATTTTAACCATTTTTAAAGAGATAGTTGGCAAATATATTTTTCCAAACTGTGAGCATCCTTTTATTTTGATAATTATATATTTTGTTGAGCAGAATTTTCTTAATTTAATAACATTCCCATTTGTTTACTTTTGCTTCTATTTGCTTGACCAATGATAATTGAATCATTGAAATAACTTTCAGATTCCAATCATAACGGATTTTTCTATGTTTTCTTCAATTCATTGATTCACGTCTGATATTGAGGTCTGTGATTCATTATGAATTTTTCATGATGTAAGAAGGGCCAGATTTAAATTTTAAATGTAATGATGAATTTTCTCAACTCTATACAGATTTATCTGAAAAATAGTATTCATAATTTGACATAAGGAAAGCAAAAATTAAAATATTTAGTTATTGTCTCACACTAGTGAAAGGAGCGCATTATCGAAAAGAATCCCCTTTAGCTTCTGGTGGGTATGTCTAATGATTCAGTCTTTATGGAAAACAATAAGTATATCTTTAAAAATAACTCAAAATTGAGTATTACTATGACGCAATTCTCCTTCTGAGTAACTGCTTCACAGACTTACAATTTGAGTCAAAATGTTTATTATTTGCCCTCCAATGTTTATTGCATTACTATTCACAATAGATAAACTCTGAAAACAAACCTAATGTCAAAAAACAGATGATAGACTAAAGAAAATATGACATAATATACACAATAGAATATTGCTATAATATATATTATATATAATATACAGTTATAAGAAATAATTAAATTATGCAATTTTCACTATGTGGATGGAACAGGAGGATCTATGCTGAGTGGTCACTCAAGGGAAAAAGACAGATACATAATATTGGAGATGAAAAAGCATATAGAGGAATTTCAAAGGGTCTTAAACAACAGAATCTAAGAACTTATCAAAAGAATAGAGTTTTCT
The DNA here is from genome assembly GCF_024139225.1 of Suncus etruscus. Taxonomy (NCBI): domain Eukaryota; kingdom Metazoa; phylum Chordata; class Mammalia; order Eulipotyphla; family Soricidae; genus Suncus; species Suncus etruscus. Next base: position 87,015,669 of record NC_064855.1, on the reverse strand, counting down.
GGGGCTGGGAAGGTGGCGCTAGAGATAAGGTGTCTGCCTTACAAGCGCTAGCCAAGGAACGGACCACGGTTCGATCCCCCGGCGTCCCATATGGTCCCCCCAAGCCAGGGGCGATTTCTGAGCACATAGCCAGGAGTAACCCCTGAGCGTCAAACGGGTGTGGCCCAAAAACCAAAAAAAAAAAAAAAAAAAAAAAAAAAAGAATAGAGTTTTCTATAGCAGTGAAATGTCAGGTGGGGAGGGGAGATTTTTTAGGCAAGTGTGGGTGATTTGAGAAAGATCCTGACACAATGGTGGAGGGAAACAGACACTGATGGGTATGCGATATTGAATTATTGTCCTTTTGATACCCTGTCATTAACAGTACTGTACAAATATGAATAAATGTGGTTAAAGTTTGAAAAGTTAGATGTTTAGAAAAAAAAGTAAATTTTTCCACTAGTTTTGACTTGTTATAAGACAAATTTTGGTAATGAATAAGTTACAATGTGGAATAAAAGTTAATGAAACCAAATACAATAAAAATCATTGATATGAATATAGACTTTACTAATAACTATTAACATAATCATGTGCAAAAATTTCTGTTATATTAATATCAATTAGGAATAAACTGGGAATATGAGTAGCATATCTTTATGAATGTGATATTAAAAGCAAATTGTTTTAAAATGTGCATGACAGAGCTAGGAGTTCAAAATTATTATTTGGAGGTAGAGGGGTGCTGGGGTGACCCATGTCCCGCACCCTTCTTAGGCCTGGTTTAAGAGGCCTTTGGCATGGCGGAGGGCTGCCAATGCCATGCTGGCAGAACCTCCCAGCTCCCGGGAAGGAAGGAGATCCTTCCCGAGATAGAAGCCTGGAAGATCAGAGCCCCCACACCAACCCCACACTTTGGAGCCGGGAGGGAAATGGGGAAAGCCTAGGGAAACCTCTAAGAGCCCACCTCGGTGGCTTGCCCTGCCATGTGGCCAGGAAAAGCCCTGGAATTCCGGAGGAAGGAGGTAGAGGGATGCTGAGGTGACCCATGTCCCGCACCCCTTCCTAGGCCTGGTTAAAGAAATCTTTGGCATGGCGGAGGGCTGCCAAATGCCATGTTGGCAGAACCTCCCGGCTCCCAGGAAGGAAGGAGATCCTTCCCAAACTAGCCACATGGCTGGGCAAGCCAGCAAGGTGGGAATAGCAGCACAATAGGTTCTGGCTTTAGGACTTACCAGGGAAGTTTCCTTATTAAACCTGTCCATTGTGAAACCGTGCAGGGGCTAATGGCCCCATGCGGAACACAATAACAAATATTTGGATATTGTATTTCATCTGCTTGACATAATCTGAAAACTGTCCAGAAGCTCATTTTATTCCTTTGTTCCCTCACTCCCATCTCTTGTTACCCCACATTTAACCATTTTTCTGTACTAATGATTTTTGTTTTGGCCAAGGTGGATTACATATCTTTCACAGTAATTTTTTGGGTAAAGTCTGAAGCTTCAGCAGGCAACACGTCACGGCAAGGTTCCATGCTGTAGGCTTTTTGGCCAAGATAAGGTGAAGATGCAGCCTCGGCTGCCCCCCCCCATAGCCTTCTCTCTCCTTCCTCCCTGTCCCCAGATTTATTCCTGGACACCTGCTCAGGGTCCCAGCAAGTGGGATCCGCAAGGTGAAATTTAAAAGAGACCCCAGGCTTCCTTGCTCCTGCAAGGGGCTGTGAGGGGACTGGTGAACTTTCAACTTCCAGCAATTAGAAAGCAAATATCTCTCAGGGAGTCAGAAGCATCAGCAGGCAACAAGGGGGAGGACATGGCTCCATGAGCTCTTCGCTTGACCAAATCACAGACCAAAATGGTGTCTCAGAAACACCCCCCACCCTCTTGACTATTTCTAAAACATACACGTGTATCTCCTTTGTATATCTCAGATATATTCCCTTAACATCTATAACTCTTTTTGAACATCCTCATATAGTGACAATTTTGCCCACTGGATCTGCTATTTGATTGTTTGATTTTCCCCCTTTGAGATCTGTTTTATAAGCAATACTGGTAGAAGAGTATCTCTGTATAGATTTCATGTTTGAATCAAGTTACGAGGAATGTTGGACTTTATTCGTCAGCCCCCAGATGCACCAACAATATCTGTGGCATTGCTTCTCTTTTGCATAGGCACATTAAAATGGGAAAATAATACATATGCAAACAAGTTCCTATCTAATAGAGATGGGAACACAAATTTGGTAATGTAATTAGGCCTTTTACCCTGAACATTGGCGTAATGATTTGGCTTAGGCCTCAGAAGATGGGCATTGCCGACACACATCTGAACAATGGATACCATCTATGGAAACAACCACAATTGTCTATAACATTACCAGGATCCAAGACTCTTCCAGGGAACACTTACCACTGCTTTGGCATTGACTTACTCCAAAGCTGATCCCAACACTCAGATGACTCAGCAGATCACTCCACATTTAATGGTATGTTGAAACTAGAGGATGCTCCACATCAGCTTGACATCAATGAAAGAAATGCACAGAATCCAGAGTCTTTAAATATAAGAATCCGATACCAACAATAACTAAAGTGTGAAAAAGTTTCACCGGGACCACGGAGAATGGCTTGGGTTGGACAGACAGGTATGCCTGGAACCCAGAGTCAGTCTTATGCCAATAAACTTCTGCTGTGAGGCCTTTTTGTAATCAGGTCAAGGATTTTTTTTTTCCATTTTCCCCATTTTTCTGGACCTATGCAAACAACGGCGATTGCCACTATTACACCTTTAGTATATTTTTTTACTCTTATCTTTTAAAGAAAAAATACAACTTACTGAACTTAAAAACAAATAACTGTAGTAGAATGCCTGTCTTGAATACAGTCAGGGGATGGGAAGGGGGAGGGGGTAATGTTACACTGGTGAAGGGGAGTGTTCTTGTTATGACTGTAACCAAACTATGATCATGTTACTTAAATAAAATATATATTTAAAAAAAAGAAAGAAAAAAGAAAAAGTACAGTAGTATAAACATTTGTGAAAATTATTATATCACCAATAAAGTCATTAATACAGTAGCAGAAGATATAGTAAAAAATTACTATTTGGGAATAGAGAGATAGTACAACAGGTACGGTGTTTGTCTTGCAAGCAACACAACAGATTCAGTCTTTGGCATTCAGATGGTCTCCCAAGCACTGTCAGGAAAAAATTCTGAGTGCAGAGTAAAAGGGAACATCCTGAGTATTGCTAGATATGTCTCAAAATTAAAATAATAAAGATTATCTGCTGGCTAGGAGAGACCTCTGTAAATATGTATACAAGATATAAAAGTGCTCTATATTCCTTACAACAGGTACCATTGAGGGATTTGGAAGAACTACTAAAAATCCATGAATCTTCAGCATTCCCATATATCAAATAAAATAAACTAATAGTGAAAAAAATTTTTTTTTTTTTTTGGTTTTTGGGCCACACCCTGTGATGCTCAGGGGTTACTCCTGGCTATGCGCTCAGAAGTTGCTCCTGGCTTCTTGGGGGACCATATGGGACGCCGGGGGATCGAACCGTGATCCGTCCTAGGCTAGCGCAGGCACCTTACCTCCAGCGCCACCGCCCGGCCCCTGAAAAAAATTTTTAAAATGCTTTGAAGCATACAGAAAAATTTTTTTCTAAATACAATTTAGCTTTAGGGTTATTTGTGTTAGGAAAAGTAGGTTAAGCAGCCATTGTTTGGTAATTATTCTTTAAAATTTTATTCATGTTGGTTAATAGATAAATATTCTTGGCTTAGACTCAGATAGTTCATATCTGAAAGTCTGTTGGGGAAAAAACTCAACAGGAATAATGCCAGTATACTAATCACTCCTGCAAAATAATCCTCCATCACATTCTATCCTATACTCTGAGAAATTTATTTTTCTGAGATATAATTCTATTAAGTCATCTTAAAGCACAAACCTTTCTCTAGTTGGTTGAGTCTTCCTTTCCCACCCAAAGCAGAGATATCTTTCTTATGCTTTTCTCACTGGTGTGGAACAATGTCTGTTTTAAGTGTTAAAAATAGAAGCTTTGAAAGACATCTTAGAACAAAAGAACTATAATTTATAATTCAATTGTCAAAATACCTTTTGGGGAAAAGGTATAGAAAATATTTCTGGGTTATAGATGTTTTAGACCTAGGAAAAAGCAATAACTATAATAGACACAACCATAATATCACCACCTATCCATTCAATAATGTCTTGTGAAACAGTTGGAAAGAGTCATTTGAAAATAGATTCATAAAAGCAGCATATTAATATAAAGTATTGTGAAGATGTGGGACATTCAATTGTGAAATAAGAGTTGTGACCCAGATCAGTATAAGCATCCTAGCAAGTCAAGGATTCACATTCTTTTTTGTTTTATAGAAGCAAAAGTATGTGGAAGTGTATTTCCTCAGAGAGGCAGAGGAAAACACTCTAATAAAAAAGATTTTTGACAAGTAGGAAAAGATCTATAAAATATTCATAAGTTTCAAAGTTTTAGTCTTCCATCTAAAGCTGGAAATCTCTTCCCTTGACGATAACTCCAGGGAAAGCATTCTGCAATTGGTTTACTACAGTCTGTTCTACTTGAATTTTTCTTACTTAAGTTTCTGAATTTTCATCATTGTATACACTGATAAAAATGACTAAAAGTATATCCATAGGCCAATGACATAATTACTTTAAAAACTCCCTATCAAATAATTTTAATTTTGTTATTATTTTATCACTTATAGACAGTTATTGTCATTCTCAAATAATTGATCCATCATGAACATAATATATAATTTAATAAACTAAGTTAAACTGTCTTTTGGGAGATTAATGGCAGGGCAATAGTCTATGAACCTGGAATGGATAAGTGTGCAAAACTTATTAAATCTTTGTTTTTTAAAACTGAACTTTTTTTGGACAATTTGTTAAATGATTTCTTGATATTCAATAATGCAACAATTGTTTGTAAGAAAAAATGGGTGAGGAGGAAAATGGGGGACACTGGTGGTGGGAAAGTTGCTTTGGTGAAAAGGTGTATCCTATATAGCTGAAACCCAATTATGAACATGTTTTTAACCATGGTGCTTAAATAAAGATTATTAAAATGTAAAAAAGGGAGGGACAGAGCAATAGCACAGCAGTAGGGCGTTTGCCTTGCACATGCCCATCTAGGACGAACCTTGGTTCAATCCCTCTGCATCCCATATGATTCTCCAAGCCAGGAATGATTTCTGAGAGCATAGTCAGGAGTAACCCCTGAGCGTCACTGAGTGTGCCCCCAAAAACAAAAAAAACAAAAGTTATTAATATTACAGGCAATAAGTTGATAAGGCTAACTAGATACATGACCTATATTATATACAGGAATTCTAAAATCAAGCCAGATTAAATAATAATCATTTTTTATAAAACAATACCTTAATAGACTTTGATGACATTTTGGTAAATCACCTCTGCTATAATAAGTTGAAACTTATTAAACTTGAACACAATATAAAGTATTATAATTTTAACTTAGAGTTTTAAGTGCTCCATTGTCTTTTATAAAAAAGACTACTTGCTTGTGCTTTCTGATACATTTCATTCCCTTCCCCCACTTGAATGTGCTACCATGTTTATATATGCATATAGACATAAGATATAAACTTTTTCCAAATGCCTTATTACTTTAGCTGTCAATTATGAATAAATTATGCTAAATATGACCTATGTATGAGAAGAAATACAGTTTAGTGTAAGACATGAATAAGATAGCATCTGTCAATGAAATTTAGTGATCTGTGGATAATTGGAATCATTGTTTATTGGTTATATTTATTAACTTTCTATCCCCTTAGTTAACCAGATTTAACTATTTAATTCAGCAAGTTGATAGCTTAAGGATTTTTGTTTCCATGGAAAATATAGAACAATATTTATTATCTCCAAAAGTTCCCAGAGATTTAAAAAAATGTTCACAGTCTCTAATACATATCTCATTTTTTATTATTACTCATTCAACAAATATTCAATAAAATGTGATACCATTCTGTATTTTCTATTTATTGTGGAATAGCAAATGAACCATGCTCCATAGTTGTTGAAAGATTCATAGTATTAGAAGTTTTAGGAAACTTACGAAATAATAATGTGGAAAATGACATGTGAACAATTGTCCATGAATCTATAGAGGCTATCTAGACTAATATTATATGAAAAAACAAGAGAACTGTTATCAAAAAACATATTCAACTTGATTCTTAAAGGATTATTAGATAGTAAGCAAACACTTGTCAAAACAATATAAATCTAGAAAATTACTATAGTATTAAGAAACAGCATGGGAGATAAAATCCAAAATAAAATGGAAAATAGATTGTCAAGCACCTCATCTGAAAGTTGGAGATCTGTTGTGAGGTCATCCTCTTTTCTCATTAGAGAGCATTTGCTGAGAATTTGGAGTTTCTGACAGATTGTATGCCGTCATATAAGTGTGGGGTTTGTGGGATATTTTTCTTCCTTGTTTCTGTTTGATACTTTTTTATTTGTCATATATGTAAAAATTCATCAGGTACTTTCTGAGCATGTTTCAGGTTTCTCAGAAAACAAACATGCATACCTATCCAACTGTTAAATTTCTGAAAGGAGTTAAATTCAGAAAAATCTGATACACCATGTATATTATAACCCAAGAAGTCTTCTAATAGGATTTAGAAGAGATGTTTCTTTGACATTGTTCAATTACCAACTATTTGTGTGAATTAAAGCATACCACTATATCTTAGTCCATTTTTATTCATAAAATTGGACTTGCCAAGTAATATTTATCCAGTGCTAACATTATTTATAAATTTTAAATCTTTTTGTTTGTTTGTTTATTTTTTGGTTTTTCGGGCCACACCCTTTCGATGCTCAGTGGTTACTCCTGGATAAGCGCTCAGAAATTGCCCCTAGTTTGGGGGACCATATAGGACGCCGGGGGATTGAACCGCGGTCCTTCCTTGGCTAGCGCTTGCAAGGCAGACACCTTACCTCTAGCGCCACCTCGCTGGCCCCTATAAAGTTTAAATCTAAGAAACATTTTTGTGAGGTTCAGATATGTATTCCTATACCTAAAAATGCAAGTACTCAAGAGTGAAATTGTGGTTAATTAGAAATAAAATTCTATCAATGTATCTGTTCATAAAGAACTAATTATTGTACTTAATTTTATATAAATAACTGAATACTTGAATTTATTTCCTAGTAACCAAATTTTGTTAAATACAACTCTGTATAGATCTCAAAGGATGGTTAAAAATCACATTGTCAGAAAATATGTAATTAAATGATTCAGAAATCAGCTTAGAGACCAGAAATGAGTCAGAAAATTATTCAGCATTTTTTATTCATGGAAATACACATCTATCAGGGAAAATTAGTGCTAAGTTTAATACATAATATTCTTTGCCCCTTAATATATAAAAAATTAAGCCAGTATTAAACTTATTTTCAATGGTTGTGTGTGTGTGATGTCACTGTAAATAGAAATTGTAGTGTTGTAATAGAAATACATGCTTGGGCCTAAGCCCATATTTGTAGATGAACCTATTAAAATGCAAAATTGAGGAAATAAGATACAGCATGTTTTGCATTGATGAGGTTAAATTTTCAATGAAGTACAGATGGTTTTGAAAATTGAAAATTTGCATGGATGAGTCTAAGAAAGGAAAATAGGGAGATCATGTGCTTACTTTCACCATGATCACAAAAACCTACTTCAAAATGTTGTTTAATCAACATTTACCTGGACCCCAGATGGAGATACCCATGTAAAATCTAAACCAATTACAGTAACGTGAATAGGAGATTACTAGATATACTCATAAAGAAAGAAACTCCACACACACATAGTGACAAGTTGATATTGAAATATATTCTTAAGATATAGAATTTACTTTGAGCAGTGAATCTGGGTTGAACTCAAATATTCATTTTAGTAGGAATAATCCTATATTAAATATACAGGGGCCTGAGAGAGAAATGAGTTAATGAAAGTGAAGACAAAGTAGAGAGGAAGTCCAACCTGAATACAAAATTCATAGAGACAGAACCTAAGATATTCAATTACATCATGAAAGGGTAGGTCAGAAAGTTAGGGAATAAGCAGAATCATTTGCAGTTGCCATCTTAGAAACCTTCCACAATTTGATTGACTAAAACATCGATGAGTGCTGTAATGGATTCAACTCTCAATAATACCAGACTCTGAGTAAAAATTTTGTTAACGTGTTGCAAGGATTGAACTAACTCTGGGGTTGAGAAACAACAATCTAGAATCATTACTCCTAACTGACCTGCAGATTTGCCTCCTCTGGTAATTATGCCTCTATTAAACCAATCTAATCTCAGTCTTCAAGCACTCACCATTTTCTTTCATGCTTAGCTTGCTATCAAAAGGGACCTTTGGCCTGATATACTCCCCTGACATGCATGAACACCCTAACTGACTGCCAGATTCTCTCTGCTTGTTTTCTTAACTATTCATTCTGAAGCCCCAGCTTCCTTCCAGGCCTGTATTAGCATAGGGTCCAGTTCATACGAGCAAACACGCTCAGTTAAAGCCCAGAAGGTGTTGTCAAAGTCTATGCACCATTGATGCCGCTACTCTCCAAATTCATTTTGTCTTATTTCCAAGGACTGCTTTTCAGGAATCTGTAAAATTGCTGCAAAGTAGTCATGACTGTTAAGTCATCTGCTACACAGTGCCACTAATCCTTTTAATAGAGTCATAGCAGGCATTCATAACAGTTAGTATTCTTCTATCTTCAAGTATTGTTCAGACATGGACGTTTAGCAATGCTTTAGGTGCTCATAGATATAAGACAGATAAATTCATTCATTCAGATGAATCAGCACAGAAATTGTGGATTAAATCTTAATCAATATGCAAATATTTAAATAAAATGTCAAAGCAACTGTTCAAAAATTTTTCACTGACACATAGACATCAACTAAATACAGTATATGATGATACATAAGCAAAACACTCTATGATACTATTTTCAGTGACGTCTTTGGGTATTCTACTTAAATGGAAAAGTAATCAAACCTGAGCATTATCAAATAAGAGTATAAACATCTAAAAATATTTTATATAGTAGAAACTAATAATGTTATGAAAATATTTCTCACAGAATAGAATGCAATCTCAGCTTCCTGAAAATTAGGAAAGCAGTGACCAACATCCAATTATGTACAGGTTCTGTGGTTTTCAGAAACAGTCTTTGGAAGCTTAATAGGAGCTTTGTCCATGCCAAGTAGGTGTTTGTATAGACTTTTATCAGTCCCAACCTTCTTGGGTACTCTCCCCACAAACTGTTTTAGTACCATTTGTGGCATTTTCTAATGGAAACTGAAATGAATCTTTAGCAAATCTGAATTTTTAAGAACATTTTCCTTCCATGCATCTGTTTTGGTCATATTAATAGATGACTAAGCTATATAAGGATGAAACCAATTAACTAATCAACTAATTAACTTCCTTTTGAGGGCAAGAAACTGATCTGCCTGAACTTCTCTTTCTAAAACTAGTTTCAGAAAATAAGTTTGCACCTACCCATGAAATCACACACACTATGCACTGAAATATGAACTATTATTATATCTTAACTCTTAAATTAATGAATTAAAAATGATAGCCTAGTGTTCCTCTAATTATCAAGTTTTATATTGCCAAATCACACCCACTGTTCCATATTAAGTCAAAAACATAAGTGTCAATTGGCATGGGGAGGTGACTGTGTAGAATAGCAGCTTGTTCAAATGGATGTATTTCATCATCTCTGAAAAAATGGATATTATATTGCTGTTGCACAAAATTTAAAAATGTTAAAAGCCCATTACATTTTATCAAAAATAATTTACATTTAGATAATGACAACCTAGAGAAATAATCAACTTTGAAGAAATATAGAATAGAAATTTTGGGGGGAATAAAATGTTTATAAATTGGCATTGATAGTTTGGCCATGTTCATTGCAGTGCATTATTATAGATGCTATAATATATAAGTAAAGTCATATACTTTTAGTGCTTTAAATATAAAAATGTGGGCATTGGCAAACGTATATTATTGGGTAATTATGCCATTATATAATTACTATATTCTATAAATAAGCTGGTAACCCTAACAATTTTAATTTAAATATTTTTGCTTTGTCATTAAATTTATATAAACATTCCACAGATAAGCTAAATTATTGTCTGTCAAATCTTCTAAAAAGCTTTGGCATAAAAAGAAGGGAGTAGAAGTTATACTAGGCCTCTCTGGACCCGAGTGGTGTAGTGCTAAATCAATATTCCAAGAGAGCAAGGTGGTTTAGGCTAGAGTAAAACAGGCTTATTAAAGAGAAAAAAGCTGTTTAGGCTGACAGTAGAGACTTTAGGGAAAAGAGATCCCCTTAGTATTTGGGAGAGAAGGTTTTAATTGCATGTCTCTGATGCTTAGATGAGAAGTTTTAGCTTTCCAAAGTTCACTCGAGGGGTGTGTGAGTAGATTTATAGGAGTCTATTCTAAGAAGGAAATGAGTTGTCCATAAAACATTATAACAGAATAGTGTGAAAAGGGTGAGATGAATGTAAACTTAAAGTGAGTCTATTTCGAATACGGAGAACTTGGGCAATTCTAGAAATTTGTGTGACAGCAAGGTTTACTCTCTCTCGATACTCTGGATCTGAGAGTGATGGGAGTCCAAACACATTTTAGGAGTTCAGCAGCAGTTGAATAGAGTGATAGCAGACCTGGAGAGTCTTCAGCTGATTGTGTTAGCAGTGGCTGTCTGAAAAACTGACATTTTAGGTACAGAAATAAAGTTAGACACTTTCTCGGGAGGCTAACCAAAGGCCACTTGACAAAACTTTTTGTATTTAGAGGAAATAGATCCTATGAAGCAATATTCCATAATGTGTTGGAGTAGGTTGAGAGGCTATCCAGGATCATTGACCTCACATCTTTTTGAAATTCACCTCTGCTTCTTTACTAAGGACTAAAATATTTCCTTGAGAGTTCCAAGAAATAGTACCATGGGTATTAAGATTGCTTTGCATGATGCTGACCTAAGAACCTGGATTCGATCTCTGGCACACGAAACATTCCCTTGAGCACTGTGGGGTATGACAAAAAACAAAACAAAGAAAAACTAAAATAATTTTGAATTGTTTTCAACCTGGAAGATATCAAGCAAATTTCTCAGCATCACTCTAAAACTGATTTTTAAATTAAAAAGCATTCAATATTTGACAGTCACACAAATTGCATATTTCAAAAATTTTACAGATAAAACGAATAAATACCTTAATGAAAATTTAATTTTCTTTTTTTTTTTTGTTTTGTTTCGTTTTTCTGGCCACACCCGTTTGATGCTTAGGTGTTATTCCAGGCTACGCCCTCAGAAATTGCCCCTGGCTTGGGGGGACCATATGGGACGTGGTCCTTTCCTTGGCTAGAGCTTGCAAGGTAGACACCTTACCTCTAGCGCCACCTCGCCAGCCCCACATTTAATTTTCTTAAAAACATGTTGTATATGATTTGAAATATTAGCTTCAAATAGAAGTTTGAATTGTCTAACATTTTCAATGAAGAGTACCATTTCTAAGTCTACAATACAGGAAAAAAAGTCATACATTCCTCAATATGAAAGATATTGTTTACTTGGAATTCATTTATAAATCTGAATTTTTGTATAATACATAAAGAACTGAGACTACTTGAAGAAGTTATGACTCATGTATCCTTAAGTATTACCTCACAATATTAATTGAGAATCAGTGAGAAAATATTATATATTTTCAGGTTAACCTTGCAAATAATATTTACTAACTTGTAAAATTCTGTGAAAGAATTTTAGTAGAAATAATAGCAAAATTCTTTATTTTAGTATTCTTTGTTTTTGTTATGGGGCTACACCTGGCAGAGCATAGGGTTTAATCCTGGTTCTGTGCTCAGAGATCACTCCTGGCAGTAATTACAGGAAAATATGAAATACCAAATATCTAACCAGGGTTGCTATCATGCAAAGTAAGTGCCATACCTGCTGTACTTACCTGCTGTACAGTGAACTGTACCTGCTGTTTCTGGCCACTATATTTCAGTTTTAAAATCAGATATTATGCTGTAGTTGTACCTGAAGGTAATTTAAAATAGTTCTCTGGGTCCTCTAACCCTCGAATCTCTGCAAGCTTCAAGTATAGATTTAGTTTATGGCAAGCTGTACCTGATACAGATTTTTATGACTTATATCCTTTAAAATCCATTCAACGGTTACATAACCTAAATAAAAAAGATGGTAGGAAGCAGTTTAAAGTATGTTCCCTCTAGCAAAACCGCAAACGACAAAGTGTTCCTTTTAGTCATTTTGACTTTATTAAGAACTCTCTCAGTGTACTTGTAATGATAGAAGTGGCACTTCTGGTGACAGTTATTTTGTTGAGCAACCTGAAATGAATATAAATTTTGCAACTGAAACTCTCAAAACTCTTTTTCTTAGTAAGTATGCATTACATATTTTTTCATGTTTTGTTGCGGTTGTACAGTTATCAATTTAAAAGAGCAATTTAGGAGATTGAAATGGACTAGAAGAGATTTATAGGATGAGCTCACTTTAAAAGGAGTCAGGTTTATGAGTTTTCTTGAAAGATAGAGTGTTTCCTTTATTTACTCAGAGGGACAAAAACAATCAAATGTTCTGTGATACTAGACCAATGGGAAAACATAGCTGTAATAAAGATGCACTTTCCTTCATCAAATAAAATCTCCATATATGATGAAAAATTATATAGGAGGAAATGAAATTAGAAACCTTAAGGGACTCAGAAATAAATTTACTAGATTTTGAATATTATAATACATAGACTTTTAATTAGCCTGAGATCACAGATATATATCTTGAAATAGCAGTTTTATTAATATTATAGTAATAAAATTCTTTTCTAAATATAAATGATAACAAGGATATATATTGATATATCAAAAATGTTAGAGCTTGCTAATTAGAAAATTATGACTAATTTGATACAGCATGAAATTTGTTTTTTTTACTCCTGTGGAAAATAAATTTATGACTTTCCAAACAGCACTAAAATAAAAAAACATGCTAAATAAGAACATTTTATATATGTTTTGTTGTTAGTTTTGGCCCATGAGAAAGATACATGTTCTTAATATTAGTTATTAAAACTCATATATAAATACCTTCTAGTTCCTAGATCTACTTATAATTTTTCCCTGTTTGAGGGCATTGTTTATTGATTTAAAAATCTTAGGAAATTATTATCTTTATCCATTAAATAATTACATAATAAACATAGTAGTTTTATAGCAATATATATTGACACAACACTTGTGAAAAGGATAAAAATGAATGTTTGAAATTCAGCTGCTACTAGTATTAAAGTAAATTTTCTAGTGTTCACATATATTTATGGTAAAACAGTTTTTATTATTAAGTGTCTTCCACAATACAGACATATAAAATAGCATTTATTAAGGTAAATTTATTTTATATATAAACTAAGTATTCTAAACAGTGTTATAGACATTAAATGGAAAATAGACAGTAATGACATTTTTCAGGTGATTCATAATATAAAGCAACTCATGTTTCTTACAGAAACATGAAACTGCTGGATTTTTTTCCAATGGGAATTATTGATTCATCACTACTGTTGCTTATATATGTTTTTCATGTTGATATAAATATAAGAATGAACCTATGTACACATAGAAACTATATTTATCTTGCATAAACAGTTACCATTGGCTTCCAATTTCTAAATTTCTGCTGATTAAAATATTTTCCAGGTATCTTATTTGAGAATCTCTTATATCATTACATTATTGTTGTAATGAATGTGAAAATCAACTTATAGTCTCTGAAATTTCTCTTCTCATTTCTTCAGTTTATTATTTAAATGTAATACATGAAATATTTTCATTATAAATTTGTTTATTATTGTTTAGGAATTACCCTCATGATTCTCACAGTTTACTCCTGACTTTACACGTAAAGATAACATCTGGGGGCTGGAGAGATAGCATGGAGTGCATTTGCCTGGCATGCAGAAGGACGGTGGTTCGAATACCGGCATTTCATATGGTCCCCTGAGCCTGCCAGGGGCGATTTCTGAACGTAGAGCCAGGAGTAAACCCTGAGCGCTATTGGGTGTGACACACACACACACACACACACACACACACACACACAAAGATAACATCTGTTGTTGTTTAGGGTATCTAATAAGATTCCAGGGCTCAAACCAAGGTGAGCCACATGGAGGTCATGGCTTATACCAGCCTTCATTTTACAAGTTTTTAAATAATGCATTTATAATTTTATTTTACAGCTACAGTAAATTTCCAAAGTGCATATTCCCCTACCTAATAGCATGCTGTATAAGATTACATAATGCACATATTCCTCAAGGATTTTGCAGATTGTCTAACAATTGACATTTTGATGGACATAAAATAGTACTATTTTTGCAATTTTATATATAATACCAATAACAAGAAGTAAAATATAATTTTGGAAACAAAATAATACAATTTGTTGATAGAATTTGCATAACTTAAAAATGCATTTAGAGGCCGGTGCGGTGGCGCTAGAGGTAAGGTGTCTGCCTTGCCAGCGCTAGCCTAGGACGGACCTCGGTTCAATCCCCCAGCATCCCATATGGTCCGCCAAGCCAGGAGCGACTCCTGAGTGCATAGCCAGGAGTAATCCCTGAGCGTCACTGGGTGTGGCCCAAAAACAAAACAAAACAAAAAAGCATCTCTTCAATAAAAATATTTTACTCAGGGTACTACTGAGAAAATGTTTAGAGATCACATGTCAGGCTTCATGATAAAGTAAGTAACATTCCAGCATGGATGACTGCGTATCAGGCTCATTACTGCTGGGATTGGGCTCTAAATCTCTTGAGATTTGTTTGGGAGATCCAACTGCAACTGTGACAATTTTTCTGCATCAGGTGAAACATTTTGTACTGTGTATCTTTCATAGTGTTTTCGATATGCATCCATTACTTTATTCACCTCCTTTACAGAAATAACTTTTTCCAATGGTACATAGTGTAATCTAACCACTTAAAACTAACTTCGTTCTAACATCTCCTAAGTTATAATGTTACATTTGAGAGATAGTATATAGTTGAAATTTTTGTAGTGAAGCATTTAATACCCTGAAAAGGGAATATATAAACTATTCCAATTATAATTTTTAAAAATCAAACAGTATTTGCTATATATTAATCTATGTATTCTAAACCCTTGATACTATGCCAAAGAGAGTGAGTGATTTATCTATTTTAAAATAGATTGTGTTTTACATAAAGTATGTCCTAATAAAGAAATATGTGAGTAGGTAAAACAAAGCATAAAGTCATTCATTCCTGAAAGATAGTACAGAAGATTTTTATGATAAAATGTGCACTTGAATTTCCTTCAGGTAAGTCTGAAGCTCTTTGCATTATTGAACTAATATTACTTCTGTAGATGTGGTAGTTGTGTAAATCACATAGTAGCTCATTCTTAAAACAGTGTTCTGTTAACCAAGGTAGCTAAGAAACCTGTGACCCTGTACCTGATGTTGTTCACTTGTACTCATTGTATAGCAGAATCTGTTTCCAACCATTTCCCCATGATATCTGTGTGTAATTCTTAAAAATACAACATATAGTTTAATTTCTGTGCAGTCAGGTTGAAATTTATTTTAAATAAACATTTTTTTTTTTTTTTTTTGGTTTTTGGGCCACACCCTGTGACGCTCAGGGGTTACTCCTGGCTATGCGCTCAGAAGTTGCTCCTGGCTTCTTGGGGGACCATATGGGATGCCGGGGGATCGAACCGCGGTCCATCCGGTCCGTCCTAGGCTAGCGCAGGCAAGGCAGGCACCTTACCTCCAGCGCCACCGCCCGGCCCCTTAAATAAACATTTTTAATGGGACCAGCTAAAGCAAGTTACCTCTATACTACCTCTGACACAATGGGTTTCCTTTTCATAGAGAGGGGAGGAATGCCTGCTTCACCAAATAATTTTCAGAGAGCCTTGATTTGCTTTGAATTTGTTGTGTCATTTTGGTTCTTCTGTTTTGTTGGTGTCTTGACACAAGTGCTCCATGTTACTCGTCATTCTGCACTTAAGAATCACACCTGGCTTGCCCAGGAGACTTCTCTATTTCTTTGATGTCATATTAATTTAATTATATATTGGATTAAATTTTCTAATATTATACGCTTCAGTGAAGAATGTAGGGACACTTTTATTAAAATATCTTTTGGTTTATGGACCATAACTTGCAATGATAAAGTTTTACTGCTGATTCTATGCCTCAGTGATCAGTACCGGCAGGTTTGAGGGACCATATAAGATTCTGGGGATGGAAACCAGGTAGGCCATTTGCAAGGCAACCACCTCTGCTCTACTATTATGCTGTACCATTGACTCAGCCCAAATGTAAAAACCAATCTATATACATGAGACGTTAATACTGACCTCTTGCTTTCAGGGAATTTTTTATTCTCTTTCTTTGTTATTTTTGAATAAATACCCCCCCAATAGAGATTTTAGGTTCAGAGAACACTAAATAGAAAGTAATTTTTGATATAAATAAAAAAATATTTTTATTTTCTCTAGATATTTAGCCACCACAACTGGAATAGTGCTTGATAAACTGGCTACAGTCTGAGTAAGGGCTTAGAAACAACTTGCAAAATAATAAAGTAGTAAGTTTATGATTTTACTTTTATTCTCTGAAAAAGTTATATATTAAAGAATCTAGAAAAATAACTTATATTATGAAAAATACATGTAAAAACTGTAGATATATAAAGTAGTAAAACATTGAGAGTAGAAAATAAGTTAAAAGGCTGTTATATAAAATATAATGAAATATGTGCCAGTACCATTGCATCAACCATACTTACTACCAAGTTTCATACCAAAAGGAAAGTATTATATATACATACTGGCCTTTACTAAAATTATTTATATTTTCCAGATGTCCTATCTCTAAAATGTCTTCAGATAATTGAAGAAATTCACCCCTTTCATTCTTATTATTCTTCACATGCATTTCTTTCTTTATATTTACCATAAATTAACCAGGTAAATGTCATTCTAGACATTTTTAATCGTAAATGATACTAAAGTTCACATAGAATGTATATGCTAGAAAATAAGCGCTGGTTAATTTAGGGAAATAAAACAAATTTTATATTATTACATTCTTCAGTACTATACCAGCATATTAATTTAGTCCATTTAATCATAAACCTGTTTTTATACTTAAATGTATTCCAGTATCTTTTCTGGTCCTGACATATAGAAATTTGTTTCTAAAAGTAAAAAAAAAAAAAAACAGGTCAAAATGACAAAAAGGTATGTATATGAATTTACATACTCTCTTCTATAAAATAACAATCAATATTCCCACCCCATTGAGTTACTTTGAAAATTAAATATGATAATAAACTTATTGTTTAGCAGAATTCCTAGGTGTTTAAGAGATACTCTATAATTACTAGGCATAATTTGTCATTTATCATGTCATATAGAAAAATATTCTATTGCTCAAGCTATATGAATGCCTAAAAGAAATTCAAATGTCTATGTAAATTGAATCAACTCTAAGAAAGTATCCTTTATTCATATAGCTAATGAATTTTATTTTATTCTTAAGTGTCTTATTGAAATGTTAGGGAAAGTCAAAGAATTGAGATTACAGCCAAAGTGGGTGGTAGGGAAAGAAGTTTATTCATGTGGATCAAGAGGTTAAGCATCCCTGGATATTCTTGGCCTTGAACAAAAGGTTCACACCATTTTTATACATTCTACTATGGGAATAATAAGCAAGCAAAGATTCTTACATAAGCTAAATTGCAGCTAAAGCTGATGCAGCTTTGAGAAATAAAGTGTTTTGCACTAATATCTTCATTTTGCTACAGTGTCTATTATCTTATGACTTGGGTGCCTCCATTACTGTAAATCATCTCGACCTTGTTTTCTACCTCTTGTGACCCTAACTCTTCCCCACCTTGCTTTTATCTTTTTATATCTTTCATGCTCATAAACACTTGTCAGTTTTTTTTCACACCTGAGTTTTGCTGCAATATATCTCAAAATAAAGTTATATGCTTTACATGTAAAATTTTTAGGAAAAATAATAACTCAATAGTCAAAAGTATTGAGAATGAATAGGTGTTTATGTTTTATAAATAAATTAGTTATTTAATCAGCATGAGATACACAGTTAATAAGTTTTCATGATTGAGTTTCAGACTCTTCAACAGTGCACGTTTTCAGCCACCAATATCCCCGATTTTCTTCTTGCCCACCTCCTTGCCCTCTCCTCTGCTTGCCTCTATATACACATGTTTTCCTTCTCTCTCTCTCCCTCTCTTCCTTTTTTAAACTTTTAGACACTTGTTTGCAATATTGTTACTGAAGGCAATCATGCATATCACATTATCTCTTTCATCAACAAGTTCTCCATATTTATCATTTCTAACTATCATTGTCATTGGGATCCCCACTATTTTGTGGCTACCATGGGCTGATCCTTCTAATTCTTATCTTTACTGTATATGAATATTATTACCATACTATATTTTTATATTGCACAAGTGATAGTAAGCATTGTATGTTTATCCTTATTAATCTTACTCATTTTTCTTAACATAGTTCTCTTCTTACATATCCACTATACCAAATTTTATTAATTAATTTTTCCTAACAGCTATGTAGTATTCCTATGTGTAAATATACCCCAGTTTTCTTAGTTACTCATCTGTTCTCAGGCACTTGGGTTGTTTTCAGATTCTGGCTCTTGTGAATAATGTTGTAATGAACATGTAAATGCATAGGCTTTTCTGCTTTGTTTTCTTGGAAACATATATCCAGGGATATATTCCTAGACTTGATATTGATAGGTCATATAAAAGCTAAATTTCTGATTTTTTTAAATTTCTGCATTGTTTTCCAGAAAGGCTGGACTAGATGCACTCATACTGTCAGTGAATGAGTTCCTTTTTCCTGAATCCACACCAGCACTGGTTGTTCTTCTCTTTTGCTGTGTTTAAATGTCTCTGTGGTATGAGTTGATATCTCATTGTTTTGATTGGCATCTTTCTGGTGATTATTGAAATGGGGCATTTTTTCATGTACTGTTTGGTCATCTGTATTTCTTCTTTGAGAAAATTTTGTTTATCTCTTCTTTTCATTTTTATATAGAGTTAAATAATTTTTTGTTAAGATCTCTCAGTCCCTTATATATCTTAGATAATGAGTCCTTATCATATGAGTATTAGGCTAAAGGATTTTTTCCATTCCATAAGCTGTTTTCCTACCCTATTCACCATTTCCTTAAAATGCTTAAATTTCTTAGTTTAATGTGTTGCAAGTCAGCCCCTGAAAAGGTTGACTGATGGAGGGATGGAGGATGAGGTCTTTCCCCTCCAGCTCGGAGCAAGCATCTGCCACTCCATCCAGCCGACGGTTCTGAGGTGAAACTGTGGGTAAACAGCTCACAGACAGTCAGGCTTATGGAAATATTAGCTTTATTCAGTGGGCAAGACTGAAGTCCAAAGTCTCAGCCTTAGTTCCAGTAAAAAGCCTCTCACCTTCCACAGACCCTTGTTTTTATCCCCCAGAATCAGGTACCACCCAATGGTGGTTTCAGATACCACTCAATGGTGGAAGCAGAATTAAGTACCACCCTAAGGTGGGGCAGAATGCCAGGTTACACCCTAGGGTAGGTCACAATCACCGATCAGGTTAGGGTCAGTAACATGATAATCCCATAAGATATTTATATACACAACAGTTCCCCCTTTGTTTTTAGTAAACAAACAATATTGTCTACAATTATTAAAGGAAAAACTAATCAATAATAACAGAGTGGCTGTTTGCATAAGCGCATCACAGGAAAATGTAAAGAAAAACTTCTAACCTAAACACAGGGTGTCTAAAACCAGAAACATATATCAAAGAATCAGCTACAAGCTCCTGAGAAGATAAATCTAAGATGTACATAGATCCTTTGAAGAGACGCCAGAAAAGTTGTGTAGCAGGCGAGAAGAAACACCTTTTCTTTATTTGTTGTTGTTGTTGGTTTTTGGGTCACACCTGGCAGTGCTCAGGAGTTACTCCTTGCTCCACGCTCAGAAATCGCTCCTGGCAGATACCGGCATTCGAACCAATAACCTTCTGCATGTGAGGCAAATGCCTTATCTTCATGCTATCTCTCCGAACCCATTTTCATTCAAGTCCAGGTAGACCAGAAAGCCCATCTTTAAGGTCACTGAATTAGACCCTTATTTTGGAGGAAGAAGCATATACCCCCTGCACAGTGTGGGGCCACTGCAATTATGATCAATAGGCTTCTGAACTTAATCCAAGTTCTTAATTCAGGCTGAAGTCCATATAATGTCCAAAATTGATGTACCATAAAGTTGATTATTTATAGATGGGATCTTAAGTCACAAACCAAAACAAAATGTTTAAGGCAGAGACCCTCCCTGTGTAAATAAACAACTTGAGGGCCCATCCAAAATGGATGGAACCTCCTATAAACCTAGTATTTTGCCTATGATGCGCCCATGCAAAAAGCCCTGAGACCAGAAAAAAATATCATTTAGGAAATTATAGACAACAATATCTAACCCACTAACCTAAAGTCAAGAAAGCAAAACCCTAATGCAATACATCAATTCCTAAGATTAAAAACTGAAATAGAAAACATTAATTACATAGTCAAAAGAAGTGTAGTACCAAATATAAATTCAGAGGATTACAATTATAAGAAAAATACAAAGGCTGAAATTTCTACAGAGTCCAATACCAATCTGTAAAGATGAGGGGCCTGAACTCTGAAAAGACCAGCAAAAGACACTTGATGGGTCTGGAAAAACGGGTTGAAGCCATCATGAGTTGGTTGGGCTTCTGCATTTCCTTTGGGATGGTTGCAATCTTGGGGTAGCCATTGTAGAAATGGTCAATGATAGCACTGTGTATGTGGATGGAAAACCAGAAATTTAGATAGCATAGTTTAACTGGGATCCAGAGATTGTGGGTCTTATCCATGGATCTTTTTTCTGGGGATATCTTGTGACACAAATTCCAGGTGACTTCATTTCCAACAAGTTTGCAGCAAACATGGTACAAAACTCTAACAGTCACGGATTTCTACGTCAGGTCGAGATCAGGAGGCATGTAGTTGTGGGTGAAGGAGATGAGTTGCACATGTGAAGGGATTCATGAGAATTAAATGTTAAGGACTAGGAAGGAATGATAAGGAAGACTAAATTGGGGAAGATAAAGTTAGGAAAATGAAACTATACAAAATATGCAAAACAGACAGACACTAAACAAGACATACACATACAGACTTCACAAAAAATATGGCCATAACACTCACTCATACCAAAAAATGTTTGTTGGAAAGGATCCAAAATAGAGCAAAAAAAAAAAAAAGGAGAATTTAGCTGAATCAACTAAAAGCACCTTAATATAGCTATGAAATCCATTTCCCATTGTTTTGATGAGCCTACCAAATTCTTCAGCTATTTTACCTTCATGCCCCATCAGATTTTTCTTGTTAATATTTTTTTTATAATGATCTTGATGAAAATACTGAGTCAAGTCTTAAATATACAAGCATTGCAATATTGAGTTCATGTAGCAAGAGTTTCCTATATTTTGGAGCCCAGTTAAGACAGGTTCCTGTCTTTCCTTTTGCATCTTGGAGTGTAAGGGTTTATCACTACCGTCAGTCTCACTCAAGGTATGGTGTGTGACAGCTAAATCCTTGTTCCCTGCCCCAGAGACCTCAGCAATATTATTGCTATTAGTGTCTGAAGTATTCTGTTTTTGCTCTGAAGGGAAGTTTATAGTCTAAACCTTATCATTTGTGCTAGCCTGATTTCTAACAAGGCGTAATGGAACCCAAAAATTTTTGTGACGGTTGTCATTTGTAGAAACATAGGCATAACCCCTTCCTCTTAGAAGAAGATATCCTGCTATCCATTTTTCATCCTCCTTGATCTACATAGGTTTATGGGTTGTTTCTTGTCTCTGAATATCTTCTTTAAAATGTCTTTCCGCTGCAGTGTAACTTTCCCCTTGGTTTAAGTTTAAGTAATTTAGTGTGATAAGAGTCAAAGTTAGCAAATTTGTTGGTGGTAAACCTCTTTTTCTATTTTTTTTGTAATTAAGTTTTTATGGTTCTGTGAGTCCTTTCTACAATGGCCTGTCCCTGACATATGTAAGGATTTCCTTTTAGATGTCTTATCTGCCATTCTTTACAAAAAAAATTAAAATTTTGTTAACATAGGCTGGCCCATTATCAGTTTTTATGAAATATAGAATACCCATCACAGAAAAACATTGTAAAAGAAAACTACAAATAGCCTTAGATTTTTGAGAAGACATGGGAATTGCCCACATCAAACGAGAATAAGTGTCCACCACAATATGAAGATAAGGTTTTCTTGGAAATATATCTGTTTGAGTTATATCCATTTGCCAAAGTTTGTTAGACTCTAAGCCTCTTGGGTTTGCTCCTGCTATGTGAGTCTTTTTTTGTTAACGGTGCACATATGTTGCAGTTTTCTACAATTTCTCTAGCTTGCCTCCATGGAATTTGGTAATTCACATGTAAACAGCGAGCATTTGTGTGTAGGGCTGAATGTTCCTCTACAGGTGATTTAAATATAGGCATTGCTAGCAAGTCAGCAGTTTTATTTCCTCGAGCTATCGGTCCTGGAAGACCTGAGTGGGCTCTAATATGTGTGATAAAGATGGGCTCAGTTCATTTTTGAAGAAGCTGATGTAATAGTTTAAGTAAGTTCTGTATGATCGGGTTATTAGCATTAAGGGAAGCAGTGGTTATCACATGACATAAATTTACCACATAAAGAATCAGAAACTATATTCATGGATTCAGATACATTTTCTAATAGGTAAATTAACGTTGCTAATTCAACTTTCTGTGCAGATTTATATTTGGTATTTATCGATTTATCGTCATATTAATGTTGTCTTCGGTTATTCCTCTTTTTCCATTTTGGGTTCCATTGATGTAAATAACCTTGACATTGGGAATAGGGGAATCCCAAACAATTGAAGAAATAACAAATTGAGTTTTCTTTTAAAAGTCCCAAGTTTTTCCTGCTGGATAATGGGAGGATATTTCTCCTGTGAAATCTGAGAGGGCTCTTTGTAGAGATTCATTAAGAGGCAATATTGACTCAATTTCTTTTTTTGGTATTGGCAAAACTATTATATCTGGGTCAAAACCTAGTAAAGATATAGATCTGAGTCTTGCCTTGATAATAATCTCTGAAATCAGTTGCAAGTAGGGGACAACTGAGGGAGGCTGTTTGTTATATAAATCCACCCATTCCAAACATCCTGACTGTTGCATCAAGGCCCCTGTGGGGGTTTCTATAGTAGGGAAGATTAATAGAAATACCTTTTCTCCTAGGATGAATCTTAAGAGAAACAATTTTTGTAATCTGCTCAAGTAGATGTCCAATTCATTTTTGGCAGCTGTTGTTAAGTTTCTCAGGCTATCTAAAGCAGGGTCACCCTCCAATGTTTTAAACAGATTAGATAACTCTTCATTCGGGATTCCTAGTGCAGGGCTGAGCCAATTTACTTCACCAAAAAGTCTCTGAAAATCATTAAGCGTTCTGAGGTTTTCTTTTATGATAGAAATTTTTTGTGGACGTATTGACATCTGGTCCAAAATAAAGTGCATATATTGATATGGTGGCATTATCTGTATTTTTTCTAAAGTTATTATCAGTCCTGATGTTTGTAAGCAGTCAATAACATAAGAATATAAGTCCTGTAAATCTGTTCATTGTGATCAAGTTATCATCTGTATAATAAAATATCATGGCTTGAGGAAATTTTTCACGAGCAGGGCTCAAAACCTTATCTACAAAAAACTGACCCATTGTTGAGGAATTCAGCATGCCTTGGGGGAGAACAGTCCATTGGAAACCTCTGCAGGGATGGGTATTATTGAGAGAAGAAATTGAGAATGCAAAACCTTTTTTATGATATGGGTGGATAGGAATATGGTAGAAGCAGTCTTTCAGATATATTATAATTAGTGGCCATTCCTTTGGAATAACTACAGGTGATGGTAAACCAGTCTATACTTCGCCCATAGGTATCATGGATAAATTTACTGTTCTAAGATCCATCAAATGTCTCCATTTACCGGATTTCTTTTTTATAGTGAATATAGGTTAATTCCATTGAGAAAAAAATGGTTCAATATGCCCTAAACTTAGATGTTCCTCCACAAATTCTGTCAGCACCTTTAATTGATCAGTTGTAAGGGGCCACTGACATGTCCAAATTGGTTCGTCAGATTTCCATTTTATTTTTATTGGTGCTGGTGTTTTTGGGTTTTTTTTGTTTTTTTGTTTGTTTTTGTTTGTTTGTTTTTTGGGTCACACCTGGTGGTGCTCAGGGGTTACTCCTGGCTGTCTGCTCAGAAATAGCTCCAGGCAGGCACGGGGACCATATGGGACACTGGGATTCGAACCACCCACCTTTGGTCCTGGATCGGCTGCTTGCAAGGCAAACACCACTGTACTATCTCTCTGGGCCCAAGTGCTGGTGTTTTTATGGTGGTGGCCCCTATTAAAAATTTTGAGTTTTTGGGGCCGGGAAGGTGGCGCTAGAGGTAAGCTGTCTGCCTTACAAGCGCTAGCCAAGGAACGGACTGCGGTTCGATCCCCCGGCGTCCCATATGGTCCCCCCAAGCCAGGGGCGATTTCTGAGCACATAGCCAGGAGTAACCCCTGAGCGTCAAATGGGTGTGGCCCAAAAACCAAAAACCAAAAAAAAAATCAAACTAAATTTAAAAAAAAAATTTGAGTTTTTAAATCAAAAGAAGGTTCAGGCTCTTCTGGAGCTAATGGGATGCAGAATTCTGCTTTCCACTGTTTGTGTAGGTCACGGCCCCACAGGGGTAGTGAAAATGGGCAAACGTGAGGTCTGATTATTGCTTTTTGATTTTCTGGGCCGTAAAAGTCATAGTCCTCATACTCAACAGACAGGAGCTCAGGCCTCCTATTCCTTCTAGCGAATACAGGATTTCCTGAAGAGGCCAATTTTCTGGTCATTCTTTATCAGAAATTAGGGTAACCTGAGCATCCGTATCTATCATTTCGTAAAAGAGTTGCCCTTCCAAGTGAAGTTTGATCAATGGGTGTTCATCTTAAAATTTATTAACCAGAGCCACGATTGGGTGTTGAGCAGCACCCGGATCTGTGCTTCCAAAACCTCCAATTCTAGTCTTATCTGAAGTCCCAAATTTGACATAAGGCACTATTACTGTCTGAGCAATCGCTTCTCCTTTTTTAAAGGTCCATGTAACTGGTAGAGTAATAACTACAATGATTTCTCACATAGAATCTGAGTCAGTGATTACTGATATTACCCTTTATGTTGAGGGAACTTCTGCCAAGGATCAAACCCATAGTATCTGGGGTGGAGGGCCCAAAATGCCAGTTTCTAACATGTAAGGGCATGCTCCTGGGTAAATTGTAATGTCCTCTGGGCATAATATATCTAATACAGCACTCCCTAATGTGGTGTGAATTAATTTCCTTATTGTGATGAATTTTCTTGGGCTAGGCTTGGAAGGATTATTGTCTGTGATCTTTGCCCCTGATTTGGAAGGGCCTGCGGGGAGGCCCTGTCGGCATTTCCCTGCATCTTGTATGTGTGTCCTTGAGGAGCTGAATTTATAAGGAAACATCAATTTCTTTTGATATGCCCTTGTTTTCCACAATGGTAGCAGGCGATTTGCCTCCTGGGGATTGTGTTGAAACCTCTACGTAGGTTATTATCATTGAGGTTTCAGGATCTGCAATCTTTTGCCCAGTGGCAACCCCTTTTGCATTTTGGGCAAAACCCTCGTTTACAAAAAGTGTCCTGTCCTCGAGGGGAGTAAGGCATCATTCCCTTGGTAACTGGGAAGGTTTGTACTGAGTCTAAGTGGGTAGAGGGTTGGGGTTCCCCATAGACATTCTGACAGGCATAAAGGATATCATTCACATCTGTCTTTTTATTTAATGTATTCAATACAAATCTACAGGCCAAGTTTGCATTATGATAAGCCAAAGATTTTACTAGGATGTTTCTCATCTCATCTTCAACTTGTAACTTCAGAGCATCTTTAATCTTACCTACAAACTCTGCATATTACTCATAAGGGCGTTGGGTAATTTTTAAAAAGTTTCCTCTACCAATGCTGTTAGAATCAATTTTTCCCATGATGACATTGCAATATCCCTAATTAAAGTTAATATTTCTTTAGGTAAAGCTGCTTGTGTCTGAATATTTGAAAATTGATTTTCTGCCATCTATAATTCATACGATGAGTAACACTTGCCACCATCCGGGCTATATAATTTGGCTTTTACACCTTCTGAATAATACATTTCCCATTCAGTTTGCTGTTTAGACAACAGGTATATTTCAGCAATTCTTTTAAAATCATACAAAGTCCAAGATGAGTTATGACTCCAAAGTCTTAGTAACTGCACACTGTGTGGTGATTTTGGACCATACTCTTTACATGCTTTTTTAAACCAATCTAATTCTCCCATCTGATAGGGTACATAGTTAGAAACATTTACCCCATGTAAAGAGGATTATGCCAGATTAGCAAAATTACTCTAAATAGAGATCTGAGGCCGTGCGTGTGGTTCATCATCTGAATATGCACTGTTGTGCGATTCAATTTTGTGAATAGAACAAGGCATCCCTTCTGGAATTAGCACTGGAGGTTGATCATTGTCTGAGTTACTACTGTCATGTGATTCACTAGAATCAGGCTTAACTTTCTGAGTTGTTTTTCTTCCAGCAAAAATTTCTATATTGTTGATGGTGGGGCTGGATTTATCAGCCAGCACCTTGGTCTGAATTTTTCTTGGAAAGATTTCCTTATTATCCATACTGATTTTAGCCTCATCGTTTCTACACTTTCTATTTCCTAAATACCAGCCAATAACTATGCTCACCGTAATAACGTGAGCCAACACAGAAATTCCACAAACTATGACAGCTGAAGACAAAGCAATTTTCATTTGAAATATAGACCACAACCATTCAACTGCAGTGATTGTTCTTAGATCAAAACCAATTAGTTTTAAACAAAATAGAATAATCCACTTGTATACTAGAGAACCAATGCATAAGCAAAAAGGTGGCAGAATCCACATGACTAACCACAGAAACCATTTAATGGTCAGGAGAGGAAATTTCCAATGAAGTATTTCAGTTACAGTTATTGAGGGTCCAGGTTCAGCCTGTCCAGGCGCCATTATATTGCAAGTCAGCCCCTGAAGAGGTTGACTGATGGAGGGATGGAGGATGAGGTCTTTTCCCTCCAGCTTGACGCACGCATCTGCCACCCCATCCAGCCGATGGTTTTGAGGTGAAACAGCGGGTAAACAGCTTGCAGATATTCAGGCTTGTAGAAATATTAGCTTTATTCGGTGTACAAGACTAAAGTCCAAAGTCTCAGCCTTACTTCCAGCAAAAAGCCTCTCATCTTTCAAAGACCTTTGTTTTTATCCCCCAGAATCAGGTACCACCCAATGGTGGAAGCAGAATCAGGTACCACCCTAGGGTGGGGGCAGAATGCCAGGTCACACTCTAGGGTAGGTCACAATCACTGATCAGGTTAGGGTCAGTAACATAATAATCCCATAAAATATTTACATACACAACATAATGTTGTCCTATTTGTTTATTTTGCTTCAATTGCTTGGACAGAACATGGTATTTGATCATTGATGATGTCTTTAGCTTCAACATCATGAAGAGTTCTGACTATGTGTTTTTCTATGTATCTATGGGTTCAGGTTTGATCTAAAATCAGTAATCCCTTTTGATTTGACTTTGTTCATGGTATTAAAGGGGTCTCTGAGTGGGCAGAGCAACAGTATAAGTGGATAGGATGTTTGCCTTGCATGCAGTTGACCCAGGTACAGTTCTTTGCACCCTATGCAGTCCCAGAATCTCATGAGTCAGAAATAACCTTTGAGCATTGCCAAATGTGTTCCAAAAATAGAGTAGAGAAAGAAAGAGAGAGGGGGGGGCTTGACTTTTTTTTATATATTGCCAATTTTAATAATACCATTTCTTGAAGAGGTTTACTTTCTCCTCTTCATATTTAACATCTTTTCATCAAAGATTAATTGATTATATAGCTGTCATAGGATATTTAAGTTTATGATATTTATATGACAGCCTGTCTTTATTCCAATGTGGTTTTTTTGAGTACTGCTTTATAGTACACTCTGAAGGTATTATGACTTGGTCTGGATCTTGTCAAATGATATCTCTGCAAATGTCTATGAGCAAATGATTTTTATCTTTTCTTTAATTGATATAGTGTATTATGTTCATTTTACTTGGTCATGGTGTATGATCTTTTCCATGAATTTTTAGATTCTATTTGCTAGTATTTTGCCTGTAATTCTCAATCCCCCCTCTTTCACACACACACACACACACAAACACACACATGCACACTTAGTCACTCACTTGTTCTCTTTGTGGGGCTCTTCCCGCTTTTTCTCTTTTTAATTAGGCTGATGTTTGCAACACACAAAATCTTTGGAAGTTTATTTATTTATTTTTTTTTAATTTCCTGGAAGACACTGGTACAGATTAGAATTAGGTCTTTTTAAAATATTTGAAATAGTTCACTAATGAATCCATCAATGCCAGGGCATTTGTTTTATTGAAGCCTTTTGATTAACATTTTAATTTCCTTGATAGTGCTAGGTCTGTTCAGATATTCAACATAATCTTGGTTTAAACTTATAAAGCTATAGGAATCCAAGAATTTATCCATTTCTTCTACCTTCTCTAGTTCTGCAGCAAAAATATTTTCAAAAAATATCTGATTATCCTTTGTATTTCTTTAGTATCTATTCTGACACAAATTTTCCAGACAAAAATTACGGTCAACACATGCAAACAAAAACTTTAATAACTGTACACTCCATTCAACCCTTATGGTACAAATTTGGAAATTGTTATTTTATTTAATTCTTAAACCATTTATAATGTTTTTTTATAATTTTTATTTAAGAAATAAGAAATCTGTCACACACAAAAGCTATCTACGTAGCTTTGGAGCATAGAGTTTTGACCCTAAGAGTTAAGAGAAAATATCATTCAAAATGCTACTATAAAATATAGACCAATTATACATGTATACTAAAATATAGTTTCCTGCATACAAAATATAATGTAAATGTTGTGCTTTTATAATATGTTCTATCTTTATTTTCTTTAAACATATTTCTAAGAGTAACTTTTTTTAGACTCTCAGTAGCACTAGGATTTCTTTATTTTTCTTTATTTAAACACCGTGATTCCAAATATGATTGTAGTTGTATGATTACAGTCACGTAAAGAACACCCCCCTTCACCAGTGCAAGATTTCCACCAATTTCCAAGATTTCCCTTCTCCCCACCCCACCCACACCTATATTCGAGACAGGCTTTCTCCTCCCCTCATTCATTCACATTGTTATGATAGTTCTCAGTGTAGTTATTTCTCTAACTGCACTCATTACTCTATGTGGTGAGCTTCGTGTCATGAGTTGTACCTATTAGCCCTCATCTCTTCCAAGAGTAACTTTTAATTAACTTAGTAGATTTATTTTTCAGTATCTGTACAATATTGTATAATTGCTCAATCTTTGTAAATATTCTCAAGAAAGAATTTATTGTATTCATTTTTATATATTATATAATATTGAACACCTACATTATGATATGAGATATCTACTTTTATTTAAAATCATTTTGGTTTGTTAGATTAAATTACATATGTAGAAATTATCTTTTTAAAATGTTTTTCTTTTTGCCTTCACTGTTATTAATATAGATTCTTAAATTTTGGATTATTTCTGCCTTTGCTTTTGTTGACCTCTTTTGGTGGGCTCATGGAACTATACGGCATGTGGAGAATTAAATCCATGGATGTCCCAATACAAGGCAGGCACCTAATGCAATGTATTATTTCTATAGTTCCTAGATTTCTTTTTGTAAAATACATGAGTCAGGGGCCGGAGAGATAGCATGGAGGTAAGATGTTTGCCTTGCATGCAGAAGAATGGTGGTTCGAATCCTGGCATCCCATATGGTCCCCTGAGCCTGCCAGGAGCAAGTTCTGAGTATAGAGCCAGGAATAAACCCTGAGTGAAGCCGGGTGTGACCCAAAAACCAAAAAAAAAAACCAAAAGCCAAAAAAAAAACAACAAACAAAAAAACATGAATCAGCAAGTCACATTAACTTTTTCCTCCATTAAACTTTTTCTCAATGAACCTTATTAAATTATCATGCTTTCATCACGGACAGAAAGTTTGTGTAATGGCAACAGTGTATTTATTTTTAACTTTATTTGGAATAGAATTTTTTATACAGCAGTTGTTAAGAAAATTTTACTTCCTTTCTTGATACTCAAACTTCTATAATTAAAATATCAAGCAATAAAAAAATATCAAACAATAGTACTTTTCAGGTGCAACATATATCTTACTATCAAATATTTATTTTCCTTTTAAGAAATTTTTAGGGGCCAGCGAGGTAGCGCTAGAGGTAAAGTGTCTGCCTTGCAAGCGCTAGGTAAGGATAGATTGCGATTGTGGTTCAGTCCCCCGGTGTCTCATATGTCCCCCCCAAGCCAGGGGCAATTTCTGAGTGCTTAGCCAGGAGTAACCCCTGAGCATCAAACGGGTGTGGCCCGAAAAAAAAATGCCCTTTTAGCCAGCGAGGTGGCGCTAGAGTAAGGTGTCTGCCTTGCAAGCGCTAGCCAAGGAAGGACCTCGGTTAGATCCCCCGGCGTCCCATATGGTCCCCCCAAGCCAGGGGCAATTTTTGAGCGCTTAGCCAGGAGTAACTCCTGAGCACCAAATGGGTGTGGCCCGAAAAACCAAAAAAAAAAAAAAAAAAAAGAAATTTTTAATAATATACTTACCTGGCAGGGGCGATTCCATGATCATGAAGTTGGTTTCCCCAGGGTGAGGCTCGCCCATTGCACTCCGGGCATGCTGACCCCTGCGATTTCCCCAAATGTGGGAAAGTCGACTGCGTAATTTATGGTAGTGGGGGACTGCGTGCTCGCTCTCCCCTGATAAAAAGAAAAAAGAAATTTTTAATACTGAAATTATATTTATGGAAAATGGATTTAAGTACTAAGATTCATATTTAATATTATTTATGCAGCTTAAAATTTTTCTGATGTTCTTTATCATTTAAATGAACCATATATTTTAAATATATATATATATATATATATATATATATATATATATATATTTTAAAAATAGATATCTTGCATATTTGCTGTAGGTTGGATCTCCAGATAATTTTAGACCTGGTCAGACTAGAAAATGTGTTAAAATAGATATGGTGAACATTCTTTACTGAGGAAACAAAGAAACAGAATCAAGACAATAAGATGAACAAGTAATTATAATATAAATAATTTGACCTTCAGACTGATGAGTACTTACTGGAATGGTCAACTGAAAGTAATACATTTTTTAATTATTTTTAATTTGGGCCCACAGTTTACAGTAGTATCAATGATAGGGTTTCATGCATGCAGTCTTCCAGCATCACAACTTCTACAAAAATCTATCTGTATACACACACACACACACACACACACATAAACATATTTGTATATTTGCCTTTTGAAAGACACCTATTAAGCTTCCTAAATCTTTACTATTATAGTAATATCTAGGGAAAATATATATATATATATATACATTATTTCTTCATGTGATTAAATAATTTTCTACTATTAATAATGAACTTAAATTTTTAGAACCTGTACAGATAATACAGTTGGTAGGGTATTTGCCTTGTAGCTATTTTACCTGACTTGGTCCCTGGCAGGTGAAGTGGTCCTGCAGACCCTGTCAGAAGAGATTATAAGCCAAGAGCCAAGAGTAAGAGCTGAGAACTAACAAATTCAGGTGCTTATACTAGAAACAAAAATAAAAAAAAGAAACATTCAATATTGCTGAATCTTTTATTTCATTTTTTGAATTTAAATATGAGCAACTAATATAATTAAATTGGTGACTAAAATTAGAAGAACATATTTTCTTGCTTTTTCATAAAACGTGTTTTGGGGACCTATGATATAGCGCAGAAATAGACTTTGCTTGTAAATAAATGTAGTCCATGAGCATAGTAATAAATAAAAATGTAAATTCTGTTTTAAAAA
The DNA here is from genome assembly GCF_024139225.1 of Suncus etruscus. Lineage (NCBI taxonomy): Eukaryota > Metazoa > Chordata > Mammalia > Eulipotyphla > Soricidae > Suncus > Suncus etruscus. Next base: position 86,983,354 of record NC_064855.1, on the reverse strand, counting down.
CAAAATAAAGATATATAAAATGTATATTTTAGTAATTAAATTCACCAAGAATTAAGCTCAAGTGAGATAGTTTTTGTAAATTTGGGATCTTTCTCTGAAACAAAAATCAACAATTTGCAGAAAAAGATTATTGCCAACACTGGCTCATGTCATAAGAGAGAGAAAAGTCCATAACGAGTTGGGCTTGAGTTAGTCTCCAGTTTGTCAAATAGTTTGGAGATTGATTTGCCTGCAACTTACTCTTTTATTTATCATGTTTAAACCATGCTTAAAGGCTTTGTCCATCTTTTTTCTAAAAAGTCTCATCTATAAAAATATAACTAAAAATAATATGCTTACAATAAGATCCTCAACTAGCTCAAAAGTTCTATATTTTAAATAATTTTATTAGCAAAATCAAATAAGTATGAAAATATTATTACTACATTTCTCAAGTTAGCTTTCAACTGATTCCCTGTGACTGGTCCCAAATTTTGTGAAGTATTTTTTTTGTGTGTGAAGCATTTTTTAGTAAACTATTGTAAAAATGAGAATATACAGATCAAGGTGAAATATCAACAAACTAAAAGAAAGCTAGAAGCTAAGCTTTTAAAGATAAACATCGATTATTTTCGAAATATCAAAGCTGTATGTGACTATGCATAAAAAGAAAGAATTATTTTAGGTGCATCTTTTGTGCTAAGTGATTGCAATAAAAATTAAAACTCTTGATAATAATTTCTGGAAAAATATTGTTTAGTTTTTTGTACTTATAAATCCTGTCATAGTAAACAAACTATAAGAAAATTCTCTATAGCAGAGTACCTCTAAATTTTCCAAAAATAATCCTTTATTCAAAAGTAACACTGCCTTAATATTTATAAAGAATTAAATCACTTTATGGGGAGCCAGAGTGGTGGTGCAGGTTGTAAGGCATCTGCCTTGTGTGATCTAGTAACCCCTGAGCGTCAGTAGGTGTGACCCAAAACCCCCCAAAAATAAAAAATTAAATTCTTTAAAATGTATAAATAAAAGTATTTTGATCCTTTGTTAGCCTAAATCTGTTTCTAATACAAAACACTTAAGTTTTATTTCCAAGGTCATTATAAATATGTATACAAATAGAAAATACCTTAATATTTCACATATTTTTGACCTTTTGAGTAAATTTATTCATCTTTTCCTTAATTTGACCTTTTATATTCATTTTTTCTATAATTTGAGTTCATATATTTCCTTTTATTTAATTTATTTCAATATTCATATATTTATTATTTAAAGGCTAAAGAGGCATTTTACAATTGAGGCATTTTATAAAGAGGCATTTTCTTTAGGTGTTGTGGCTTAATGATCAAGTTAGGGAATTATTGTGGGGAGCACAGCTGATAGTGCTCTGGGGCTATTCCTTGCTGATTGCTCTAGAGTAATTTTGAGCAATGCACAGAAAATCAATTGCTCTGTCAGGAATCAAACTAAGGACAATGTCATGCAGGGTCCCATACCACTGATTGTGTATCTCTGTCTATTAGGCATGTTTGCTTGTTTTGAGTAAAACACAGCAACATAAACAACCGTTGCTTTTTGTATGTGAACATTTTAAGATGGGAGGATTCCAAGTACCAACTGCTAACTTCACTCTTTAGAAACTTTTTACCCAGATGACTTTGGGAGTATAGCAAGACTTCACATTGATAAATTTAGGTTACAAAAAAAATCTATAATATAATTCAACAGAAGTGCTCAATTTCCAAATAAGACACTAAACATAAAACTTTCTTTGGATAACTTTACTTTGTATATTTTACAGAAGATAGTTAAATTTAATGAGGCCCTAATTTTCAGCCATGTCTTTCTTAGATCTTATCTTTGGTATAGTATTAAAGAAACACTGTTTACATATTAAAGAGATAAAGGGTCAAAAACAAAGAAAATATTTGCTAAAGTGTTTTTGAAAAGCTAGGGTTTACTCTAGCCTGCATTGTTTGACTTATTCCTAATAAAAACCTAATATAAAAAAGACTATTTGAACTAGGGTATTGAAATACAACTAATTTGGGGTGAAGAAAATTTTACTGCATATGATTCAACATAAAATTTGTATTGAAACACAACTGATTTGGTGTGAAAAAAATGTTACTGTCTAGCAAGGTCAAAACTAGGATATTTATTTCATTTGAAACAATAGAGTCCTTTCTCCTGAATTCTCAAATTATTTTGTATAGCCCACATATATAATCGCAATTCAATTCAGACTCAGTACAAAGTCAGACACAATTTCATTAAACGCCAAACTTGAGAAATCTTTACTAGAGTGATGAACTGAATAGAGAAGATTATATCATTCATTATCGGAACAAGCTATAAATTACGTGACTCAACACATTCATTAGTTTTTGTGTTAAGGACACAGAGGCTAATGATCTCACACTTATTTCAGGAAACAGGCAGAGAAAGGAAGAACAGTATGTTTTAATGTTGTCACAGTGAAGAAATGAATAGTATCCTTAAATAGTTGTTTATTGACAAGCTATCTTCAAATTCTTATCTCATTCCAGAATATTTTATAGAACCCTGACTTTTGGAGACATTTTTAACTTGATGGATCACTCTCTAGAATGAAATTTTTAATTCTTGAGGGATTTTCATTTCAAGTACATGAAAATAACAATTATTGTAACATGTTGTGATTAAAGTTGAGGCATGCTTTGAAGAACATTTGGCTATAACTTGAATTGATTTAAGTTTAAACTGAATATTATGGAAATCATTAAGACATGAATGGAAATCATTATGAACAAGGAAACAAAGATACTTTTAGCTACCCTCCATCATTTTAAATTACCTTTTCTTTGTTTTGAATGCTATCATAATGTATCTTTTTCAGTGTCACATAGAAATGACAAATACCAATGTGTCTAAATGTGTTTGCAAACAATGACAAACAACAATGACAATTTCCTATGATTCTAAATCCTAGCATAAAGAAAAAAGGTTTCAGTGCCATATGGTAGAGTAGATTTTTTTCTGTCACTGATGAAAAAGTAAATGATTGACAATAAGTTCAATTTTCAACATATATATGTAAAATGTGTGATAACTCTGTAATTAAACTATAGACAATAGCAAATTCTCAAATGAAAAGTGACATAATTCTATGAACAGATTGTCAAAAATCTTCTAACCAACACATGAACCAAAATTTAATGGAACAGGTAAAGATGAATGTGATTTTTTTAAGCTCCGAGCAACTAAAGGACAAGTACTAAAAATATATTATTCTGTAATTATTTCTATTTTTACTTTTAATTAAACAATTTTATTTTGGCCCATTGATATTTTCATTTTGGGGGGTTGGGGCCACACACAGAGGCACTCAGGAGTAACTTCCGACTTTGTGCTCAGAAATCATTCAGGCCCGGGAGGACCAGATGGGATGCCAGGGATCAAACCCAGTTCCATCCTAGGTTGGCTATGTCTGAGTCAGTAGGCACCCTACCACTGTACTATCTCTTGGACCCCTATATTCATTTTTAATTATTTCTCAAGAGTAAAAATGAGACATGCAATTTTAAATAATTTTTGAAGTATCTATATTAACAGAAGATTTCTTTTTTTTTTTTTTTTTGTGGTTTTTGGGTCACACCCGGCAGTGCTCAGGGGTTATTCCTGGCTCCTGGCTCAGAAATTGCTCCTGGCAGGCACGGGGGACCATATGCGGCACCGGGATTCGAACCGATGACCTCCTGCATGAAAGGCAAACGCCTTACCTCCATGCTATCTCTCCGGCCCCCAGAAGATTTCTATGAGTGTAAATTAATTTATATAATTAGTTGTGATCACTGAAAGGAGGCCTCACATTGGAGTTAATCTAACTCTGACTTGAACACTACTATTCATTATCAAAGAGAAATACAAACAAGTTACTTACATTTCTAATACCCTCTACAGTTTCTCATCCTAATAAAAAAAATAGTATAATATATATCCATTGTGAAAGTTAAGGCACACATAATAAATACTAGTTTCTTAATAGTTATTGAATTAGCACCTTCATTTCTATTTAAGCAAATATTTCAATGTAATATGTATGCAATAATCTTTTTTGTCTAAGGGCCATGGATATAACAAAGGCTTAGTACAAATTTTGAACATTAGGGCATAGTTGTTTGGTTTTTTTTTTTTTAATGTGAATCCAGCCATTATATGGTTGCCTAAACAGCACTAGGAGCTTTTTTCCCAAGGGGAAAGCAGTCTACCTAGCAGTGTCAAATATGATCCAAAAATTTTTTTGTATAGAGCTAAAAGAGATAAGTTGCTGATTTTCTATAAGCTTTTTCTGTGTGTAATTGGTTAGTCTCTAAACTATCAGAGCAGAGGCTGGAGTGGAAGCACAGAGGTAAAGCATTTGCCTTGCATGTGGCTGTACCAGGATGAAAACAAGTTCGATCTCCCACAAGCTAAGCATGATTTCTGAGCTCAGAGACAGGAGTAATCCCTAAAAGCTGCCAGGTGTGACCCCCCAAAAACCAAAAATAAATAAATAAATTAAATAAATAAAAATAAAATAAAAATTAGAGCAAAACAAACAAAATACATATTAGGGATAGCATTTAATTTGAACATCATCATATATGCATTGTATGTACATTATTTATGACCTTGAATATTCAATAAACATAACTGGTTCCTCATCATCATACCCCCCCCCCCGTTTACCTAATTCTAATCCCCCTTTCAATTTTATCAAAAGGTTAAATCCTTTGTAACCATCAAAGATGAACATTTTGTTTTTGTTTGGGGGCCACCCCAGTGGTATACAGATGTTACTCAAGGAAGGGCAAACATTACCATTTGGGGTGCAGGAGAAATACTGGTCAGCAGCATGTAAAACAAGTGCCTTTACTAAGTAATGCTTCCATCCCTAAACATAATAAGCTCTGCTTATTATTATTTATTTTAGCTGACAGTCTTTGAAATATATCAACTATTATTTCTACAGTAAAATGTATAATAACATAACTTTACTTAATTAATATTTGTGTATATGAGATAAGTTTTATTCAGGAAATAAGGGGGAGAGAGATAACTCCAATAAAAAAATAAATGTTGGCTGGAGAGATAGCATGGCGGTAAGGCGTTTGCATTGCATGTAGAAGGTCGGTGGTTCAAATCCCGGCATCCCATATGGTCCCCAGGGCCTGCCAGGAGCTATTTCTGAGCATAGAGCCAGGAGTAACCCCTGAGCGCTGCCAGGTGTGACCCAAAAACCAGGAAAAAAATTAAAAATAAATAAAGGTATACCGAACTGGGGTGATAGAAGAGAATATAGGTCATTTGACATTTAATGTGGCAGGCCCAGTGTCATTTCTCTGCAGAGCATATGGTTCCTTAAACTCATTACCCAATTACCACTGGATATGGTTTCCTTAAAAAACAAACCAAAGAGTATATACACAATCAAAACTGATATGAGGCTATTTTAAAATGTAATGACCTTTAATATTAAGTTAATGCCAATAACTTTTGTTTGTTGGTTGGTTTGATTTTGAGCCACTTTCGGGGGCTGTCAAGGGTTACCTTGTTTCTGTGATCAGAAATTGCTTCTAGCAGGCAGGCTCAGTTGATCAGAGGGGATGCCAGGGATTGAACTCTGCTCAACTATGTGCAAGGCAAATGCCCTAACTCGTGTGCAATCTGCTCCAGCCCCAATGAAAATAACTTTAAAATTTATCTTTTAGTATAGAAATTCTCTTTCTTCATATTCCAAGTTGAAGTCTGTTTAATGTTTATTGGCCACAAACACATTTATATTGATTATATTTGCTCTTTTTAAATTAAACTATGATGATCTTATTAATTTCTTCCTCCTTTTTTTCTTTCTTTTATCTCTTTATCTCTCACTCACTCAATCACTCTCTGTTTATTTTTGTCTCCCTTTCCACTTCAGCCTATGCAATGTTGACATTTGTTGCAAGTGAACTCAATTACCTTAACCCATATACTATCTCTTTAAATTTTCTTATCTATTTTAAGTATACATAATTCTTCGTGACTTAACTATCTTTTTCATACTAGATCTTGGTGAAAACCACACTATCATTATCTTACAACAGCCTCCAAACTGCCTTTGAGCTCTATTATTTTACATAATACCACAAGTGATTCCTTTAAAATGTAGTTTACATTACGACACTTTTCTGCTTTAAAAATTTGATTGAGTTATTTTTTTTCCAGGTACAGTCAAACTAATTACTAGATACTGGAAAGAGGTCTAAGAACTAGAACACATACTATGAAAGTGAGAGGTTTGGTTAGCTCTTGGTTTTACACTTCTGCATTCCCCTGCCCTCCAGTGTTGCCAGGAGCAACTGACTACTTCTGAGTATAGCCCCAAACCAAAATGCCTACCAGGGGGCCAGAGTGCAGTACAGTGGGAGGTACTAGCCTAATATGATTCTGAGTTCTATCCAACCTATATTATCCCAGAGGAATTTCTGAGTGCAGAGGCAGAAGTAACTCCTAATCACCACCAGCTCTGGCCCAAAAGCAAACAAAAAACAAACAAAAAAGTGAAAAATAAACAAAAATGCCCATCTTATTCCAGTTACTAGCTTATTCCAGTTACTTACTTGACTTTTTAGCTTATTTTGTTTTTTTGCTTCTTTGGCCCATCGTTTTTGTGCACACAAAATATGTACAGGGCTGACTCCTGACTCTGCTCATCTCTCATAAATAAGACCTGGAAAATATGGGTAATCATAAAGGGTGCAAGGGATAGAACTAAGGTCAACTACAACAAAACAAGCCCACAACTCATTGTAATACCTAAATGGACTCTTGAACTTAATAAACTTTATCTTAACTTTAATAAGATCCTAAGCTTACTCATTGATTGATGAAGTTAGCTGATTAATGATATTGCATTTATCTTTTTTAAAAACCATGTAAGGGGCCAGAGAGATAGCATGGATACAGGGCATTTGCCTTGCATGCAGAAGGACGGAGGCTCGAATCCCAGCATCCCATATGGTACCCTGAGCCTGTCAGGAGTGATTTCTGAATGCAGAGAAAGGAGTAAGCTCTGAGAGTTTCCAGGTGTGACCCAAAAATCAAAAACAAACAAACAAAAAAAAAAGCCATGTAAATAAAATAAAGCTGTTGCTGGAAGTCAATAGCAATATAAACACAAATATTTATCACTTAAATAGTAGTTAATCAAATAATATCAATAATAACCAATGTAACTCAGTTAAAATCTTTTATTAAGCTCCTAGTTTGTATATTTTTTTGTGATATTTGGATTGCCACATCATCTTTTTTTTAATAATTTTCAGCCATACTTTTTTCTGATATGATGCTTGGAGTTTGGTTCTGGTCAAATATGGCCAGAAATGTGTGATTCAAAATCCACTCCTCCTTGATGCACAACAAAGCTTTGATATTTATACCCATAAATTACTTTTTCATAGATTACTTTTAAATTTTCCCCATGAATAATGTTTTACTTTTTGCATGCTCTTAAATAATTTTTTACATCTCTATGCATGTATAATCTTTCAGGTCAAATCTTATATTGACTAGATATTAGATTATTAATATAATAATTTTAAAAGGATATTTACATAGCATTTTTATTTTTTATTTTGCCAAAAACACACAAAGGAGAAAACAAAAAATACCACAAATGCAAAAATTAATCTTGGGTTTTTAAATGTCATCACAAAATGCATGCAAAAATTTAATGCCAATTTTGAGTTCCAGTATAGTTATTTTTTTCAACATATATTATGAATTGCTTATTAGACCAATTTGAGGATGTTATTAGATTAAAATAAATGTGATTCTATATGTGAGATAAACAAGTCACATAAATATACTTTGATTTTTCATGCATGATCTAAAATATTAAATAAAATGCTTTTTACTGAGAGAGAGATAATACAACAGATAAATATTTTTATCTTGCTTTCAGATGATCTGGTTCTATCTCCATAACATATATGATTCTCTGTGTGTTCTCACCCAATCTACGAACAAGAAAGAATTTAAATTTTACATAATAAAGTGCTAGAGTAAATTATGTTACATACCATTAAAAATTCTGACCAATTCTTGTGAAAAATATTTTTTATTAAAACGCCTTTGTCACTGACTATTGAAATACATCATGTCAAATAATTTTCCTTTAAAAGGACTCATTACTCACATTATTGTGCTATGGGAATATTTTTCTACTTGCATTTAATTAAATTACATATTCAAGTGCCAGTATTTATGACAGTAATCCAAACAATTCTTCTTTATTTTTTCTTTAATATGTATGGGGATATATAATATCTTTAAAAAACATTGTTGTTGCTTACAGAAAAAAAAATTATCTCATTCATGATTCCATCAATAGCTTTAAATTCTTTCTGACATGCAAATCCCTGAGGTAAAAATCTTATTTAAAGTTCACAGTTGAATTTATAATAGTTCTGCTTAGGTGCTGATTTAGATTTAATCAGAATGTAAAATCAAAAGAACACATAACCTTTTACATCTAAAACAGATTACATAATATTTGTAACTAATAAGCATCATTCCCCAAGTAAATGGCACTCAGCATTGCAATTTTATAGCACCATTAGTACCAATGGTAAATGTCAATGTCCCCAAATGTCACTGCATTTTATGTACCTTACATATATTCATTGTACAATAAATGGTGTAGCACTGGCAAATTTATAATAAAGCCTTAGTCTATGGAGAAAAATTCATAGACACATGATGAAAGAGTTAATTCACAACCCTCATTTACAGGGTCAAGACATTGCTCTAAAATGTATTTCATAATTGAATTTATAGCTAAGGCAATAATGCCAATTTAAAGTCAGTTAGACCATTTCAATATTTAAATATTCATTTTACCAGTCAAATAATAAGATTTACCTTACAGTTCACTGACCATGTATTCAAATCAAACTCTAAGGTAATGACAGTTAAAGAACAGATTTGCTATGTGAGTGCTCAGTTGGAAAAAACAGTTAACCATTCATTGTTTAGAAATACATCCTGATACTTTATTGCACTGTATTTCAATGACTAAAAGTTGATTATTCTATCATGTCAATTTGTATGTTGTCCAATATGGACTATTTATGGACTTTTAAATATTCCTACCAATTGAAAGGATATTTGTCATTTCTACAGTAACTTCTAAATCCTATCTAATAATCCATAATAATAATATTATCTAACATCAATTTCTTTTTAAATAATTTTATTATAGCACTGTGATTTACCAGATTATTCTTTTTTTAATTTTTAATTTTTAATTTTTTATTTAAACACCTTGATTACATACATGATTGTGTTTGGGTTTCAGTCATGTAAAGAACACCACCCATCACCAGAGAAACATTCCCATCACCAATGTCACAAGTCTCCCACCTCCCCATAATACAGTTGCATTAAATATTCAAACACAGATTTTACCAACAGTCTGATCTTCCTCCACCAGTGTTCTCAGCTTTCTTTCCACCACCCTCACAAACAATATAAATTAAATTTCCTGTTTGTACAATACAAATCAAGTGCTATTATTAAAACTTTGATCAACAGTAGTTAATTTGAAATATTTTTTATATCTATCATTGGTGTTACTAAAGACATTGTCTAAGGATTTACTGGGCTATAGATGCTGCCAGTTGAATCTTCTGTGTTATTGTTTAGGGTCACTGAGATTGATAGTCTTGTACATAACTTTTCCATCAGATTTTCTGTGATTTTACTAGGCTGGTCCTACTATAAAATTTTGGGGTGCTGCATGACCTTTTGTAGCCATTTGGTTCAGGATCGATATATCTAGAATATATTTGATAGCTTGGTAGTTTCATAAGATTAATTTTTGGAGCTGAACAATTTCTGTCAAGGTGTGGCAAGAGTCTGCTGTGGTTTCATGCAGGAAGGGGAATTTGGCCATCTCCATTCTGAGAAGGCCCCAGATTTTTCAGCCGAGACCAGACTACTGGGATGAGGTGGAGGCCATCATTTTGTTTGGAACTTAGTAGGGGAGCCACCATTTTTTTTCCCACTAAAATTTGTTTAAGACACACCAAGACCCAACATACAAAAAACTTTATAGTTTTATTCATTTGTTTCTTCAATTCTTCATTTATTTCTTCCTTTTCTAACTGTAGTTTTGAAATAATTGCTGCACTTTAAGCATAGTGCCAAAAATCAACAATCTCTTTTTTCAATTTGAACAAAGTTTACTCATTACAAAGTGCTTAAATAGGAACTAGTTAATTTAAATCCACATATTTTCCCTTCCCCATGACAATGTGCTATCAAAGAATATGAGAAATGGACATCAATCTTTGAATTGGAGCTTTTAAAAAGGTCCTATGTGTTTGAATATCCAACTACAACTACTTTAAAAAAGAACTTCTAAAACTTGACATCACACACAGTTATCCAACTTACAAAAGTTTACCCTTCTTGATAGGTAAAAATTGTTAATTATAGTTATTGATTGGAATAAGATATTTTATTCATATGGTTTATATTGTAAGATAAAATTAGTCAAGTTATCACAGAAATCCACTATTTCTTGACTTGTCAACATTTCCAAAACACATTTTAACATTGATGAAATAGAAATATGTACCTAAATTTCCACTAAGTATAAAGGCATTATCTTTGTCGTATGTCATATGTCTATACAATGAAATGAACTGGAAGTCTAATAACATATATATCATAGTCATTTCTGTCACCAAGTGAGGTACTATTATAATGCTAGTGAGAAAAATATTTGACTTTAAAATTTTTCTGTCAAATCTTCTATATCAAAGAATATTGACTCTGATAGAGTGCAAAGACTATGAATCACCTTTGATCCTCACACAAAGTGACATAATTTTGAAATTGGTGACAAAATTCTAGTAAATTTTACTCCGTTGTCTCTCCTTAAATCGTTTCTGTCTTCTGTGAAAATTATGTTTCCTTTTTTTTTATTACTCAAAGCAGATTTAAAAAAAACTGTTCAGCAAAAGTAAGTAAGACAACTTAGACATAAAATCCTAAGAGAAAATAACTACCATAAAAATTTAGAAAATGAAAACTAGATACTCTTATTTCAGTTGGACACAATTCTTTAAAAATCTGACAATTGATTCCAAAACTCGTAAAATACTTTCCTTACTAAAATGATAGAAAATTGCTTGTTATAAGTGGAAAAAAATCACTTCTCGAGAGAAAAATATGTATGAAGAAAATAAGCTTACTGCTAGTTTCTTTGCTCGGAATAAATTCTTTATATACGTGTCATCCAAGTTAATTAAAATAATAACAATTCTAATGTTACCAAGGTCGATTAAATTTATACTCTTTACATTTGCATTTCATTAACTTATAAAGTAGAATATTGAGTAAGTTTTTATTACAATGTTATATAAATATTTTACACTTTATATACATTTTAAAACAACTATATCTCAGGTTTCCAAGTCCATCTTTTAGACTTAAATTGCCACAGAAACAAACTTAGCTCTTTCAAGCAATCTTTTATGTACATAGGACCAAGATATCTCCAATTTCTGCTTGGTTCCATTGGTTGGAATTTTAGGTACAATTTTATTTTGTTATGAAAACTATGAAGTTTTTTGAGGGGGAGAAAGCATACCTGGCAGGGCTTAAGGTCTACTTCTGGTTCTACACTCATGAAACATTCTGGTTATACCTCAGTGGCCAGATAGGATACCGGGGATCAAAGCCTGGTTAGCCACTTGCAAGGCAAGTGCCCTCCATGCTATCTATTGCTCTGACCCAACAATGATATTTTGAGAAAATGTAATGAGTTGTTGAAGTGCTAACATTAAAAAGTGGTTTAAATTTATATGTGTGAACACAAAATGTTGGTAGTCAACACAAGAGACAGAATATTAGTACTCTAATTGGACATAAAAGTATGATGAAGATCTGTGATAAGTTGACTAATTTTATCGTACAATATGGATCCTATGAATAAAATACTTGATTGCAATCAATAACTATAATTAACAATTTTTATCTATCAAGAAGCATCAACTTTTGTAAGTTGGATAGCTGTGTGTGATGAAAGGTTTTAGAAGTTATTTAAAGTAAAAAAGTAGTTGTAGCTGGATATTCAAAACTCTTAGCATCTTTTTAAAAGCTCCAACTCAAAGATTGATCTTCATTTCCCATGTTCCTTGATAGCTCATTGTCAGTAGGGAAGGGAAAATATGTGGATTTAAATCAACTAGTTCCTATTTAAGCACTTTAAAATGAATGAACTTTGGAAGTTCATTCAAATTGAAAAAAAGAAATTATAATATGTATTCCCATAACAAAGCCCTAAAGTTTTCCATTCCCTTTGTGTAGGGTAAGCCATAGCATGCAATATTAGCAACAGCATTTTGAAGAAAAGAGATAGGATAGGAAATATATCTTGACCTTCAAACAGTCAGAAACAAAGAAAATTCCAGGAAAAGATCATGGGAGGTATCTCAAGGTTACATGTCACCTTGCCTGATTCCTGGGTTTTCCCTCTGATATCCTAAGGACCCTTGAGACCATATTGATTGTACTTCACCTACAAAAAAGACACCAAATATGTAAAAAATAAAATAAAGTAACAAGAGTAGCTAAAATAGAAAATGAATTGTTCACAAAAATAATGTACAGTCTCTTGAACCTGCAAAATATAAATAGAATGTTTATCACTTTCTGTAATGTCTCTTTTGTCACAAAATGTTTTTTATTTCTGATAAAGTACCTTTTGATTCTCGGGTAAGTAAAGAAGAGTAAGTAGAGAGGATAGACACTATATTATGTATACGCCTCTTTTCCAATAACATTTATATAGTAAACAGCTTAGCTGCTTATAAAGTTCAGATTGTTGTGTTTTTCTAGTTGTAGTAATTTGTCCACCACTGTTTTGACCCTTGGGAGCTGAAAGGATTTGGGGTGCTCAGGGGAACAAAGGGAAGAATGAGAAAAAAAAGTTTTTAAACTAAAGGAGAAATTAATTTTGATATAAGTGAACAAAATCTCAAAATTTGATTTTGCAAGTGTCCGATATAAGAATGTGTGAGAAAGTGTTGCAATAATAGGTAATGAAAGAGATAAATATAGCACAAAAGAAAACGAGTAGAAACTTAGTACAGGAGGCAAGAGCCTTGACTTGATCTTGGCTGATTCCAGGTTCTATTTCAGGCTCCACATTAGGTTACCTAAGTATGTCAACAGTAATAACTTTTGCACAGAGTCGCTTAGTCCTGGGCACTGCTGGTTGTGGACCCTGAGCCACAGAGCAAAAAATGAAGAATACTAGAAATGAAATACTACTGTATTCACTCTAAATATTAAGTAAAAATATCAAAACAAAATTATTAGTCATAAGAGGGAATTTATAACACTTATAGTAAAATTGTTACAAATGAAACAAAGCTTGAGGGGCCGGAGCAGTGATGTGGAGCGGTAAGGCATCTGTCTAGCCCGTGCTAGCCTAGGCCAGACTGAAGTTGGATTCCCTGGCATCCCATATGCCTCTCCTCCCCCCACCCCTGCCAGGAGCGATATCTGATATCTGAGCGCTTAGCCAGGAGTAACCTCTGAGCGTTACTGGGTGTGACCCAAAATCCAATAAAAGGAAAAAAAAAAAAAAGAAACAAAGTTTGAGCAATCATTACAAGTAGCAAGTAGAAATGTAGTTTTAAGAAATGTTAATAGGTGCTGTAATAGAGTTAGTACAGAGGTAAGCCACTTCCTTGCCTGGCATAGAGCTAACATGAGTTCAATCCATTCAGCCCCACCATGCATATTCTTGAGCTCAGAGCTAATAGTAAACTCTGCACAATTGGTCATTAGAAAAAAAAAATGACCGTTTTATAATATAGTTTAAGGATTAAAAATTTATTTTCATGTAAATAATGATTTTAAAAAGATACATATTTTAAACACTAGGACAATCTTTAAGCCTTTTTCAAAGGAAACATTGGATATTACAGGCAATGGGAAATGAATCTAAAATAATAGTCAATAATGGGAATAAAAAATAGATTTTTAAACATTCAGAGAGTTCAAATATAGTTCAAAGTAATGTAGTATATCTCCAATCTTTTAGGAGCACTGTTTTGCATATGATAATTTATGGTCTTCCAAACACTGTTGGATTTTGTCTATCTTGTTGCTGGGCCAAGTGTTGATTCATTAGGCCTGCAATATCTAACTGATATTTATAGAAGATAACTCATGCCTCTACCCTTTTGGTAGTGGCTTCTATTAAGGCAAAATTTAGAGTAAAATAACAAAAAAAAGATTAGAAATTTAATATAATTTATCAGTATATACATTAAATCAAATTAATATTAATATCACTTCAAATACATAATAAAAGTAATAAGTAGAAGTAGTACATAAAAGACCTAAAATCCACTATTCAGTAATGTAACTCAATTTCTCTTTTTTTTAAGGATGAAACAAGTATTTTTATTAAGTAAATAAAATGTTTGATAATAAAAAAAGAAATAAGGTGTGATTCCACTTACATTAAATATCTAAACTTTTAACTGCATATACTTTACTATAATTTTCAATACAATCTTTAAGCACCATGATTACAAGTATGATTGTAGTTGGGTTTTAGTCATAAACCGAACACCCCCCTTCACCAGTGAAACATTCCTACCACCAATGCCCACCCTCCCTACTTCCAAACCCCTCCCTGGATTCAAGACAGTCATTCTACTTCTCTCCTCATCTAGATTGTTATGATAGTTGTTAGTGAAGCTCACCACAAAGAATTATGAGTGCAGTCATTGTAACTTAATTTCTTCTACAGAGTTTCTTCTTAATGTTATTTTTCAGAGCCAATTTAATATTTTAAAGAGAACACGAATATTACAGTATATTCTAACAAAAATTAAGCAATAAAAATAAATAAGTCAGTCTATGAAATATTACAATTTAACTAGGTATTGCTAACAAATACCTGTAAATTCTTTAATGTCTGGAAATTTGACAAGTTAGGTCTATGTAACCAACCCATGGGCTAAATTATTATCAAGGAAAATAAACAAAAAACATATTGAGCTAAATCAAATTAGGATGCAGACTCCAATATTGGCAGATTTCAAAGAAGTTAGTATGTAGGTATTAATTTATATTATTAATTTCATAGAAATAATTGCAAAATCAGAAAAGTCCAAGACCGCAATTTAGTAATTTGAACTTTTACTCTTAAAATTTTGAATAAGGAACAAATATAACTGAGAGCAAAGGTGAGTTCATATTTGAAAATTAACTATTAGAGTCAGGATAATATATAAAATAATACATATATTAATTTTGTATGCTTATTTTGACATATATGAATGCAAAAATATTTGTTAAAATCATTTAAAATTTCTATATTCATTACAAATTAAAAAATAAAAAATAAGATGGTATAGAAGGAAATCTAATTTTTCTCTGTTTATTTTTAAATTAACTTGATTGATTGTTTGTTCTCTGGGACTCAGAGATTGAACCTGGCAGGCTGGGGGACCATATGGGAAGCCAGAAATTGAACAGGTTTGGGTCGACCGCTTGCAATGCAAATGCCTTACCGCTGAGCTATCACTCTGGCCCCAAGGAAATCTATTTTTAAAAATATAGTTTTAAAATTTAAAATTTTTTCTTAAAATAAATATAACAAAATAATTTTAGACAGCCTCAGGACAAAGAAGCAACATAACAGGAATTCTTCATTAAAACTGTAAGACATTATTAACAAAATAATAATCATTATTATTATAATAACAGTTATAAAAGTTGTTATTAAAATAATAACACGGAGAAAATAAATTCCAATTGTGACAGAAAATATAACTATTAGCACATATGATGATTTTAGTACCATAATAAATATTAAGACATTTCCCCAAATTAAGCTTCCTCTTAAAAAATGAAGTATTTATAGTTACTTTTTCTATTTTAATTTCCTTTCTTGTTTTTACTTTTTATTTTAGGCTTCCCAAGTATTGTTCACTAGGCTCAGGGACCCTTCCCTGTAATTCTTGGTCCATCAGACAAGGCTCAAGGTTGCAATTCAGGTTGGACCCTCCAGTGCTGGTGATTATCTAGGCCACTTCCATGTTGCTCTGAGGTGTCTAAAGGGAAAGATGTTGAAGCCCCAGGAATCAAATGAGGGTTGGTTTTATGCAAGATCAATGCATTATTCTTTGTGCTATCTCTCCAGTCTAATTATGATTATTTGGTTCCTTGACCACGGGGGCTAAAACCTGAGGGGTTTATTTCCATTTCTAATCAGAAGAATGCACAAAATCTAAAATAATCTGAAAATATAACATAAAAAATAGAATCTGAATTCTGTTAGAATCTAGTAATTAGATGTACAATCCTTTTCCATAAGTCATGATCCTCAAAATTGTATGTCAATTTTTTCAAGAACCGTAATAAAAATGTGAGATCTGCTGGAAATTGTCTTTGAGACAGACAGACAGATATCATTGAGAGAAACATAGGAACAGAGGACAAAGAATTAAGAATTTTCTCAAGAAATGCCCTGGTGAAGATGAATATTTGTCATACACTTCTTTCAACACAGAAGTGATGATAACCATGTGGAAACAACTACAGAATCTGCATTTTTATTTCTAAAATGAAATAAGTACTACATAAGATTTCAAAAGACATAATCTCCATAATGTGAAATATAATTTTTTAGGACATTTGATTATCCAATCATTCCTGCGCAATCTCAGCGAGTCTCGGCAACACCTTGAAATTCTATACTTCTAACCAGGCCGGGCTGTCACAAATGAAATAGTGTCAGTTATTACGAACTTCTCTGACACCTTTTCTAAGCTTTGAGAAATCTTTCTGAGGTTCAATTTGAGAGATAATGAGCAAAATAGTTGTACAGTGTCAGCAATTGAAAGGTGTTATGTAAGAGATTGCTTTTCTTCATGTCCATTTATAAAGCATATTTGTCAGAAAGATTTTTAAAATAGGTCTACATCACTTTTGCATGCTTACATTTGATCCAGGTAATGTAGAAATAGACATAATCTGTAAAAAATAAGAAATGTTTCCAAAACTTTACATGTGAAAGGGTCAAAATGAAAATAATAAATGCATTAGGCAGATTAATGGATTATATTTTTTACTTTGTCAAGGTGAACCACACCTAAGTTAGAACAAATAATATATACATCCAGATCTAGCTATCATATTTAAATTATATTATATTTACTCATCGAAGTCTGAAGTCAATTGAGAATCTCACATTAAGATATTGTCCTGGGGATGGAGAGATGGAGGTAGGGCCTTTTCCTTGCATGTGGAAAGACAGTAGTTTGAATCCCTGTGTCCCATATGTTCTCCCAAGCCTACCAGGAGAGATTTTTGAGCCTAGAGCCAGGAATAAACCCCCTGAGCACTGCTGGGTGTGACCCCCCCAAAACAAACAAAAAATATATATTCAGTCCATATTTTCTCACAGATATTTATATATATAAAACACAGAATAAAATGGTCATAACTTTCGAGTTATTTTTGTTGTCGATAGCTAGGGTATAATTGAGAAAGAGCAGAAAAATATTTTTAATAGAAAAATACATGGAAATTTCTTTTTAAAACACTTTCTGGGGCCAGTGCAATAACAGAGTATGCCACTGAAAGTGTGCCGGGGCCAAAGAGATACCATGGAGGTAGGGCATTTCTCTTTCATGCAGAAGGACAGTGGTTTGAATCCCAGCATCCCATATGGTCCCCCAAGCCTTCCCCGAGTGATTACTGAGCAGAGAGCCAGGGGCTACTCCAATAGCCCCTCAGCGCTGCCGGGTATGACCCAAAGACCAAAAACCAAAAAAAAAAAAAAAAAAAAAAAAAAAAAAGAAAGTATGCCATTAAAAGTGGCCACCCTAGACAAGCATCCCGAGTTCGTTGGATGTGATTTATGATTACAGCACCAAAGTCACCTGGAGCACAAAGCCAGGAGTAACCTCTAAACACTGCTGTGTGTGACTCCCCCTAAAAAAACAATTAAAATAAAATTAAAATTTTAATATATTAAAAATTATTGAATTTTATTGATTAAAAATATAAAATATAAAGGTTCACATGATGGGTGAGTCCTCCCTAGCACTGAGCCTCTAGCCCCTTCAGCCTGTGGGTCTGAAGATGCAGGGTAATGGTGGAGAAATAATTCACAAGAAGCCAATTAAATCGGAGTCAGCTAGCTTTTATTTCATGGCCCTGTTCACTATGTTTTCCCTCACATGCACTTTCTCTCCTAAGCTTTCTGTTGCCCCCCCCCCACTCACTTTCTGCCTTTTGCTACTTCTCTCTAGTTTTCACCCAGCCAGACTTTTTTATTCTTTTTTTATAAGAAATATATTTTTATTCATTTTACAATTAAATGCATGTTGGGAATTGTTCATTTTCACACTTCAGTAATGAATATTATACCTTTACTCCCAGCCACCCCTAGCCCCATGTATTTTGTCTGTTTCCTATGTTTCTTTGATTATCAGAAATGATTACAAGAGAATTTGGCTCAGGTGAATCAATGGAGTACAAATTCATAAAGAACAGCTTTGTTTATGTACATATACAAGTCTCTTTAAAATGCTAGTTAATATCCCAGGAAATAGGACTGGTTAAAAAATAATCATAATGTGTACAAGATCCCAGTTACTAATCAAGCTTCTTATTTTATGTTTACAACACAAGAAGTAGTTACTCTTATCCTCATTTTTTCAAGGAAACAATCTTAGAGCAACGTTTAAATCCTTACTCATTTTTATTCTGCTAGGACTAAAAAACTAATGATAAAACTGTGAAGCATGGCAAGTTCTTTCAGTAGTAAATGCCTAGAATTATTCTACATATTACAGTGTTACAGCCCTTATAAATATGAACAAAGCAAAACACCACATATAAATGTGTTTTTGAGAAGACTTGATTGATCAGATGTGATTTTGAGAAGCCTGTGTGAGAAGAAAGCTTCTGATTTTTTTTTATTTTAATTATGACAACAAAGATGCAAAGAAAGAGGACAGGGTAAAGTTATAGTGGAAGCCCAATCACCCATAAACAGAATTCCCGGTAGTCCCATCGATGATATCCCAGCCTTGAACTTTCAGCTAAAGAACATTAAGAAAAACAAAACTGAACCCATGTACAATACAATTACTTTGTCCCTCAAATCCCCAGTTGTAGTACATACTATTTCTTAGCAGCACACAATATAATCTAAAGACATTAGACTCATGTAACTCCTTAAACATTAAGGGCAAAGTACATTTCTCTAGTTCCATGCACATGCTTACTAGTTTAAGTTAACCTCAAAAGTTTTAGTGGGTTGTTTTTCTTAAGGATTGGAGTCAAGGGAACATAGTAAAAAACGGTATTAAAGTGGCATTTGTTTGCATAGGCTCACCAAAACATAAGGGACATGGTCTAAATACAAGGAGACCCTACCTCTGATGTTTCCTGGCACAGGACTGACTCTATGCTCCAGGCAAACTAGTTTGTCCAATTCAAGTCATCGTCTGCAGTGGCAATACACCTCCATTCCTCACATAGTCTCTGTTGTTGGCATCATGCTTCTGTATTAAAGATCCTGGAGTCTGCATATCCCATATTGCAGTCAGCATGGTGCAGAGCATCCTCTCATTTCACTTCACACTTAAGGGGCAATAGAGAGAACCATGTCCTGTAGAGCAGGTCATTGTTGTTGTCAAGTCTTCTCAGTGTAAACGGAAGTCTCTTTTTAGGAGGTCGATGTCAGACCCTTGGTAGTGTCTTTCCTGGTAGAGGACTGCTTCCAGCTGTTGCTATATAAGACCTTGGATATTTCGTAGATAGCTTGCCTTGTTCTGGCGTGAATGGAGGATGCCCATTCTTCTGAGGCCTGTGCCAGGTCATTATATCAATGTTCAGGGTTTAAGGTACATTGTACTGAGATTTATTAGATAAGAACTTATCTGTATGTATGGTGTTTTCCCATTTTAATGTGTCTATGCAAACAAGGATCAATGCCATGAAGCGTTATTGGTGCATCTGGAGGCAATAGGAACAAGACCAGCAATTTCCATGACATAGTTCAATCATAGGCATCAAACTGAGGGACAGTTCCAACAACAATCCTTACTGAACAGCTTACAAAGAAAAGAGAAGATGAAAAGTGGATAGAAACATCATGGTAGAAGAATATATAGAGAGTTATATCAGTTAAAGAAAATACCCATAAAATATTCAAAAGATATATGTGTTCAATATGTGTTCAATTTGTGTCCTTCTAATTAGTTCTAGGATTTGTTAGATATACTGTATGTCTTAGGTCAGAGATTAGAACTGTGTGTTACTGAAGTTAAGAAGGGTAAATCTGGGGTACTGATAGTTGGGAGGAGCATATGTTCGCGCGGGGGCTAGCGCCTACGAGCGGTTTGCAAAATGTAGACTGGTATGAAATTGCCAGTGACAGCCTGAATATAGCTGAGCAGCTATCTGCCACCCACCAGATCAAACTCCACCCCCTAAGCCCCACCCTAGGCCAGTCTCCGGGACCCGGCCTGGGAGTGGGGAAAACCCAGGGTGCCCCATCAGCTCCTTCCAGGAACCCACCTGGAGATCCAGAGGAATGGGGGAGGGGGGGTCGGGTGACCCAGGTCCGGGCCCCCCTACCCTAGGCCGGGCCAAAAGGCCGCTGGCACATGAGGAGGCCTGCCAGCTGCCCGCCCATGCTGGCTAAAAATCCTGCTCCAGGAAGGGAGAGAGACCAACTTTTTTTATTCTTTATTTAAAACAGCCACCCCTGCTGTGGGCTGGTATGATCATCCTGGTGGGATTAACATCTCAAAAGAAAGTTTAGGTTAAAGGGCCTGGGGCAAGGGTTACACAAGGTCAGAGACAGAACAGGAGTGCATTACTTATATTTTCCATGATCCTTTTTGACTCAATCCCCATTCCTGAGCACAAAGAATAGAGTACATACACTATGGGACTAACACTCAAGCACTCCCTGCTTTACTGAAGAAAAGGGTCATACCCCATACATTTATAATTCAACAGACATGCTCATCTGCACAGCTTACTCTAAATAAAATCATGTATAAAGAAAATAAAGAAAGATTTTTATTTATTTTATCAAACGTGCTTTAGCATCACCATTTTGGCCTGTTACTTTTCAGTTCTGTTACTGTTCAATCTCACAGCATCTGCTCAAGAGGCTTCTCCTATCTTTGTTCAAATTCAAAAAAGTTTTCTCTGAAAGTAGTATTTTGATTTTGTAACTATATTAATCATTTAATCGTTCTTGTTGCAAAAAAGTTTTCTCTGAAAGTAGTATTTTGATTTTGTAACTTATATTAATCCCATTTAATCGTTCTTGTTGCAAATCAGCCCCTGAAGAGGTTGACTGATGGAGGGTGTACGTCTGCCACCCTGTCTAGCGGATAGTTCTGAGGTGAAATGGCGGGTAAACAGCTCCCAGACAGTCAGGCTTGTGGAAATATTAGCTTTATTCGGTGGACAAGACTGAAGTCCAAAGACTCAGCATAAGTTCCAGCCAAAAGCCTCTCGCCTTCCACAGACCCTTGTTTTTATCCTCCAGAATCAGGTACCACCCAATGGTGGGGGCAGAATACCAGGGCACACCTTCAGGTAGCACAATCACAGATCAGGATAGGGTCAGTAACATAATAATCCCCTAAAATATTTACATACACAACAATTCTTAATATAGTTCTCAATTACTTATTCATCCATCTATTATTAAATTCGATTTCTCTCACTAAATTGTGCATTCCATTACAAGAAAACGGTGTGCCTAGCAAATCATTGTTTAAGTCAGGTCCAGTAAACTCTCTGTAAATAAAAGATGCCTCCTATATCACTTGCTCCTTGCTTAATCTTTCTCTCTATAGAGAAGACAATCTATACAAAGGCTATACTTCCTACTTCTCTTTTTGATCACTTAAACAACCATTGACAATTTCTGTGTACTGTACATCAAAATGCATGTCTTTGCTAAGCTATGCAGCAGTGGTGTGGATATCAAAGCATTTTCACTACCCTTAGCACAAAGTGCTAACCCCAAAAGTTATTCTTTGCTTGTCTATTGTAGTCTCTCTGTTCTTCTATCTCCAAAATTTTAGAAACATTTTTATAAACCAGAATGATCTTGTAAAATACACATATGATAATTTTATATTTTTATAATTTATTGGATCTTTCCATCACACTTGGAGAAAATTCAGTGTTTTTCAAAGGTCAAATATCTCTCAGTGAAATTATAGACTTTACTGTATTTCATTATGAATCTATAATAAATATATGAGAGTGCTAATTATTTTTGTATTTGACTCCAGGACTCAAAGAAAATAAAGAATATCCCTATTTGGATATTTTAAATAATAAAATTTAATTATAAATATATTACCCATTATATATGTTTATTTAGACTTGAGTTTGTTTCCATTAATTCCAAAAATATGTGTTCTCTAAAAATCAATACTAAGTAGTAATTTAATAGTTATATTAATAACAATATAATTTAAAATATAAAGTTAGAAGTATTAGATAAATGATTTCTGAGTTCATGAGGCAATGTAACACTGGGGCAATATACCATGCATTGCTTTGCTGAATGCATGCATTTAGGAATATTCAATTTCTAAACTAAATAAGTTAGTAAATGCCATATTTTTTATCTGAACTGAAATTGTAAAAAAGTAAAGTTTTATAAATTTAAGTTATAAATAATTTAATTTATTGTTATTATTCAAAATATCAATACAGAAAATTTTTCTTTGTAAAGTCTAATATATTTTACAGGTGAACCTAGACTCACATGTTTCATAGCAAAACCTATTTAAAATTCATTCTTGTCTTTCACAACTTTGAGTCAATGGTCTCACTTTAACCATGGAGACTTGATGGCAATGTAATAGTGGGTCAAAGATACAACCTGTTCATTTTTATTCCTTCTTTACAGAATAATTTTCTTGTATTGGCAGGAAAGAACATTTCTGAGAAGGTTTTGAATGGGACTAAAAATAAGTCAGTTTGGGTCATTAACTTCTGTGTTAAACAAGAGCATGACATTTAGCCAGAGACAGAGGTTTTGTTTTATATTGCCTCATGCTCAATTTCTTTTAAAACATCTTTCTTGATAGTAATAATCATTTTGTTTTGGTGATGAGATTGTATTTTGTTTTGGATATATTTCAAAATCTTTAATTTTAATAGGTATTATTAGTTATGAAAAAGTAAATATTAGAAGGTAATATCTGTAATGTTTTTGCATTAACAACTTTTAATAAGGTTTATGACATCCAAAACATTAATTTTTAACATGGCACTCATAAGACTCATATAAACACTGGAATTTTCTTCAAGGTTTTCCTAGAAGATTTATGCATTTATTTTTTAACTAAAGAAGGACGTGTGAAACTGCAAGTTCTTAGGATGAAGAAGCTTATCTTATGTCAAGCATATCTTAGGATAAAAAGAGTTACAATTGGCATAATAATGCACAAAATTTGGCAAACAATATATTAATCTCTTTGGAAATGTACAAAATTACCTCCAACCTCCTTGCCAGCTTGCTAATGCTTTTGTGCTGATAGTTATCTCTTTTAATTTGTCACAATGGCAGAAATAAATCTGTTAACATGTAATGTTACTTCACTCTGTAAATAACTTTAGTGCATTAATTTGTTCCATCCCACCACTAAACCACTGATAGTTTGTTGACTAGTTGTCTTTTCAATGTTGCATTGTGATGTTTTGCTATAGAACAGAGATTTCGATCATATTTGACTTATCACACCATTTCAGAAAAACTAAACAAACAAATAAAAGAACTCATTTAATTCTGTCATGCTCAAGGCTTATTCCTGGCTCTGAGTTCAATGACAAAACTTGGCTGTAATTAGGCAGAAACTATGTGCTGTTCAAGGGACTAAAGCAGATAGTGATGTACAAATCAAGATGTTAGTATCCCATCCTCTATCCTACCTTCCTTCTGTCCCTTCTCACTCCCTTTCCTCACTTCCTTCCTTCCTTCCTTCCTTCCTTCCTTCCTTCCTTCCTTCCTTCCTTCCTTCCTTCCTTCCTTCCTTCCTTCCTTCCTTCCTTCCTTCCTTCCTTCCTTCCTTCCTTCCTTCCTTCCTTCCTTCTTTCCTTCCTTCCTTCCTTCTTTCCTTCCTTCCTTGCTTTCCCTTCATTTTATTTTATATATTTCTCCAGGGAAATAGCAGTGGCAGGTTTTATAATGATGTCTTTTTTTAAATGAACTGATTAAAACTTTTTGCTTTATATTTTCCTCATTTGACTTTATTTGGGGCCACATCTGGTAGTGTGCAAGAGATGCTAAAATAATAGCACTCAGGGCTCACTCCTAAATCTTATCAGTAAATTATGTGATGCCAGGGATTTAAACCAGACCTCCCGCATGCTAATCATGTGGTTGTCCTGAATTATCTTTCCTGCGTTAAAAATAAAAAGAAGAGAATTGATGTAAAACAGTGGACAAATTAAGTATACCATTTGGCTATAGTGTGATCATATAGAGTGAGATTATCTTAATTAGAACACCAAGAGATGTGGTTAATATATTATTGGCTTATAAATTTTTTGTTTGTACATTTCTTAAAAACATTTGGACTAAGTGATTTTTTAATTATGATTGACTTATTTTAATAGCATTTTAAACAATATTAGTAAGATAACCTAAAAATAAACAATGAAATATAAAGTCCTTTTTTAGATTCAATTGAAAGAAGCCCTATATTAGAACACAAGATCATAAGTTTTCTATTTTTTGTTTCTACTAGTTGTCACCCCTTCCCAGGGCAAAATGCTAATCTCACCTGGAGAGGCAGACCAGCCCACTTCTGGGAGGGTTCTATGGAAGGTAACAAAGGAGTTACTTCAGGGGTGTAAGGAGGTATGGAGGATTCAGCAAGAAGCGGCTGAAAGAAGAGGCAGGATGGAGGGATGACAGAAACAGGTTTAAGTTCAAAGCAGCTTATGGATCCTGCTTAAAAGGTTAGCTTAATTATGAATAAAGCTGATGTCTGCTGAACCTGATTGCCTGTAGATCATTTTCTCGCCACTACTCTGAACCCGCAGACCTGCCAGCTAGAAGGGGTTGCAGGCGCCTGGCCTGGACTGGCAGAGAAATGCTTCACCCTCCATCCACCACCAGACAGGACTCTATAATTAATATGTGACTCAATACTAGTTACTTCATTGGATTTGGGATTCATTCAATTCCTTTCTTTCTTCCACTACTTAGTATCCTGTAGGAGTGAAGAATACATGATTAATAATGTGAGTCCTCGCTTTGTAGGTTGTTAGCAGAACACACTTACAGATGCATATCTTTTGACATAATATGATAAAATGACACCTTGAGTCCATAAAATTCTTAAGCTAAATCTTCTAAACAGCAAGATTAGAGTAGATCATCACTATGAAAATGATATAGCACATAGAGAAGTCTATTTATAATTACACACACCTGAAATTTTTATATTATAGTGAAATGTTAATTTCAATTTAACTATTCATAAAAATAAAACTAGAGTACAGAAACCATAAGAAGCAACATAAGTAAACCAAGTGATAAAGGACTCTAGAACTTAGAATTCAAAGTATTAACTCATCTTGGCCGAATATTCACTTAAAAAGTCTTGTGAGGATTGGGGCCAGAGTGGTCGGACTAGCAGTAAGGAGTCTGCCAGTGCTAGTCTAGTACTGACCAACCACAGTTTGATCCCCCACCGTCCCATATCGTCCCTCAAACCAGGAGTGGTTTCTGAGAACATAGCCAGGAGTAACACCTGAGTATCAGTAGGTGTGGCTCATAAAACAAAAAAACAAAAAAACGAGAAGTCTTGTGAAAATATATTTAAAGTGTTTTAAATATCAGTTATAAATTTGAATATTATTTAAAAATTAAAAGTACTAGATTACAAGATAGTAAAAGGAGCAGAGAATCTGCATTTGTGCAGCTTGATTAGACAGACATCTTTGGGCAAACTATTTTATTTGAATGTCAGTTTTTCTTTTCCTTCTTAAAATTAGCACTCTATAGTTCTTGTTTAAACAAATTATAATGATCAAATATATAATTTTGTAGAGGACTAAGAAAGCAACAAATAGAAATAAGTAACAGTTGGTGCTATACATTCTGCAACTGAACAACTTGAAATTATGGAGGTTTGAATGTACTCTCTGGAAAAAGCCATGAAATCACTAAATCAGTTTTAAAACTTAAAGGCATGACATTATTGCTAAATTACATGTCAATTTTTAGGTATTCATATTAATTTATACTAGTAAAATTTATTTTATTTTATTTATGTTATATTTATATTTATATTTTATATTTTATTTATATTAATTTATACTAGTATACTAGTAAAAAACATGTATGGAGAAAACTAATTACTTTAAACTATTTATTCAATATTCTTCTAAAATTAAAATAAATTGATCTTTATTTTTATTTCCAATAAATGATAATCAAAAATAGATTGATAGATATAAATAAATACATTTATTTATTAATAGAAATATAGCTTGTTACTTTGAGACATATAATCTTATAAGTATCCTATATGTCATAATGATGATGTATAAATAATATAAAGACTCAGGAAAATAATTCTAGGTATTGTCATAAAAATCAAAACAATAAATTATGGTATTGTGAGAAGAAATTAAAGATTCAATGTTTGTATATATGTTTGCATATGGTTCATATTACCTCAATCAATCCTCTTGGTATATATATTAGCTATTTCTTTTGCAATGAGGTATTTTCAGTACATTGTGAGCTTAAAGCACAACCAAAAGTCAGTGACAAATAAATGATAAAAAACTATAATCAGGTCCCACAGGAGAGATCTCTGAAGGCTGTCAGTTTCTGAGACAAAAAAACATGTATTTTAAACACTTTCTAGAATCAGACAAGCCATCAAAAGTCTGATGACTAGGCCTGAGGCATTACTTATTGCTAAACATCTTTGTACCTAATTTAAACTTCAAACCCCACCATGTAAGATGGGGTATTGGGGTAATAATTGTGCCATCTTCTCAGGTTGTTTTCACTTGATCAAATCTGACACTCTCACACCAACTTTTGTCCTTCATGTATTGTCTTTTGAGCACTAAAAAGACCTTGAATTTTGTAACATTTAACTTTAATATCTTTTAGATTAAGCTTTAGTTTGAGAAATATATAGTACATTATTAAAATCCTTTTCTATTTAAGTATTTGATTTTATATTCCTTACCCACTTAACATTTTATACAATGAGTCTACTATTTTAAATCTCATGAAATTTAATAAACTTACCATTTACTTGTAGTAAATTAAACATTGGGCCATACTTTAATTGAATAGTTAATCTGCTTCACCAATTGAACGATTTATTGCCTATAAATGACATTCTGAATCAGAATGAACATAGTGAATGTGGGCAATAAGGTGACCACATTTGCACATCATTAATATTTTAATAGTTTGGTCAATATAAGGGTTTTTATGGCAATATAAATCTACTCTATTGTAAAGCTGTGGGGACTTACAAAAATATGCATACATTGATTTTTTGCTGTGGCAGAGTCAAATGTGGTTAAATATACACTCAATGTTCAGACAATGAATTAAAAATAAAAAATGAATAATAAAACAACAGATCATTTAAAGAGAGAGTAAAGTGAAAATAATATCTAAAGGAGATTTTTGTTTAAAAAATTAAAAATACAGAAATATACTTTCCTTTATTTTGTTCTAAATATAGCAGTTTATTAAATGTTTATATTTATTCACTACTCAAGATTCAAAGTAAAGGTCTTACTTTTATGTTATTATTGGTTTATTTAATCACTCATGAAAAATAAGAAGAAGGAAGAACATGTTTTCCTTAAAATGTTGAGACTCTGCAAATATCCCTGGCCCTAGAGTTTATTGAGGAGAAGGAAAAAAACTTGAGTGGAAGAGAGAAAATAGAAAAGAATGGTGGCCAGGAGTAAAGCAGTCTCAGGTACGTTGGTAGTGTTAAAAAAGGGTCAGAACTTTTTTACCAAAGCAAAAACAATGAAATCAAGAGACCCAAACTTTAACAATCTAAACTTAAAATGGGCCTGTTATATTGGCAGACTGGAGGCAAGGGACGTTGTATGGGATACACTCTGGGATGTATTGGTGGTAGTGGCCCTATTCATTGTATGTCTGAAACCCAACTATGAAATTAAAATTTAAGAAAAGAAAGAAAACCTTGACTTGTCACAGTACTCTATAGATTCTAAGGACAGTCCAAAAGAGCCATCATGGTGAAATGGAAAAGGATCATTGCACAGCCTATTGCAAAAATGCAGGAAAGTAAAGTTGGTTTATATTTTATAATCTTGGGGCCGGCGAGGTGGCGCTAGAGGTAAAGTGTCTGCCTTGCAAGCACTAGCCAAGGAAGGACCGCAGTTCGATCCCCCGGCGTCTCATATAGTCCCCCCAAACCAGGGGCAATTTCTGAGTGCTTAGCCAGGAGTAACCCCTGAGCATCAAAGGGATGTGGCCCAAAAACAAACAAACAAACAAAATTGATGATCTTAAGATTTGCGCCTTATTTTTCAATATGCAAGAAAATTTCTTATTATAGTAGTTTAAAGTTCGAGACAAATCAGAAGTGAAGATATAAAGAAAGACAATTTTAATAGAAAAATAGCATTTTAATTATAATTTTGTTAATAAATATTTAGATTCACACTCTGCTCTATAATATCCTTCTATAATGATAATTTTGTTTCTTCTGTTTTGTTTTTAGTAGGAGATACTTTTGTTCAACTAAATTTGACTCAATTTTCTGTATCTATCACCCACTATATCCTTTGTAGTTAATTTTAATCTAGCTGTTTTTATGCTGATAATGCATTTTTAAAAATAAGTTTCAATGGAATTATTCCAAACATGGAATAAGAATTATCCATTTTCCTAGTAGAGGAAAGAAAACTGAAATTCTTTGTGTAAAGTACATGGAAACATAATTTTCAGTTAACGAGTATTTGCCAATACAGGAAAGTATAACTCTCTTAAGTATTACTAAAATATATTTTTGTGGCTTAGGTTGAGCTAAACCATAGTAATAGACTGGTGAGTCTTTATAAGCTCATAGATGAAGAATTGAAACAGTGAGTTTTGATGGCAAAGTTCAGGGATGAGAATTGTATTGGACAACTGCCTGCCTCACACACGTGTGAGGAAAATATTTTATGTATAGAAAACTTCACCCAGGGGTTAGAGTAATGGCACAGCAGGTAGGGCATTTGCCTTGTATGGGCTGGTCTAGGTTTGAACACTGGCATTCCATATGGTCCACTGAGAACCACCAGGAGTGATTGTTGATCACAGAGCCATGAGTAACCTGAGTGTTCTCAAGTGTGAGCCAAGATCGCAGATAGAAAAGAAAAAGCTCACCGAAAAAGAGAAAATGTAAATTTATTTTTACAAAATCTTTTAAATACTACCAACTAGAGATGAAAAATGAAAAATTCAAGAATATAATTTGAATTACATAATGATCCCCACAAGTCATGCATCCAATTATACAGCCGTATATTATATAAGGAAAAATCTAATATAACTGGAGAGAAAAACAAAAATTCATACCAAAACTTGGAGATTCTGATAGTTTTTTTCAATAACTGGTTAAAAACCAAAAAGAAAAATAAAAGCAATAAGGGTTTAAATAATGTCAACTGTAATGCAGACTTTTTTATTTTAGTGTTTTATTTAAATTACCTATACATGAAGTATATTGATTTCTTATTTTCTGTTTAGTGTAATTTCTTTGGTATAACAGGCTTCATATGATCAATTGAGAAAGTTTTCTCTTTTATTGTTTTGGAAAACATGATGTGACATTAATATTATTTAAACATTTGGAAGGGCTCCAAGAAAATTTGGACCAAGTGGTTTTTAAGTGAGTTTTAAAATTATATGTTCAATTTCTCTTTATGTTAGAAAGCTATTCAAATAATCTATTTCATATGTAGATATTTCATGAATTTATCTTTTTAATGTTTATGTATTTCAGTGAATCAGATCATTTTGTCTAGTTGTCATACTTGTTTTCTTTGAGATATTTTATAATTCTTATTTAACATCTTTTTGGTATCTGAAATTTATAATAATAATACTTCATTTTTTCATTTCTATATTGGTATCTTTGTAAGTTTTCATTCGCTATTACATTAGATGCCTATTTTATTCTTTCATTTTTCTTCATTTACTTATTATATAAAGTTTATGTGCATTATTGTTCTTATATTTTTAATTCCAAGTATTATTATATATTTATTTATTATTATTTATTTGGGTTATTTTCTTTTTGTTTTTGTTTTGGGCCACATCTGGTGGCACTCAAGGGTTATTATTCTTGGCGCTGCCCTCAGAAATTGCTTCTGGCTAGCTCAGGGTGACAATATGGGATGTCAGGGATCAAACCAGGCAGGCCCATGCAAGGCAAATGCCTACCCCGCTGCACTATCACTCCAGTCCCTTCATTTATTTTTATGAGTCTCTAGAAATAGGCATTAATATTACTGATTTCATACTTTTACTTTATTTTTCTGTAAACATTTAATATTAAATGCATCCTATATGCATTTAATAGTTTCCCTAATAGTTTCTGTAACATCAATTATTTTGCTTTATTCCAAAACTTTGGAATAATCTCATGTATATTGTTTAATTCCTAATTTGGGAAATTTTTATTCTTTTTGGATACTGATTCCCATTTTATATCTACTGTGATTAACAAGCACACACATATAATTTTAACTATTATTAATCATTTTTAATCTGGTTTAGTTCAACCCTATTGATATTCAAGGTTAATTCCATTCTGTGCTCTGGGATAAATTTCTGTCACCAGAAATTTAACCTGGGTCTCTCACATACAAAGGAAGTACTCCATCTATTGAGTTATCTCTCTGGCCCCTTATTTCAATTCTTTAAAATATATGGTTCAAATTCACTGTATCTGTCTGATCAATACAAACATTGTGCTTCGTTATTTTCTAGATAATATTATATATAATTGTATTTTTAACATTTAAGACATATTGTAATTGCTAATGATAGTATTAGACTTTTAAATTTTTTTTCATTGAGTCTACCAGTAATTGCCTCAATTACTCTTCCATCATATTTTATAGAATTATTCCCGTGTCTACTTGGGTATAGCACTGCACAGATTTCACCAGTGCTGTTGGAATATATATGGGTTATTTCTAAATTGGTTTTGAGATTTAACATAAGTACATATATATTTATGTGTATGTATAAATCTATATCATATATATGAAATTCTGCTTAGTGTGAAAAATGTTTAGAATTAAATTTATATTTTTGTAATCAAACTTTTATTATGATTTAATATATGTACATAAATGTAATATTTTCTCTGAATTTTACTATTTTATATTAATATAGCTGCTTTTGTTTCTATTAGTATTTGTTACATATTTATATCATTTATTTCTCAATAGTTACATCATTATAGCTGTTACATTTCTTTTAGGCAACATATAATTGTGTTATAATCTTTAATTCATCATTAAAAAATTTGAAATTATATTTGGTATTTTTAAGTGTCAGAATTTATACATATTTAATATTTTTACTTACAAATTAATTTGATTTAATTCTGATTTATAGCTTTACTATCTCTTTGACCTATAAACTAGCACAATGTTTTGTATGCACAATTTTAAGTGAATTGTGAGCTTTTACGAACATATCCATATCACAATTTTTCAATGAAAGCAGGCTCACAAGTGTTTTTTGAATAAATTGTTAATTTAGAATAAGCAAATTTATTCTCTCAGCATCCACTCCAAATCTTTATTTTGGTATTCCTCAACCCCTGTCACTGGACTATCAAAATAAAATCATCCACATTATTTAAAACAAAACTCGTCCTGTAACTTCAGGTAAACAAGAAGATAAACCACAACAGACTTGGAAGATGGGATACCTTAATGTAGAGTGTCAACTCTAATAAGAATTTATATTGTGGATACATAGTTTGCTCTTAAGTTTTAGAAAGAGTTTGTTGCTCTGTGGGTGAAGTATCATATTTTAGCCAATAGAACATTTCCAGTTACAACTTGTTATATCTCTGTCACTCCAGGTTTGCATTATTGTTTAAATTTTAAGTCATGTTTTTATCCTGTCCTATGCCCTTGGTTGTGTTTTTATAAGTTGTACTCAGAGGGAAATCCTCTTCATATATAATTGCTTCATGGGTTCATTAGATCATTCTCTGGTAACTCTGACATCCAAATGTTCTTGCTTACTAGAAATTTTGTAGACAGTACAATACTCTAGAATGTCTTTTTGCTTAAAATGAGTATATCTAACTTTATTATATGCAACTTAGAACCTAACTGAAGTGAAGTTCTTACCCATACTTATACACACAGAACTCACACCCTTCTTTCTCTAAACAGAGACTTTGACCAAGCTTTTCTTCCCTTCACCCACCCCTTTTGAAATGCAAAGACTCACCCAGGGTTGATTAACATTAGATATATACTTCTGTTTATTAACAATGTTTGCCTTTCCCCCTGTCTGTGTTGATTTAATTGGAACAATAAAGATCGCAGGGGAAAGAGATTCAGCTCTCAGTCCATGAGTCTGGAAGCCCCTTGACCCCATGCTGTTCTCCCTTTCCCCCACCCCCTCTAGTTTTTGTTCTCATGGATTTTTTTTATTTTAATATATAAAATTTTTATTTAAGCATCAGATTACAAGCATGATTGTAGTTGGGTTTCAGTCATAAATAGAATACCTGCCTTCACCAATACAGCATTCCCGTCACCAATGGCCCCTCTCTTATGTCTGTTTTTTTTTTTTCTTTATTCTACCTTGACACTACTTCAGATCCATTCACCAGGGGTTGGATTATGGCAAGTGAATCCTCAATGCCTACCCTCTTACTTTGAGCTTAGCAATGTTATAGCAATCAACATAAATCCACATAAGTAAATTTCAGGTAAACATTTCTTATTTATCAACATGCTCTATTTATATTGGAAGAAACATTTGGGTCATTGTTTGCAAAACTGGAAGTGATTATTGTTTATAACCATTCACTCTCCTACAAATCTGAGAGAAAAACATTCACTACAAACTCTGTATTAATGCTGTATTAACAGCATCACATAATTTATTCTTCAT
The DNA here is from genome assembly GCF_024139225.1 of Suncus etruscus. Lineage (NCBI taxonomy): Eukaryota > Metazoa > Chordata > Mammalia > Eulipotyphla > Soricidae > Suncus > Suncus etruscus. The sequence goes on along the minus strand of NC_064855.1, from coordinate 86,950,104 downwards.
TTTTTTTTATTTTAGACTAAAGTCAAGCATAAAACTCTGGATCTTCAAGAAAACTATTTTTATCTCTAAACTAATAATAAAATGTCATAAAAATCTAAGATACCTTTCAGATCGTGATATAGTATTTATCAGAACTAAAATAATAAATTTCAGTTCATCTAGTTTTGTTTTAAATCTTTCCCCTTACAGCTTTTTTAATTTTATTTTATTAAAAATATCCTTTCACACTGTTCTATTATTTTATATTTTTTCTATTTTCTATAAGCAATGCATCTTTTAAAGATCTAGCTTAGAACCATTACACAATTTAATTAAATAGCAAATTCTTTGTGAAGAAAAATTATATTTATAAATTAATTAATTATTAAATAATATTTAGCAAATATTTAACAAAATACTATTAAAGAATTACATACCCCAAGGGGAGAGGCAGGCAACCCTCAAAAATAGAGTGTATCACAAAAATGACAATGTTTATATCACGGTAATTCTGAGATAATATGGAGTATGTGGCTAAACAGTGACCAGTTTTCCTGAAGAGCTGATCTTTTAAGGTTTTTCTGAATGTCTCCACATTGCTAACGTAGACTGAAAATGTCCTTTGAGAAGTCAATGTGTCCTGCCTGGGCTTCAAGTGATATGAACTTTATGAAAAATCACCTCAAATCCATCACTAAAATTCCCCCTAGCTGTCCACCTGCTTAAAAAAAATGTCTACTAACACAGAATGAAACATTGAACATTTAGGAACAGAAGAGGTCACACACATAAAGGATTGATGCTATAAAAAAAATCCATACTGAAGAGCTAGATGTGAAACACACAATAAATGTAATGAAAATATCCATGGAAAAAAAAACAAACACAGAGGCTCAATCTTTCAGAGAAAAGAACAAATGAAATTTAAGATAAAATTATAGCAATGCTTCAAATGGAACAGGAGAGATATAAGATTTGAGGAAAATATTTTATGAGCAGCATGAAACAACACTGGAAATGGAAAACAAAGAAAATCAACAGTAGAATATCAAGGGGGAAGGGGAAGGCACAGAATACCGAAGTAAAGCAATAATAGCCAAGAATTTTCAAACTATTGAGAAAGAACTAATTACAGCTAATTATGAAACTGATAAGATATCCAAATGTTTAAATGTGAGAACATACATCGCAAAATATTTTTGTAAAAATCTACAATATTCTTAAGTAAAAGAAAAATGCAACATAGAGTGGCCTTCTCATCAGGTAATTATCAGACTTCTTAGGTATTCACAGGCTAGGTACGAGTACATCAAAACAGTCACAATTCAGAAAGGCAAAATTTTCCACACAAGATTATCCTGCCCTGCAAAACTAACTTTTAAATACTATGGAGAAATGCAGATTTTAGATATAAACAGAAGCTTATGGTATTTACAGTTACCAAATCTGCATTTTATATTTACATACACTATTTACATATACTATTTAAGCCCATAATACAGATAATTTAAGGTAAGGTCTGACATTTTATTTAAAAAATAAAAATTCCATTTCAATATTTTGTTATGATGAGGTATTCAGTTCACTTTCAGCAGTGATCAGGATCTCCTCTTTACTCTTTACTTGGGGTTCACACCCTTAGGTTCAGAGGGACCATATGGGTGCTGGGATCTAATCCTGAAATATGACATATCTATAAATATATATTATATATATTAACTTTATATATAATACATAGAAACATATAAATATATATAACATATTTAGAAAGTGATTTAGTTTAGCCTTTGAGCTACGCCCAAAATTTGAAATTCCAATTCTCAAAATAAAAATAAATAGTTATATTCCATGAAACGAAGCTTATGTGCATGGGGAAAGAGTTGGGCCACACCTGGTGATGCTCAGGGGTTACTCTTGGCCATGTGCTCAGAAATTGCTCCTAGCTTGGGGGACTATATGGGATTCCGGGGGATTCTGTCCTGGGTCAGCCACATGCAAGGCAATTGCCCTATAGCCGCTCTATCCTTCAGGCTCCTCGTGTGTATTTTTTAATATTTTTAAGAAGTATTATTGTTAATAATAAAAACTAAATTCTGAAAAATTTTCCACAAAGAGAATTATGTTGTTGCATAATTGAGAAACCTGAGTGAAGTATTTATCATAGGCAGTCTGCTAAAAGATGACTAAAACAGAGATAAATCTCACCTTTTTCTAGATAATCATGTGGATACAGCCCATTACATAAACATTTTTAAGATAAATTATAACCAACCCACAAGTAAGAGGAATTGATAGCATCATTTGTCACAGGCAGTTTATCCTAAATTTAGTTGGTTATTAGGGCAGATATTTCTGCTGAATAATTTTCTTTATCTAGAGAAGAATCCAACTTATCATCTTTTATTACAGCAGATAGTTTTGTTACAGAATAAAGCACTCATCTAGCTAGATATTTTACTATATGTAGAACTGGAAATTTGAGATACTATTCTTCTAGATTTAGAATTTCAGATAGATCATAGTTTCTTGAGAAATTTCTGAGAAGATAGGATTATGTTGTTTCTTAAAAATTGAGATGATTGGGGTGGGAAAGATAGCATAGAGGTAGGTTTTTGCCTTGCATGCAGAAGGTCAGTGGTTTGAATCCCAGCATCCCATATGGTCCCCTGAGCCTGCCAGGAGCAATTTCTGAGCATAGAGCCGGGAGTACCCCAGAGCGCTGCCGGGTCTGACCCCCCAAAAATTAATATGGATTTAGAGAGATGAAAAGATATTTGTATAATTCTAAAGTAAATAAAGTAAAAACAAAAAGGAGATATATACATTCACTCATTTTCAACAAAAAGTATCAAACCTCTTACTTTTTTAAAATAGACCTAACTTTATTATTTTATAAAGACAATGGACAGATGATAGAATCATGGTCACTACACATAATATTTTCAATAGAGTAATCAGAAGACAGAAAAGCAGACAATCTAAATGCTTTAACAGCATGAGAATAATAAATAGGTTTATTTTTACAAGTTCAGAACAGAGCAAAAAATAATTTTGATTCTTAATAAAAATGCTAGTCAAGCAATTAATAAGGAAAGTCAAGCATGCAACTTTACTTTTAGGTTGCTATTTTTCTCTAAAAGATTAAATTTATACAGATAATAGTAAAAATTATCCAAGGGATTAGCATACAATAACTTTATTTTACAGCATTTTATCTCCAAAGCCTGGCAGAATTCCTGGAATCAATCAATAATCAAATTGTGTTTATTTATTAAATAAACTGAATAGTACTAGAGCATTTATTATCAGAAAATGATTCATTTAAGTCATGTGATTGACACAAGTTTTGTATTTAAAGAATCTATCAGAAATTTTGGTAGTTTTTTTCTTGATGAATTCTATCAGTGTCTTGTATATTTTAGATAATAAGACCTTATTATATGATTATTAGGTGAGTAGTTTCTCCCATTTTGGGGTATCCTTTGTACACTTGTTATTGTTTCCTTTTAGGTGCAGAAGCTTCTCAATTTAATATAGTCCCTTTTATCTTTGCTTTCACTTGGTTAGCCAGTGGTATTTCATCCTTGAATATACATTTAGCTTCAATGTCATAGAATACTCTGCCTACATTTTCTTCACTGTACCATATAGTTTCGGGTTTTATATTGATGTGTTAATCCATTTTGATTTTATCGTTGTGCAAAGCTTTTGATAGAGATCTGAGTTCACTTTATTGTGAGTAGCTGACCGGTTTCCCCAACATCACTATTTGAAAGGCTTTCCTTGCTCCCCTTGGTATTCTTTGCCCATTTATTAAAATTACTTAATTGTTTACCTGTGGGTCAGCCTTAAAATATTCAGTACTATTCCATTTTTGTGAGTGAGAGTTCATTGAACTGAGAGTCTTTATTCTAGTATCATGCAGTTTTAATGTATATTGTTTTATAGTACAGTTTAAAATTGGGGAAAGTAGTCCCTCCCATCTTCTTTTTTCTAAATTGCTTTGGATATTTGTGGTCATTTATTGTTCCAAATAAATTTCAGGAGCATTAGTTCCATGTTTTTAAAATCCTATAAGTATTATAGGGATTGCATTAAATCTGCACAATGCTTTGAGAAGTACTGCCATTTTAATGCTATTAATTCTACCAATCCATGAGCAAGATCTGTTTCTGCTTCCTTGTGTCATCTTTTATTTTAGTTAAGTAGAATCCAAGGTAATTAGATTTCTGAGGCAAAACGGTGAATAAAGTTTGTTTTTGAGTAGCTCTTAATTTATTTTTATTATTTATTTATAGAAAGCCATGTATTTTTTGTATTAGTTTTGTAATACAGATTAGTTTTTGTAATACAGATTAGTTTTGTAATACAGTTTTGTAATACTTTACAAGTCTATTGTTTCTAGAAGGCGTTTTTTGTTTTTTGATTTTCAATAGTATCATGTCATTTCCAAAGAGTAAAAAAAAAATAACAAATTTTTCCTCAAATAAAAATACAGCTATCAAAAGACATATGTTCCACATTAATGATATCAGAGAGATACAAATCAAACAACAGTGATATGTCATCTCACACTACAGGGAACACACATAACAATGATCAAGAATATTCAGTGTTGGTGTAGATTCATGGAGAAAGGGATTCTAATTCATTGCTGCTAAAAATGTAGACTGGACCATTCATTTTGGAAAGCAATATGGATATTCCTCAAAATATTATAATTTGACCTTCCATTTTTAGGGATATACCCTAGGAACACAAACACACACAAAAAAACAATACAAGGATGTCCTACGCATTCTTGTGTTCACTGTAGCACTATTTACAGTAGCCAGACTATGGAAATAACCCAGTGCCTGAGAACAGATGATTGGCTAAAGACACTATGGAACATCTAACAATGCCACTACTCTGTTGTTAATAAAAATGAAGTTGTGAAATTTTCAGATATATGAATGGATATGGTTATTATTATATTGAGTGAAATTAATTAGAGGAAATGATATGCATAGAATCATCTCACTCCTCTGTGATATATAAGAAAAATAAAGATAGGCTGGAAAAACTATCCAGAAACAATAAAGATTTGGGCCAAGAGTACCAGTCCATAGTAGGAACCTCACCAAAAGTAGTGGAGTAGTGCAGAAATGATGGGTCTTCTAAGACAATATTTATTAGAACTGATCACACTGGCCAAGAACTGGGTGTTGGTTGAACAGTGATAAAGTGATAGGGCAAGTATCTCTTCATTAAAAATAGTGTAAACCACAGTTTTTAAGTGGAAAAATGAGGGAGAAAGAGAGAGAGAGACAGAGAGACCGAGTAAGATGCCTGCTCAAGAGAAATGCACAGAGGAAGGTGGCAAAAAAAAAAAAAAAAAAAGGAAAATTTATGGTGGGAAATGTGCACTGCTTAAGGTACAATGAATAAGTCAAATGCAATCATGAACAACTTTGTAACCATGGTGTTAAAGTAAAGAGAAAAGATAATTCTGTAGAAGTTGAATTTTAAATAAATATCACAACTGAAGGATGAAAGTAAAGATAACATGTAATGGTGAAATCAAATCATATTTCTGCCTGAATTACTTAGCCTGATAGTATTTTGATGAAAATATTTTATGACTCTCAAGGAATCCTGTGAATTTTTTTTATTTACATTTCTTCTAGTCTGATTGGGTCTATGTTTTTTGTTCTACTGAATTCTCATTATCCACACGATATTATATAGTGACTTAAAAAAATCAAATAACATAGTTGATACTTTCTATCTATACCATGGCATTGAAAAAAATCAGTCATTTTACCAGTTGCCATTCAGCAAGAGAAAAAAAATTGTGTGTGCAGCTGTGATGTATTGTGTATGTCTGTGTCTGTGTCTGTATATAATGGATTACTACAAGTTAATAACCAAATATCATGAATAAACGGGAAAGTTGGATAGACAGTCTTATGAGACTGTTGCTTTTGAATCTTATGAGGGATTTGTCTACTGCTTTGGAGCAACAATGTAAGTCATAGATTAGCAACCATTCAGGTAGTATATGAGCTGATTCATGGCACTTGCCTCTCCACCCTAATTAAAGCATGCTAGAAAGTTGAAATTTGGGAAATATAGTTAATATTGACAAATACTACAATTAACAAAAACTGCGCTATTCATAAGATTTAATTTTGTTATTCTTCATTTATCATTCCATCAAGCATATTCCAAAGTGCAGTTATCCAAAGATAATTTTTATGAGAATTTTTTAGAAAAGATCAATGATAACAAAATTTTAATTTCTTACACAACTTCAATATTATATATTTTCATACTTTTTAAACAAATTTTGTCTCATAAATACACATATAAAACACTTACCTTGATCAAATAAATACTACCCTATACTAATCTTTTTTGTTGAATATGTTGAAATAATTAAACCAAGTCTACAAGTTTAGATATTAGCTTCTGTAGCATCATAAATGAATCACTACTTTAAAATTGCTATCATTATAAATAGAAACCTTATTCTCTTCAAAAACCATAGTACATCTGCAAATTTATTGTGCAAGGTCAATCAAGGAAAGGCTTTTTTAGATAACCCACAAAATCATTAGGTGATATAATAAAAAATGAAATAATGAAACAAGAGTGCATTTGACACACTAAATAGCCTTTATTCTTTGCCTTCACATCTTTTCTTCCAAGTTATAACTTTCCTAAGGGAAAATGTGTCCTTCTTGCAAATTCATATTTAAACATTCGAGAAAATGATTATGACTCTTGCTATAGACCAATCTGACTAGTTTATGTTCATATAGATAGAACTGTGATATTATAAATCTAAGTTCTGCCAAATAGTCTCATTTTACTCTACTACTTTCCATTGTCTTCTATTATTTTTCTTTAAATATTTTATGAACTTGACAGAAATTCAATAGTACTCACATGGTTTGATGATGTTTTGGGTTTTCAAGGTCGTTTTCTGTGGTTGATAGATCATGATCTCTATAAAAACACATTTTGCAGTTCTGTATCTGGTGACCTGTTACTGTATAAAATTAGAATAAGCTTTTGAAGTCTGTCAGAAAATCAGGAATTAAATTCAGTTTTGGAAACCAGAAAAACTTCCAGTTAAGAATGACTAAAACCATTGTAAATGCCTATGTAATCTTTCTTACTGAATAAGAAGACTAGAGCCTTAATTAAAAATTATGAGTATTTCCTGGTTTTTGGTGATTATGTGACTCCATAGAATATATAATAAATGAGAAATAAAAATTTATAACAATGAGCTAGGAATTATTTTGATTCAGGTTAGAAAGTATATTAAAATTATATTCTGAAAATATTTCCCACATTATAAATCTGAGATTTAAAACATAATTTTGACACCCAAGTACTAACCAGACCTGACCCTGCTTAGCTTCCAAAATCAGATGAGATCGGGCAATTGAGGGTGGTATGGAAATGTTGCACTTGCACTGGTGAAGGGAGGTATTCTGTTTATGACTGAAACTCAACTATGACATTCTTGTCATCATGGTGTTTAAGTAAAGATTTATATGTAAATTTATATAAATCTTTTGTGGTTAAAATGTGTAGTAAAAATTTATAATTTAAAACCATTTTTTCTCAATTTTAAAATCTAAATCAAAACATATTATTTTTAAATAGCTTAATATCCTGGTGTATATGTACTAGGAATTCTTTACATTACAGATTTTGAAATCTATAATATCAGCTTTCATTTCAAAGATATAAAGCATTAAATTAAATACCTACACATATATCTTCCTTATGATTCAAGCACTCAAATTTTATTCTGGATTAATTAATGCTAAGGTAAATAAATGCCTCTGTTTTAAACCAACTCATTTCTTGTATGTGTATTTGCTGTTTATACAAGAAATGTTTCACATTGATAAATCTACATGAAATATTTGAAAGTTTTTTATATTTGTTAAAAAATGTTACAATAATAAAAATATTACAACATATAAAATCTTTTTAAAGAAAAATGCTGGAAAATAATAAATAAGTAACTGGATTCCTTGTGACATGAAAAACTTATTTATATGAAAACATATTGAAGTATCAAAAAATTCATGAAACATTTGATTCATATATTTACCCATAGTTAATAAAACTATTTTATACATATATAATATATATATATTTAGTACATCAATCTTGTTAACTGTTATAAGAAAAACTTAAACACTGGAACAATCTTACTCTTACTTTTATAAGTTTAGTTTTATAATCGTACCACTTCTAATTATAAATTAATTTTATAATCTACCACACATGCAATAATTAATACCTATACAAAAATTTGAAATGGGTGAGAGTACAACCACTAGGCTGCTTGCCTTGTTTGACCACTAACCCGAGTGCTCTCCTGAGCACTACGGGGACTGATTCCTGAGCACAAAGTCAGGAGTAAGAAGTGAGAACCAGCAAGTGACGCCCCAAAACTAAACAGACAAGACAATAAACAACTGTGTTTTAAATATGAAGGATGGTGTGGAGTGATAGCTGAGCAGTAGTGCATTTGCCTTGCATGTGGCAGATCCAGGACAGAGCTAGGTTTGATCCCTGGCCTTCCATATGGTCCCACAAGCCTGCCAGAACCAATTTCTGAGTGCAGAGGCAGGAATAGCTCGTTGAGTGCTGCCTGGTATGGCTCAAACTCCCTCTCCCCCCCAAAAAAGAAAGAAAGACAGATGGAGCCAGAGTAGTACTAGAGCTGGTAGAGCACTTGTCTTTCATGTAGCTGACATGTTTTGATTCATGGAATGTAGGCCCTACCAGAAGTGATCTCTGAGTGCTGAAGCAGAAATAAGCACAGTCGGAGTGATCTCAAATAAAATATAAACACATTTTTCTCTTTTGAAAGAATAATTATTCTTTTTTAAAATAATATATCCAAAAGTAAGTCAAGGACTAACCTATTTATTAGAGAAGTTAGAAACAATTGATTATAACTGAATATGCAATATTGAAAATTTTTTCACAGATATATATGCTGTAATATATGAATATATAGATTCATATATATATATATATGCTATACATCTGAAAGAGCAAAGCATTTACATTTTCTTAAAATTTCCTTGTTGCACTTACTGAAAGATAAGAATGGGCTCTTTATTTTAAATTAGTGTGATTTGCATTAAAAGAAATCCTGGAGCTTTAGCTCTTTCAGTAGATGAATAAAGATGTAATTTGCTGTTAACTATATAGTGTGTAGTCCAGCACTGTAATTGCTACTTTGCTTTACAGTTTGTCAATCCTTTTATCAAATTAAGAATGGTATAAAATAGCAAATTAAGAGTTAGCTTCTTTCATTGTACTGAATAAGAGAAACATATTTTGCACTTTTTTAACTAGGAAACAGTTTTTTTAAATATTTGAAAATTATTCTCTTGAAATACATTAAAATATAATCTAATATAAATGTAATGTATACATCTTTACATGTCAGTGAGTAGTTAAGTATTTATAAATGAATTCCTATGGTCAAATTGTAAAAGAACACTCCACTCATCATCACAGAAAATTGCCTTTCAAATTTGAGTACATATTCTATTAGATTATATTATTAGAAATAAATTCCAGCTAAGTTATTAGCTTACAAAAGACTTTCTTCAATAGAAGAAATATACATGGCAATACACAGCCCCACTGATAAAGTACATTGTTCATAAATTAACAATTGGCACTACTTTTTAACCATATCATTTATATGTATTGCAGTTAAAAAAATACTGGATTGTTGACTTAGGTCATTAAACATTTAAGCACTTAACCTTCTCAACTTAATATTCGTGATTCATTGGCAGTGCAACGTACTATATTGAATATTTAATATTTTAGGATCATAAATTGAAATATAATTCAGTAATATATATCACTTATCTAAAATTGATCTGATTCTAGAGGCTAACAAACTAGGCACTTCATTTAATGAGTTACTATCTTATATGTAAGTTGCTTTCATTTATTTTCTAGTTCTAATTATATCAATCTGTTGTTCCTAATATAGTTTAAAGCAAAACTGCTAGAATTAATAACTATGTGAAGAAAAAAATTACATGAAATTATTAAGTCCCAATTTTATGAATTGATGTGCAAGAACAATGTCTTAGCTATTTTGTTGAATATAGAACTAGTTTAAGTTTGCTGTTTAAATTAGTTTTTAAGGCATTTTAGGTTCAGCAACAATGAGGAATGTCTTTATTTAAACATTATGGTATCAGTTTGAACATTCACTCTTAAATTTTGATCTTCACAGCAGATCAATACTCATATTGCAAACTTTATATGTGCAATATAAAAAGTTATATAGAGAAATATTTCTTGATGTTGAGACAAGTAAAAATAAGTCAACCATTGAAAGTTAAAGATGCTTTGGCTAGAATTTATCTTAAGAAATGCTTCTAAATTCTTAATAGAGTTACTCATCTTGTATACATATTTAAAATTTATTATTTTAATCAGAGCTGCAGGTGTTTAATTTCCTCTTTTTCATCATATCTTATTTTACTATGGCATTTCCATCATTTGCTTATTTGAAATTGTTTCTGGATTATTTCCTTTTCTAGGTGGGTAGATGGTTGGCAAAATAAATTTCTAGATATTAAGCATTTGTTGAAAAGCAAAATTCTGTATATGTAAGCATGCTGTTTATAGATTTAGACATGAAAATGGTCAAACTTAACTTTTATATTTCAGGAGAAAATATTTATACAGATATATTTTAACATTATTTTATTCATCTATACTCCAGGTAAAATATACCAATTTTAACAAATATATTTTTACTTTTTTTTTTTTTTTTTTGGTTTTTGGGCCACACATGGCGATGCTCAGGGATATTTTTACTTTTTTATAATCAATCACTTAAAGTTTATTATAGTTGTGTTTTGTGAATGAGAACTCTCTTAGAAAATTATAAATTCTACTCACTATGAAAAGAACTAAGGCACAAAGAACTAATTAGGCATTTCGAGTAAAAATGGTGGATTGTCTAAGCTTTTGTAATAATGATTTCTTGGCCAGGGAAATGAAATAGTAAATGCCAAGATAAAGCTGATTTTAGGATAAAATAATAACTAGATTTTAGGATACAATAATAACTAATATAAAAAGCAGCATGTGATTTAACTGAAGACTTTAAGTATATTAAGAAGAGTTTTTTATAGAAGTTTTTGAAATATGTTGTTTATATTATTTTATCTAGATTTGAAATTTAGCAAAATGGACAGAAAGAACTGGGTTGAATAAGAATGTCTTACAGAAGATTTTATTGTTCAAAAATTATAAGAGCTACAGACAACTGTGATTTGCTGTAGATGTAATGCCCTAGCTGTGTATTTCTCATGAGACAATAGTACTTTTATGTTGAACTTTCCGAGTTATTGATATTTTTATGTGATTGAAGGCATACTTAGATACCCAATACTATTTTTGTATGTTATACCATTTATTTATATGACATGCTTAAAACAACTACATATAGATGCTAAAGTACTCAATACCTTGTTGTGTTGAGACTTTGTGGAAGGATTTGGGAATATGTAGAATAATCAAGTTGATATTATAGTATTCACGGTCATTCAACACACAAAGAAAGTGCATTTATTGGAAGGTTTCTTTTTGCTTGTTTTAACGTTCCAAAATACCTTCCCAAATTCACACAGTAGTATAGCAATGAATACTCCTACTTCATATAAAAAATTCTAATGAGAGGAAAAATAATTTTATTTCTGACATATATGATAAAAATGTTTAAATATATATTCCATAATATAATTGTTGAGCTAAATGTAATAAAGAGATAATTGTGATATTTATATACTATAAACAATATTAATTTATTTTTATAACAAAATTAGCTTAATATATTATAATGTCTATGCATGCTTTTGATTTTCTAAATATCTCTACATTATTTTTTTAATCTAAGGTAGACTTCCTAATTTAATATCCTCTGATGTCATTAGTAAACTTATTTTATTTATGTATAAAGTCATTTCACAGCAGTACCTAGATTTGTTTCTCTTTAGTAACTCAGGGAATTCTGCCTATAACAATTGATTTTTTTATTCAGCTAGCTATAATTTCTGAATATATTATATCTTATAAGTCTTGATAGAAATATCACTTACAAATCACCCAAAGCAAACTACATATAAATTTATTTTATAATTTTATAGATGTTAACTTACAATTCGTTCTTGTGCCCTCTCATGACAATAACTTACCTTAGTCTCACATACTAAATATCTGCATTACCCACTATAGTTACACTGTGCTTACAATAATATTAGTAATTAAAATAATTTAATGAATATATCTTTAATATTTTCACAGAAAAAAATTATTTTTTACTTTCTTTTTACTATATTTTTTTCTTTTTCTCTTCTTTTACAATATAATTTTTTATATAAATCTTTAAGTACCATGATTATAAGCATGTACGTAGTTGGGTTTCAGTCATAAACAGAATACCCCCCTTCACCAGACATAGAAACGGCACAGTTTTCCATAACAGCCACAGGAAACAAATCCCATCTGGGACATCCTTAACACTGCTTGGACACCAACAAGTGCCAGCCCTAATACGATATCCTGACAACGAGGAAAATGGGAACAATTTGACCTACGAGCAAGTTACCCTATCTCACCAGCTAAGGATAAGACAAAATCAGACTTGTCACCCTTTGGTCTATCCAAATGCCAAGATTGCGATTTACAGATGACTGGCTGACAGAACCATGACCGGACTCTAGGTATCCTGGGACCAATAAAAAAGCCCTAGTCTAGGGTTTGAGATACGACCTGCACAACAACCATGATCTCTAGTTCCAGAGGTCTGCCTGAGACATTTGCAACGGAAGTGGTCTCCTGGAAAAATAATGAAAGATGCTATCCCAGGCCCCATCCTAGGATCAGCGCAAAGACCAGGAACACCAAACACAGAAGATGGATTACAACAACACCAAGGGAACAGTACTTCTAGAACCACAAAGAAAGACTTCATCATAAGTTCCACTCCCTGACTTGTGCATATACCGAGATCTCTAGATACTGAGGTCTGATTTTATCACCCAGGACGGAACATGTATGTCTTCCATACACCACAAAAGCATCAAGGGGAGAGTAAATGAACCTGAAAGGAGTCTACAGTTAATCTCGTGACAATATATTTCAAGCGTGGAGAATCCCTGGATCTCTTAGGCCAAGGGAATTCCTTTTCAAATGACCCCAATATTTACTGTGCATGTGCAGGAAGAGGGGTAAAAAAGGCAAAAAACACAAAAGAATTTTTTTTAGTCTAGTTCTTGTCTATTTCTTTGTTCTGGTTTGGCATTGAAGTCGTTGTCTCCATTTATACTTATTTTCCTTCTTTTCTTTTCTTCCTTTATATGCTCTGCCACATTTTTTATTTCAATACCATGGCTTTTATGTGATGCTTATCTTTTATTTTTTTTTCCTCTGGAGTGTTCACTGGATACTTTATTTGACACTTTTTTGTTGTACTGTTGTGGTGTTTCACCCTCTTTTTCCCCTTCGTCTCTCAAACCTAGGATGAGAACCTCTAGAAGGACTCCACCCATGTTCGGAGTATTTGATTTTTCCCCCCAGTTTATTACTTCTCTCTTCTTCAAAAAAACCACATAACTTGAACTATCTAGATATGTCTCTCAATTTGAGGGGGAAATAAGGGAGGTACCAAGACGAAACAGGGGTAAGCCCACTTAGTAGTAAGCTAGGCACAGAGGGGACCACTTATTCTAACGGCCCCGTGGGTGAGGGAAGAGGGTATGGGAGGTAGGACAGGAACGGAGATGGAGGGAGGACAATTTGGTGGTGGGAATTCCCCTGATTTTATGATAATATGTACCTAAAATATTATTGTCAATGATATGTAACCCACTAAGATTAAAATAAAAATTATATTAAAATAAAAAAGTTAAATAGAAGAAGTAAAATAAAATTTCAAGATTTAACTCAAAATATTTTCTCTAGGTGCTGGAGCAGCGGTGCAGTGGTAGGTTGTTTACCTTGCATGTGGCTGACCTAGGATGGACCTCAAATCAATCTCCCTGCATCCCATATGGTTTCCCAAGCCAGAAGTGATTTCTGAGCACATAGCCAGGAATATGCCCTGAGTGTCACCGGGTGTAGCCTAAAACCAAAAAAAAATTTTTATATAATTATTTCAAATTGGAGTGACATAAATACTAATATATATTTGAAATATCTTCCTATTCTGAATAAACATCAGTTAATTATTTTAAAATATCATGCAAATATATACACATTTATCATGATAATATTTTTTATAGTTATGAAGTTTATGAACATGACTTGATTGATTATTGTTGGTCACTTGGTCATAATATTTTCAATAAAACAAAATAGGATTGTGGCTCTGCCCTCACTATGAGCTGGTGAGATGGAAGCCAATGCCACTAAGTGAAAAAAAGTCTGGCCCCTTACTTCAATCGATGCAGACCAGTGTCACCAGGTGATACGCTAAGGGTGTTTCCTTCCTCCCCAAAACTTACGACAGTGAAATAGAGATTTGGCACTACCATGAGACAAAGAGTGAGTTCAGCCCACTCCCAACAACAGGTTGCAGCAAGAAGAAAACCAGCAAAAAGAAAATAGCATGATATCTCTGCTCCACTCCATGGCAAAACATGTTTTCTATTCAATGAACTCCAGCATAACATATTGAACAAAACATGATACAAAGGTTACAATGGGAACACATGTCAGTACACCACCATGCTTAGAGAATTAAGGTGGTATTTCTGAAGACCTGACAAGTAACTGCCACCTATATAGATTCTCCAGTAAGGACTCTAGGTAAGGACTCTAGGTAAGATTGTTAAAGATATTCAAAGAAAGTACGTAAGAAACCACAACTAAGACTCAAGTAGATATGAAGGTAGAAATGAGAAAATCAAATAGAAATAATAGGACTCCTATAACCTTCCAAGTTTAAACCAAAATAATTTGATATATCTGAATAGACCTATAACTAACTACTGGGGAAATTGAAATGATAAACAGGAGGCTTCCAAAAGACAAAACCTAATTAGGTCAATTCATTATGGAATTATTTCAGAGCTTTAAAGAGAACCTACTGTAAATCCTTTTCAGACTATTCCAGGACACAGAAAAAAGAAACACACAAATATTTTCTATGAAGCTAACATCATCATAATACCAAACGTAGACAAAAATGTGACAAAATAGAGAATTTCAGGCCAATATAATTGAAGGATATTGATGCAAATATTCTCAAAAAATACTAGCAAAATTGGGGCCAAAGTGGTGGTTCGGAGGGGTAAGACATCTGCCTTGCTGGGGCTAGCCTAGAACGAACTGTGGTTTGATACCCAGAGTCCATTATGGTCCCCCAAGCCAGGAGCAATTCCTGATGCAGAGCCATGAGTAAATCCTGAGGGTCAGTGGGTGGCCCCCCAAAAAAAATAAAAAAAGGAAAGAAATACTAGCAAATTCAACAATTCATCAAGAAGTTTATTAACTATCACCATGCAAAGATGCAAAGATGGTTTAACATAAGCAAGTGAATTAATGTAATACAGAATATCAACAAAAATAAAATTCATATTATCATATCATTAGTTTCAGAAAAAGTATTTTACAAGCTCCAACACCTGTTCATGATAAAAAATCTCTCAACAAGATGTGAATGGAAGTAAATTTTCTCAGTATAGTCAAGACCAGTGGTCGGCAAGCCGCAGCTTCCGAGCCACATGCGGCTCTTTACACTTTTTTTCCCTTCATTTAAACATCTTGATTACATATATGATTGTGATTAGGTTTCAATCATGTAAAGAACACCCCCTTCACCAGTGCAACATTCCCACCACCCAATGTCCCAAATCTCCCTCCATCCCACCCCACTCCCACCTGTACTCCAAACAGGCTTTCCAGTTCCCTCATTCATTCACATGATCATGGTCGCTCTCTGTGTAGTTATTTCTACAACAGCACTCACCAATCTTTGTGGTGAGCTTCATAAAGTGAGCTGGAAGTTCCAGACCTCCTCTCATTGTCTCTGAGGATTGTTGCAAAAATGACTTTTATTTTTTCTTAAAACCCATAGATGAGTGAGACTATTCTGCATCTCTCTCTCCCTCTGACTTATTTCACTCAGCATGATAGATTCCATGTAATTCCATGTATAGGGAAATTTCATGACTTTATTTCTCCTGACGGCTGCATAATATTCCATTGTGTATATGTACCACAGTTTCTTTAGCCATTCGTCTGTTGAAGGGCATCTTGGTTGTTTTCAGAGCCTGGCTATTGTGAATAGTGCTGCAATAAATATAGGTCTGAGGAAGGGGCTTTTGTATTGTATTCTTGTGTTCTTAGGGTTTATCCCTAGGAGTGGAATAGCTGGTTTGAATGGGAGCTCAATTTCCAGTTTGTGAAGGAATCTCCATCCATGTAGCTTTCCATAGAGGTTGGACTAGACAGCATTCCCAGCAGTGGATAAGAGTTCCTTTCTCTCCACATCCCTGCCAGAACTGATTGTTGTCATGCTTTGTGATGTAGGCCAATCTTTGTGGTGTGAGATGGAATCCCATCATTGTTTTGATTTGGCTCTTTACACTTTTAATGTAGCTCTTCTGTGGTGGCCGCTCCCGGAGTCAGGACTCTGCTCCTAGCCTCTGTCAGTGTGCCCTGTATGCAGCTTGATCAGCGGGCTCCAAAGAGTGTAAGTGATACCCAGTATCAACCCTAAACAAAGGTGTTCCCCCAACATCATCCTTTCTTAAACCTCTTCTTTGATATGTAAAAACCCACTGAATATGTATTTTTGTCTCTTCTCTTGACCTGAAGACTCCTGGTATTGGGAATTGGTTTTAATAAAGAAAGAGGTTTTCTAACTTTTTGGGCTCCAGGCAAGGTAAAAGGCCATGGACTCCATAATCATTCTTTCCTGGCTAGCTTGGTTTATTATTTCTTTCCTGCTACCCTGCTTCTTCAGACCAGGTTGGGTGGGGTTTAAAAATACAGTGCCTGAGGTGATCTTAAAATACATGTTTTATTTTGCACAAGAGTGGGCATCTTCTATGAAGGGATTCTCAACCCAGAGTTTTCTTTTCCATGGATTCTCATGTTCAGAGTACTCATGATTAAATGCTGTTTTTCATATTGATTATGACTTTCTGCATAATATAAGTGCCAATCAGAAATTTTTTGCAAGAGTGGAAACATTTCAATATCTCCTTCTCTGACAAAGATATCTCAGAATCAGATTCTTTTTTGAACATATCCATTTTATGTCTCATGTAAAAACTACTTGTGAAACTCCCCTGCAGAGAAATATTAAGTTCATAGAGAAAATGAACAATGTCTGCCAAATACACAAGCTTAGCTACCCATTCCTTGTCCAACTGGCGCTGTACAATGTCAGAGTTCTGCTCTCACAGGAGGTGCACTACTTCTTCCCTCTTGCCAACAAGGCGAGAGAGCACCCTTCCCCTGAACAGCCACTTCACTTCTTCATGGAGAAGATGCTGGTAGTGGACATCCATACTCTCACCTCACCCAAGGTGATAAATAACCTGGATTTGATCACAATTGTGAAGTTTGCAAATTATCTTTACTGCATCATCTGTCACAGAGTTTAGTTCAACAGGGAGTTTTTTTGAATCCAGTTTATCATACAATGAGTGGATAAATGTATGGGTGTGCAACTTCTGTTTCTTGTGACTACACAAAAACACTGAGCCATGCATAGTGCATCATCTGTACATACATCAACACATCAGATTATTATTCTGAGTGAAATGAGTCAGAAGGAGAGGTGTAGACACAGAATGATCATTTGTGGCATGTAAGAATAATAAATGGCAATATGGTAATAATATCTAGAGAAAATAGGGATGAGGGACAGGAGGACTAGTCCATGATAGGAAGCTTGCCATAAAAAGTTGTGAGTTCAGTTAGAATAGAGAAAGGTACATTATGACATTGATAGTTGGAACATATCACTCTGGACAAGAACTGGATGCTGAAAAATGGAAAAGTGACATGCATGGTACCCTTTAATTAACAGTATTGCAAACCATGGTGTCATAAAGAAAATTTTGCAAACCTCAGTGTCATAAAGGAAAAGATAGATAGAGATAAAAAAGTAAAATGCCTACCCCTGACATAGGCAGAGGAGAGTGAAGGGAAAGGAAACAAGGGACATTGGTGGTGAGGAAAGTGCACTGGTGAAGGGTGGTGTATATTCTATAATTGCAACACAAGTATGAATAATTTTGTAACAAATATGCTTAAATAAAAAATTACTTTTAAAATGTTTCAGGCACTCTATCATAATTCCTTTATGATATGATATATGCCTTTAACAAAGTGCCATTTTTGTTTTTGTGTGTATTTTGGTTTGGTTTCTTACAGCACACACTAAAGTGTCAATAGATTTTTTTTTCCTTTCTGTGAAATTACTACTTTTCTCTGGAACACTGTTCTTGCTTTTAAAGATTGTTAAAAGGTTTTTCTCTTTTACCTGTTTCATCTCCATATTGTAGGGTTTCAAATTTTCAGCACATTTTGGTTATCAAGAGAAAACGTTTTGAAATGTTTTGATTTCTTATTATGAGAAATCAAAGCATTTTTTCTCGAAAAGGATGTTCACTATCCAGAATTAACAAACGATCAGTGGATTCAAAAACTGTATTTCATGGTGGATGTTACTTTACTTTTAAATCAGCTTAATCATAAACTATAGGAGAAAGGAAACAAACTTTTCTGATGTAAGAAGTTATTTCGTTTGAAAATATATTATCTGTTTTTGCTCAAGATTTTGAGAAACTCTGATTAATTTTCCAAGCCTGTTGAAACACCATCAAGAAAATAATTCTGATATTGACATTACCTATTTTAAAACAGCACTTTTAAATATGAGGGAAGATTTTCTCAAGGGGTTTCAGGATTTCAGAAACAGCAAAGTGACGTTGGCCTTTTTAAAAAACCTCTGGATGCCACTCTAACAGAATTAAATTTTCTCCCTTTAAAATTGACATTGGCAACTTTAAAATGCAATTGCTGGGTTTAAAAAAAAAAGAATTGTGGAGCTCAAAATTTGAATGTCTTTGTGCTAATTTAGAAGGATTGGAGAAACACAAATGTGAACTTAGTTCACAGCACAAGTGGTCTATTTTGAAAGACCTGAAGAAGGAAGATATGTTGAGTTTTAACACCTGGAATAGTATTCCTGACTCGTATAATCAACTAAAAAAGCTAGAGTTTGCTGTTCTTTCCTTGTTCGGGTCTACATATTTATGTGAACAATCATTTTCAATCATGAATCTTATCAAGAGTAAATAGAGAAATCGTCTCATCAATGAGAACCTGGAATCATGCCTAAAATTAAAAAGGACAATATACAAACCTGACTTAATCAAACTATCCAAGGAAATGCAAGGCCAATGTTCACATTTCACATTAGTGTTTGTGACTTTGTCAGTCATTCTCAGGATGTAATTTTCTCTACATTGTAAGGCAAATTTTACGGAATTTAACGTTATTGATAAATAATATTGTTCTAAAGTTTTTGTTTTATTAGTTGTGTTATTTGTATCCTCTCGACCTATGTGGATACTTGCATGCATATATTCTCAATAAAAACTTATTGAAACTAAAAACAGTGTACCATCCTAAGTATTTTTGGTTTTAAAAATATGGCTCTCATGGCCAAAGAGATAGCATGAAGGTGGGTCATTTGCCTTTCATGCAGAAGGACATTAATTCGAATCCCGGCATACCATATGGTCCCCTGTGCCTGCCAGGGGTAACTTATGAGCATAGAGCCAGAAGTAACCCCTGAGCTTTGCCAGGTGTGATCCCCCAAATTGTGGCTCTCAAAATAAATTTTAATTATGGTTTTGGCAAGATTTGGCTCAGTTGAAAAAAAAAGTTTGTCCACCACTGGGAAGACCATTTATCACAATTCCATGGCACTCATTACATATACTCAGTGGAAAAATATAAAAGGCTTTACTCTAAGATCTACATAAAAAAAAGTGAACACCTTTTGCCAATTATATTCAAAATAATGCAGGAATTACTTGCTGTAGTAATTTAACAAGAAAAAGTTATAAAGGGCATGCATATAAATTAAGCTTTCACTGTTTGCAGGTGATATTATAATAAATTTAAAAATCCTCAGACTTTTAAAATATTCTTCTAGAAACAACACTTTTGTATAGTAAAAGGTGACTGCAAAATTAACACAAAATCCATGTTTTTTTTTTTTTTTTTTTGGTTTTGGATCACATCCGGCAGTGCTCAAGGGTTACTCCTAGCTCTATGCTCAGAAATTGTTCCTGGCAGGCTCAGGGGACCATATGGGATGCCAGGATTCAAACCACCGACCTTCTGCATGAGAGGCAAACACCTTACCTCCATGCTATCTCTCCGGCCCCGTCCATGGACTTTTTTATATACAAATAATGAAAGATAAAAAAAAGAAACAAAAAACTATACCATTCACAATTAAGCACTTGGAAAAAATCAAGTATCTTGGAGTCAACTTAACTAAAGTGATTAAAACACTATACAAAAAGACCACAAAATACAACTTCAAGTAATAAAGGAGGACACAAGGAAATGGCTAAATATATCTTTCTCATGGATTGAGAAAATTCACATCATTAAAAAGACAATAATTCTCATCGAATTATATAGATTTAATGCAATTCTTTTAAGGGAATATTTTTCTCTTTTTCGTTTCTTTCTTTTTTAGTTTTTGTTTTTGAACCACACTCAGCAGTACTCAGAGATTATTCCTGACTTTGCACTCAGAAATCACTCCTGGCAAGCTCATGGAATCATATGGAATACTGGGGATAAAACCTGAGTTGACTGCATGGAAGGCAAATGCTTTACCCCCTCTGCTATTGCTCCAACACGCTGACAATTTTCAAAGAAGTGGCTCAATCACTCCTAAAATTCATTTAAAACAATAAATGTCCATAAATATCTAAAGCAATCTTTACGAGAAAGAAGATAGAAAGAATCACTTTTCTAAATTTTAAATTATACTATAAATAAATAAAACAGCATTGCATTATAATAAAGACAGACTCTCAGATCAATGAAATAGACTTGCATATTATCTGACTGATCCCAGATATACATTCAATTAATCTTTTATAAGGGGCAAGTAATAGAATGTGGAACAAAGAAAGCCTCTTCAACAAAGAGTATTGGGATAATGAGCCAAATGCATGCAAAAATGTGAACATAGATACCATCTTTTACTCTATAAAATCTTTATTTAAGCACCATGATTACAAGCATGATTGTAGTTGGGTTTCAGTCATAAACAGAACACACCCCTTCACCACCTTCTTTCTCTCCTCTCCTTGCACTTTTCACCCTGTCACCAACTTGGGGGTTTGGGAGTTGAGCCTATGCTTTGTAGTGCTCAGGGCTCACTTCTCTTAAATTAATATATTTATTTAAACACACTTGATTATGGTTGTGTTTCAGTCAGGTAAAGAACATCCCCTTCACCAGTGCACCATTCCTATCACTAATGTCCCAAATTATGCACAAAGGTCAAATTAAAACAGATTAAATACCTTGCAATCAGACATTAAATCATAGGTTCATAAGGAAAACATAGACAAACACTCCCTAATTGAGATTAAAGGCATTTTTGAGGAGGAAACACCACTCCCACATAAGTAGAATCAAAGATATACAAATGGGACTACATTAAACTGAGAAACTTCTGGATTTTAATGCAAATAGTGATAAAGATACAAAAACTACCCACAGAATGGGAGAAATACCTATCACTCAATACCCATCTTGTAAATGGTTAATATCTAAGATATACAAGGTACAGATAAAATATGTATATATTTTGTATATATTTAGAAAAAAATCTAACTTTATGCAAAACTGGGGAGAAGAAATGACCAGACTTCGTCAGAGAAGAAATACGGATGCTCAAAGTCACATTAAAAAATGCCAGACACCACTAATCATTAGTGGGATACAAATCTAAACAATAATTATTTATCATCTCACACCACAAAGACTGACACAAGTTACCAAGAGCAAAAACAACCAGTGCAGGTGAGGATGCAGGGGGAAAGCTATTATCAGACACTGGTGGTGGGAATGTCAATAAAGTCCAGTCTTTTTTGAAAACAATATGTATACTCCCCCCAAAATAGAAATTGAGCTCTCATACAATACAACAATGCTACTTTTAGTGATAAACCCTAGGAATGCAAAATCACCATACAAAAAATGCACTCTGCACTCCTATGTTCATTACAGCACTATTTAAAATTAGCCAGAATCTAGAAACAAACCAGGTGACCTAGAACAGATGAGTGACTAAAGAAACTCTGGTAAAGTATTCAATGGATATGATTCAGTTGTTAGGAAATGGTTATGAAGTTTTCTTATATATGAATAGATATGGAGATAATAATGAGTGAAATGACCCAAAGGGAGAGAGATAGTCACTGAATAATCTAACTCATTTGTGATATATAGGGAAATTAAAATAATTATATGGTAATAATATCCAGAGACAATAGAGATGAGGGTCAGGAAGACTTATTCATGGTAGGATGCTTTCCAGAAGAGCAGTTAATACAGTTAGAGAAAGGTCTACTATGTCAAAGACAGTTGGAACTGTGTGTTAAAAGGGAATAAAGTTATAAGCACAACACCCTTTCATTACAATAGTGCAAACTACAGTGTCAAAAAGAAACAAGATAGGGACAAGAGCGATAGTGCAAATTTAGGGCAGTTGCCTTGCACATGGCTGACCCAGGACAGTCCTGGGTTCTATCCCCCCCATCCCATTTGTTCCCTCAAGCCATAGTCAGAAGTCAACCAGCAAGAACAAGAAACAGAGAGAGAAAGAGAATGTAGCAAAATGTCTGTACTAGATAAAGGCACTGGTAGTGGTGGATGGGGGACATGTGTGGCAGGAAAGGCGCAATGGTGAAGAATGGTATACATTATAGAACTGAAACACAACTATGTAAAATTTTGTAACCATGGTGCCTAAATAAAACACTATATTTTTCATTTTCTTTTTTCTCCATCGCCCCCCAAATCGATGATGAGAACCTCTAGAAGGACTCTGCCCACTTTTGGAGTATTAGACTTTTACCCCAGTTTACTACTTTTCTCTTCTTCAGACCAAACCACGCAAACTTAACTAGCTAGGCCTACCTCCCAGTTAAAGGGGGAAATTAGGGAGACACCTAGACCAATCAGATGCAAGACTACTAGGTGGTAGGATAGATACATAGGGGACCACATATTCTAGCAGCCCTGGGGGTGAAGGAAGTGGATATGGGAGATACGACAAAAACAGAGGTGAAGGGAAGACAACTTGGTGATGGGAAGCCCCCCTGATGTTATGTAAATATTTAACTAAAATATTATTGTTAACATGTAAATCACTATGATCAAAATAAAAAATTATATATATATAAAAAACACTATATTTTTAAAAGCAAAGCAAAAGAAGGTCTTAGAACTGAAGTGCATGTTTTGCAGAAGGTGTAGATTTGATCCTTAGTATCTCATAATTATGTAAGCATTATATTTGGGAGTAGTCCCTGGACATTATTAGATGTGGCCCCAAGCCAAAAACCAAAATCAAAACTGTTCAATCATATTGCACAAAATTATTCCTTTACTTTCTTTGGCCCCACATAAGATAGCACTCTTTAATTTAATTCATAAAATTGATTTTACTATTTTATATTTAGTAAATGAGAGCCAAATATAGAGCATCCATATATTGTCAATTCTACTTAATTGTCCATAATATTTTTATAAATATATATACACACATATAAGCATATACATAATTTTGTTTCTATTCTCCCTTGACATTATTATTTTTATGTTTTTTCCCCTTGTTTTGTATTTGAATCATTTTAGCAGTTTTCAGGACTTACTCTTGTCTCTGTGGATATAATTCTCTTCTGGCAGGATTTTGGAACCATATAGGGTACCTGAGATCAAACCTGGGTCAGCCACATCTAAGGCAGACACCTTACCCACAGTAACCTGGTTCTATGCTTATTTTTCTATTATTATAACATTTATATTATTATAACAATATAACAATATAACATTGGTTGACACTGTTATATACTTCAAATGCCTTTTCTCTTCTCTGCAGATGTAATCACAACCTGTCCTACCATCCTGCCACCAGTGTACTGAACACCCTTTACCCTTTGTGTCTCTTGCAGTCTTTCCTTTAGTAACCTTTGTTCTATGCTCAAATCTAAGAATGATTTTAGCAAATGTTGCACTGCATACTAGGGTCCACCAAAAGCACCTTAGTGATTTTCAAGGGTCCAAGGGCTATTCATGACTATGTCTGAAGGTGCCAGAAATAAAATCAAGGTCAAGTATAAGAAAAGCATGTGTTTTAGTCCTATTATTTTCTGATGTTTCAGGACCTTTCTTTTCTTTTTGTTTGTTTGTTTGTTTGCTTTGGGGCCATACCTGGTGACGCTGAGGGGTTTCATCCCCCAGCTTCCCACATGGTCCCCCAAGCCAGGAGCGATTTCTGAGCACATAGCCAGTAACCACTGAGCATCACCCGGTGTGCCCAAAAACCAAAAACAAACAAACAAACAAAAAAAACAAAACAAACTGCTTCCATACTGCTTCTATTCTCCAGTAGAAAGTTGAACTCTTTCTGAATATATTCTCTCCTTTCTCTAATCTCTGTAGATACTGAGGCACCAAATTCAGGACAAAACTATTGATCCCAGAGGCAGTGTGTGAGCCACATAGGTCCCAGACTTGTTCCTCTCTTGGTGATGATTCCAGTTTTCCTACCTGATTTCATGGTGTCTGACAGTCTTAACTTATCAGAGCTGGTCTCTAAATGTATCTCTTTTAAAAGGAATTATTTTCTTTAAAAAATTGACTGAAATATAGATTCAGTTTGTTATACTTTTGTAGGGAGGAAAAAATTCCACAATATTGCTATTTGTTTTATTTTGGGTGCAAAATAGGATCTTCCATACATTGTTTTAAACTTTTGGAGATTTCTCAAAAAACTGAAAATTGAACTCGTATATAAACCTATAATACCACTCCTAGGGATATACCTAGGAACAAAAAAATAAAATTCAAAAATATTTTCCTCACACCTAATATTCATTGCAGTGCTATTTACAATAGCCATAATCTGGACTCAAACAAGATGCCGTTCAACAGATGAATGGCTAAAGAATCTGTGGTACATATACACAATGGAATATTATGCAGCTGTCAGGAGAGAGGAAGTCATGAAATTTTCCTATACATGGATGTATATTATGTATAATATGCTGAGTGAAATAAGTCAGAGAATAGATAGATAGATAGATAGATAGATAGATAGATAGATAGATAGATAGATAGATAGATAGATAGATAGATAGATAGATAGATAGATAGATAGATAGATAGATGCAGAATAGTCTCACTCATCTATGGGATTTAAGAAAAGCATAAGACATTATTGTAATAATGCTCAGAGACAACAGAGATGAGGTCTGGAAGAACCGGCTCTCTATGTGAAGCTCACAACAAAGAGTGGTGAGTTTTGTTAGAGAGATGACAACACTAGCACGACAATGTTTTTGTTTTTGTTTTAGTTTTTTTTTTTTGCATGACAATGTTAATGAGTGAGAGAAGTAGAAAGCTTGTCTTAAATACAGGCAGAGGGTGGGGAAGGAGAGAGATGAGGGGAATCAGTGGTGGGAATGTTGCTCTGGTGAAGAGGGTGTGTAATTTTTATGACTGAAACCCAACTACAATCAAGTATGTAATCATGATGCTTAAATAAAGAAAAAAGCCTTTTTCTCTTCCAATTTCTAAAAATCAATTCAAAATAACTTTTGTTGTTTACTACCATGAGATTTTATTTTTCCTACTAGGATTCTGTGCATAAGGAAATTTAACCTGGACAAATTCTATCTATTCACAATAAATTGTTATTTTTTTAAATAACAAACACAACTTGACAATCTGTAATACATTTATATCTATCATTCAAAAATATTTCCATTTTCTCTCAATAAATATAACTCATCTATTCATTTAAAACATTTCATAAAAGTTTCAGAAGAACTGCAGAAAAGTGACATACGTATTGATGAGTTTTGACTTCCTCCTGCAAAGTAGGGTAGTTAAAATTTTATTATTCTGTCAATTATTTCCAAAGAATAGCCACTATTTTCTTGAACTGGTTTGTATGTACTCCAACAATTCCAACACAACCTGACATTAAATGAAACTAAATGACAGCATAAGCTAATATTAGAAAAGGCCAGCATGTTACTATTGACCTATACACTGAAATTGTGTCTCACAAATAAAATGAAAGAGCTAGAGTTCACTTTCCACAATATAATATTCACTTTGATTACACTGTCTCATTTAAGGAGGAAGTATAAGATAATATAGATACATAGAGAATGGCAGCATAAGTATAATTAGGGCAACTGAAAACAAAAGATGAACATTTTAAAGCAATAATAGTTAACTTGATTTTTCCATATATTATATTTTATTTTAATGCATATGCTATCAGAATTTTCTGAAGTTTATTACTCAAGGAATCACTGAATATTTTTGAATATTTAGATTTGACTTAAATAATTTAGTTATAACTCAATTCTGAAGTTTAATATACTTTCAGCTATTTTCAAAGCTTCTAATTTGTTATCTAAATTTTGAGATGCAAAAAATGTAAAAGTTAAAAATCCCAGCAAGTTTAAATAAGCCTAATTAAAACAAAAAAGTAACAAATATGTCATTGGAAGTAAGAATTAAATTAGGTAGAACTTGAAGGAATAATCAAACTCTTAATGGTTTCCCAAATACAAATTAATCATATTTAAATTTAGACAACACTGAGTGAGAAATTCACAAGATATCATTAATACAATATTATGAAATATGGAAGATATGATTAGTGTAGTAAAAGGAATTAAAATAACACACAATAAAGCAAACCTGAAATAGGAAGAAGAAAAATAGATTTTGAGTGTTCTCTGTTATATCATGTAGTCTAATAACATGTTCTCATTGTGAGTTCAAAGTGAAGAGAAAATGACAGAAAAATAAATGAATAATTAATGACCATGAAAGTCCAAATTTGATGAAACAATAAAACCAATGACCTCAGCAACTTAAGATACTTAAAATTACCCAAAAGAATAAGTACAAAGAAAAATGCACTAATATCATTCTCCTGACAGTTATAATGAAAAAATCTTAAGTGTAGTCTGAGAAACAATATATAATGTTAGGAATAGAGAGATAACAATAAAAATAACTGCAGACTGTTCCAATAAACCTTGCTTCATCTAAGATAGTGGAGCAATACAATAGTACTGAAAGAAATATAAGCTGTAAATAAAAATTTATTTTGTCATCAAAATTTATTTACAGACATACATGTGAACTCTGGATACTGGAAAAAGTAAATACTTAAATATATATTGCTAATAAAAATTCGCTGCAAGAATTGTTGCAAATGTGCCTTCAAAAGACAAAATGTTTAGTAGAAATATAAACTATAGATGGGAAGTTGTATTAATTACTCAAACATTATTAGAAGTAAAATACTAAAATAAAAACACCATTAATAGAAATATTAGACAAGTTGGTAGATAATCATAATTTGTTTTGTTGTTTTTGGAAGGAGTCTATCTCAGTAGTATTGGAATCTAACCAGACCACAGAGATGTGTCACTACCATAGTATTACAATATATTTAGGTGTTTATTCTTTGGAACCACAATCAGCTTTGCTCAGGACTTACTTCTAGCACTGCCCTTAGGCATCACTCCTGGTACTGTTCAGGGAACTTTAGGGAGGACCAAGGATAGAATCCTAGTCAGCCAAATTCAAGGTAAACATCCTGCCTCTATATTCTTGCTTGTAGATCAGCTAAAGAGCATTGCCTTTGGTTATGTTGTAGGCTTGATCCCTGAAATACAAATAAGCCAATAATAGAAAAAAATTTAAAATGATCCAAAAATTAATAATGTAATAGAATTATACAGTTTCAATATTTTACATGAAATTTATGAAAACAGAAGAGTTTGTCTTTTTGAAGATAACAAATAATATTTGATATTTTTAAAATTTTTTTTTTTTTTTTTTTTGGTTTTTTTGGGCCACACCCGTTTGATGCTCAGGGGTTACTCCTGGCTATGTGCTCAGAAATCGCCCCTGGCTTGGGGGAACCATATGGGACGCCGGGGGATCGAACCGCTGTCCGTTCCTTGGCTAGCGCTTGTAAGGCAGGCACCTTACCTCCAGCGCCACCGCCCGGCCCCGATATTTTTAAAATTTTATTATGAAGTTTAAATTTTACTATTTTTGTTTATGAATTTTGGAGAATTAAAAATCTAGAAATAATATATAGCATCTTGAAATTTAATTTAAGTACTATTTTTTTTACAATGAAGAATGTGAATTTTTATAAAATAGTGGTTTTCTACTCCATATGTCACATTTTGTTCTCTTACACTTTTCTATTTTCTGACTGCTTTTATCAGTACCAAACTTGATATAGGAGAATAGCCTTGACATTTAAAATAGAAGATCTTGAAAACCATGAACTTCACATTTAGAATTACACCTTCCAACTGGGTGTCTCCATCCCTAGCATCTTTATACACATGAAAGAATTTATCCAAAAAGTCACTATTTTAAAGAGCAATATTACCTCTTTGAAATCTACCTCTATTTCTAATAGTATGAACTTTCCACTAGCAATGCTTTCTTTAGACAACTATTTAAACAGATTTGTAGTGGTTCAATACAGTCTACTGCTTCCTATATGTTAACTCAAAAATGCAAAGATATGCTTGTTTTATCAAGTTAATATTAAGTTTAAAGTCATATGTATATTTTAGGCATGCAGACTGTGATCCATATTCAATACCCTCAAAAATGTAAAAAAGTCTTTTGAACATTTGATTATATAAGAATATATCACTTGACCTTTTTGTGCAAAAGTAAATGCTTTATTTGTTACTTAAAATTTATCTAAAGGATATAATTTTGGATAACATATAATTTCATTTTTAATGGGCAAAATTGTCTTAATTTTCTAAAGATATATTTTTGTTGAGCAGTTTATAATAAATAATAAGAACTTTATAGAGAACTTATAAAATGCAATGTAGAGCAAAGGCAGCTTTCATCGATGTTATATTTCTTTACCAGTGCATAGATATCAGAGATCTATCTAATGGACTGCACAATACATTCAAAGCATATATATTTTTAAATTTACAATTTCTGAATACACTTTACTGCATAAGCTAACTATGCTTTCTATAAAATGTGCATATATTTATACAAATTATTTTCTGAGTTTCTCATCTCAACTTTATCTTTCACTGATGGAATAAACTTAATGTGTACAGCAGTTGCATTCACTTATAAACACAGTATATTTTTCTCTACTGACCGGTGATACAATAATTATATTCTCAGTATTTTCACTTAATTTAGAGTAGAACTTTTATATTTTTGTCATCTTATAATAATTGGTTTCTCAACATCAGAACTAAATGCAATTAGAGTTTCAGTATAATTAAAATGAGGTATCATCCAAATGTCATTCTTCTGCCTAGAGCAGTCAGACAGTAGAAAAGCTAGGAAGCTATCATCATAATGCATTTGTGCATGCAGGTACCATGCTGCCTGAAGCAGAGGACCTCAAAGTAAGGTTGTTAAGCCAGTAGATTCTGTTGACCAAAGACCTTTAGAAATACAGGATTTTTTAAAAAAAATCTGGGTGACTGTGAATCATTTTAAATTATGTGTACCAGTAGCCTGGAGTATATTTGCAGTTTTCCCCCACATTTTTTTATAGTTGTCAATTCCAAATGTAGCTGTAAAAATTCACTAAAATTTTTCAAAACACACCTTTAGAATCCTGAATTATGATTCATAGAAATAGAGAGAAAATTATGTATAGCTCTCACAAAATAATCCATGTCATGACTGTATATTTAACAGTTTTTTTGTTTGCTTTATGCCTCAGAACACAATATAGCACAAGTCATTGCGGAGTCTTAAAGTAAAATTATTTTTATTTTTCATATAGCTATATAGCATTCAAGTCCTGATATAAAATTTACTGGCAATCTAAAATTGAAGCTCTTCTATTTTTACTATCCACAATTATAGTATGGGAGTTATGGTACCCAGAAGGGTTTGTGTAAATTAAGTGAAGTCATATAAAATCAACAGAGCAGATATAGTACTTTTGATAAAGTTCTTTGAATAATCTAGGTGATCAAAATCTACCTACAGTTCCATTTTCTGTTTTCTTACTTAGAATTTCTTTTCCTTGCAAATGT
Source organism: Suncus etruscus (assembly GCF_024139225.1). Classification (NCBI taxonomy): domain Eukaryota; kingdom Metazoa; phylum Chordata; class Mammalia; order Eulipotyphla; family Soricidae; genus Suncus; species Suncus etruscus. The sequence goes on along the minus strand of NC_064855.1, from coordinate 86,919,688 downwards.
TTCTTAATGGACAGACTTCTCAAGCTAAGTATTCAAAAGCAGCTTTGCATCTCTCATAAGTATAAGCATGTCCTATTACATTCTTTGAATGTGTAGCACTTCCTAAAAAGACCCTATTTTACCCAATTATAATTATCATTGTATATAATTATACCTGGTCTATTTTGTCTTTTTATAGAAGTAGAAAGAAAAAACTTGAAAGCAGAAAGTATCATTAGCTTTTGTCCTTGATGCTGCATTTCCTAGTAAAATAAGCTTTGGAACTAGATTGCATGTGCAATATTGCACTAGACTCAACTGTACAGCATTATATGAAATTTAGAGGAAAAGGAAACGTGAATTAAGCATATAACAACTTATTAAAGTTAATTTTGAGTCACCATGAGATATAAATTTGTTCATGATTATGTTTCAGTAGTAAAATAACCAATACCTTTCTCTAAGCCAGTGCACATTTCCGTGACCTACCTTCTCCCACGCCCATTTCTATGGCAGACATTTTTCTTAACTCTCTCTTTCCTTGTCTCTCTCACTTTCTCTTTATCTCGCTCTCTTAAACTAGTTTGCAATATGGCTACTGAAGAGATTTCAGCACCCATTTCTTGTTCAGAGCGAGTATTCCCAACTATTATTATCATAGTGGTTACATTTGCCCTAACTTCACTCCCCTGATTTTTGTTGCAAGCTTCCTGCAATAGACCACTCCTCCTGGTTCTTTCTTATCTCTAATGTCCTTGGAGATCATTACCACACTATTTTTATAGCCCACAAATGAGTGCCATCATTTTGTTTATTTCTATAGTTCATACTCATTTTACTCATAATACTTTCCATATCCACCAATGTAAAGCAAATTTCATGACGAATTTTTCCTAATAGTTGTATAGTTATGCATTGGGTAGATATACCACAGTTTATTTATTCGATTATCTGTTCACTGATATTTGGGTTGTTTCCTGGTTATGGCTATTGTGAATAGTTTGGTAATGAGCATAAACATGCACAGGGCATCTCTGTATTGTAGTTTGAGGTTCCTAGATCCAGCAACGGTATTAATGGATAATATGGAATTTCAATTTCTAGTATTTTGAGAAATTGTCCATATTGTCTTCCAAAAATCTGGACCAATCTACATTTCAACCAGCAATGAATGACGACAGTGCCTTTATCCCTGCATCCATGTCAGTAGTGATTGGTTCTATTCTTCTTGATGTGTGTGACTCCTGTGGTGTGAGATGACATTTCATTGTATTTTTGATTTGCATTTCCTTGATGATTAATGAAATGGGTTATTATTTGTGTCTTTTTGGCTATCTGTATTACTTTTTTAAGGAAAGTCAGTTCATCATTTCTCCTTACTTTTGGATAGGGCTTGACCTTTTTTTGTTAATCTTGACTGGTGACTTATATATCTTAGATACTAACCCCATATCAGATGAATAATTTCTCCCACTTCATGGGAAGGCTTTATATTATTGTCATTACTTCTTTTGAGGAGCAGAAACTCCTTAATTTAATGTAGACTAACTTGTTTATCTTTCCTTATAATTGTTTTTTGTGATATTTAATTCTTGAAAATAACTTTAGTGTCAAAGCCATTAAAAGTTCTCCATATGTTTTCCTCTATAGACCTTATAATTTCAGGTCTGATATCAAGGTCTTTAAATTTTAAGAAAGCTAACACACTATATAAGCTACATAAGATATAAGCAGCTTTCTCATTGTAATTATAAAAAATAACACTGATAATTATAATTATTTTGAGATTTTGATATAAGCTATATAAAACACTGAGCTTAAAAGTTATTAAAGGGACTGGAGAGATAGCATGGAGGCAAGGCATTTGCCTTGCATGCAGAAGGACGGTGGTTCGAATCCCAGCATCCCATATGGTCCCTTGAGCCTTCAAAGAGTGATTTCTGAGGTTAGAGCCAGGAATAACCCCTGAGCACCACCAGGTGTGACAAAAATGTTATTAGAAAAATATTTTAAATAGTTATATTACTTACAATTCAACCATCTAGAAAGAAATCACAAAGCAGTATTTCAATTTACAGAATTTCATGTGAAGTCTTTTCTTTTCTTTTTTTTTTACTTTTTTGCTAAACATTTCAGTGTTTAATGTACAGTGTTCAAATCTTACCTTTATGCTCAAAATCTCTTGTGGTGGAGTTCAGTGACCATATAGAGTGCTGGGGATTAAACCTTAGGTTGACAGCATGCAAGGTTAGTGCCTTACCCACTTTACTTTCTCACAGCCCCTGTATGGAGTATTTTCTAATCATCCTGAAATACTGAGAAAGCTAAAAGTGATGCCTCCCATATTCCTTTTTCTGGCATCACTTTTCCCAACTTTAAATTGTATTACAAAGTAATAGTCATTAATAGTAATAGTCACTCATCTATGGGTTTTAAGAAAAATTAAAGACAATAAAATAATTCCCAGCGATAAGATGAAGCTCAACACAAAGAGTGGTGATTGCAGTTCGAGAAATAACTATGCTGAGAACTATCATAACAATGTCAGTGAGTGAGGGATGTAGAAAGTCTGTCTTGAATACAGGCGGGCGGTGGGGAGGGAAGAGATGGTGGCATTGGTAATGGAAAGGTTCCACAGGTGAAGGTGTTGTTCTTGTTATGACTGAAACCCAACTACAATTATGTTTGTAATCACGATGTTTGAATAAATAAATTAATTAATAAAAATAAATAAATATAAAAAGTAAAAAGTTCCCAAACATCTAAGATGGGACAATCTGGAAAAAAATTAATTTATGACTTTTTGCAAAGAGAAAAAAATACTGAGAAAGCTAAAGAAATATATAAATAAACCAATTATTTGCTATATATCTAATTGTAGAGATAGTTTTAAAACATTAACTGCAACTGGAAACGTGCTAATATTTATATAGACAATATTCTCCACAACTGCACTTTCTTAATATAAATGGCTTAAGAATCAACATTAAATTAATTAATTTTGAAGTTAAAAGAGCATGTAAGATTCTATAATTATATTTACAGGTCAAATTATAAAGCAGTCTCATTAGATGCTAAGTAAAGATATTTCCTATTGTATTTATAGGAAATTTATATATTTATATATACTAACATTTAGTAAAATTTTATACAAATATTGATCTCTTAAACATTTTATGCAGTGTTATGACTAAAGTTATTTTTATTAATTCTTAAATTTATTCTAAAGCACTTTTAAAAGTTGGAAAAACTCTAAAGTACTTAAATGAGGAGTCCTTGTAGTTTTTCTTATCTTGATTAAAAAATAAATGTGAGATAATATTATTTACTAATGCTAATAAAAGTGTAACAATCTATTGCAAATGCATCTTTTCTATTTATTTTGTTTGGTTTCAATTTTGAGTTTTGAGTCATAGTTGGTAGTACTCTGAGCTTATTCTGGCTCTGCTCTTAGTATGGTTCTGGGGACCATTTGGGCTGCTGGAGACCAAATTGTGTCTGTTGCGTGCAAAGCAATAACTTTACTATAGTATCTCTTCAGGTCCCCTCTATTCTGCATATTAATTACTGTAGACATATTCACAGTTCAACTTGCATATTTTCTTTCCTTTAGTATATTTCTGAATTAATTGCTAATATAGCCTCTATCAACATTTAGATGTGTTGCTTCTATTATTTTAGACAAAATATTTAAATACTCAAGAAAAATTTATAAATATTAATTTTCTATCCCACTAACTACAATCTAGTCTTATGTTATTCATATTTTATCCTAGCTATTAAAATTATCGAATAAAATCAATAGGGATGGAGGATATAGTGCAGAGGATAGGCTTTCTGCTTTCATACAGCCAGTCCAGGTTTGATCCCTGGTACCTCTTTAAGGTCTCTCTACCCTATGATTAGTGACCAGTGAGAGCAGATCTAGGAATAAACTTTGAATCCTGCTGGGTATAGTTGCAAAACAAAACAAACAAGAGCGAGTGACAATATTCTCTGAGGTATTTATCAAACCCAAATTAGCAGAGACTGAAAAATTGGTGAAGAGATAATTCTGATAGCAGATTGCCACAGTCTCAAAAAGATGACATCTCATTTTATTATTTATTTATTTATTTATTTATTTATTTATTTTCTAGTGTCTTTATGTTCACAAAATAACACTTTATGTGAGTAATGATAGCTGAGGCATCAACCATGCCAAGCTTAAATGGTTGAAAATATTTACCATCTATTGAGGCCACAAACTACTGTTACTCTAGTCTAGATCAAATCTGACTGACCTGATCTAGCTTTCTCATGTATTTGCTCTTGTAGAACTAATTAGCAGAGAATAACTTGTTCCAGAGAGCCTTATTTCTACGGGTGAAAGTTGTCTGAAATGACAATGGAAATTATTCATCAGTTGCTCCTTAAGAAAGACTAGTTAAAGCTTCTAAATGAGGAATGAGATTTAAAAGCAATCAAAAGTAGTGTTACCACGCAACTTGAACTAGCTAGTCCTGCTTACAGTTAGAGGGGGAGATAAGGGAGGCATCAAGACCAAACTGGTGCAAGACTACTAAGTAGTGGGTTGGATACAGAGGGGACCACATATTCTAGCCGCCCTGGGAGTGAGGGAAGAGGAAATGGGAGGTAGGACAAAAATGGAGGTGTAGGGAGGACAATCTGGTGATGGGAATCCCCCTTGATTTTATGTAAATATGTACCTAAAATGTTATTGTCAACAATATGTAAGCCACTATGATCAAAATAAAAATAATATTAAAAAAAAGTGGTGTTACAAGATTTTGAAGACTTTTGTCAAAGAACTTGCTTGTTTTAACATTCACCATTTGCTAATGGTCAAATAAGTCAACAAGAAAGGCAAATGTGGGGTTTTAAGTCCCACATTTTATATTTTGAAAGGAAGTACACTATCTTATCAACATTTAATAAAGCACACTATTGGCCATAGTAAAGTAAGTTTTGGTCTACACCGAGATTTTTTAAATGGTGCTGGAACCAATGAGCTATTTATTTATCTCATGTTTAAGTTTTTTTCTTGATTAGTAAAACTACAACGTTAATATTGAAAGTTATAATCTCTGTTTCTGTCTCTCTTTACAAATTATGGCTTTTTTGTGTGTGGGGAGACACCCAGCAGTGCTTGGAGGTTACTCCTGGCTCTGCACTCAGAAATCACTTCTGGAAGGCTGATGAAACCATATGGGATGTGAGGAATCAAACTCAAGTCTGTCCAGGGCTGGATACAAGTAAGTTAAAAGCCCTACAGTATGGTATCATTCTGGCCCTAAAGATATGTCTTTTCAAGCATACCCAAGGGAATTGAAAGGTTGCTCTAGGTGGTGCTAGAAGACAATGTAGAGGTGAAAAGCAAACCTTGGATTACAGCATACAAAGAATACACATCAATCATTCAAAATTTCTCCCCATTTTCTATATAAATACATTTATACATACATATATGGAGATATAAATGCTACATTACAAATATGATAAGATTTCAAGTAAAACATCATGATTTATATTTAACTTAGATTCTATAATTTTTTTTAAATATAGCTAGCTAACATATATACTCGAGTATAAGCTGACCCGAGTATAAGGCAACCTCTCTAATTTTATCCTAAAAACTGGGAAATTTAGTGACTCAAGTATAAGCCAAGGTGGAAAATGCAGCAGCCACTTGGTAAATTTCAAAAATAAAAATATATGCCCAAGTACTGGAGCGGAGCGGCAGCACTAAGAGTTAAGGTGTCTGTCATGCCGGTGCTAGCCTAGGGTGGGCCGTAATTTGATCCCCCAGCGTCCCATATGATCTCCCAAGCCAAGGCCTATTTCTGAGCACATAGCCAGGAGTAACCCCTGAGCGTCACTGGGTGTGCCCCCACCAAAAAAAAAAAACATACTTTTTTTTTGGGGGGGGAGGAAAAACTTGGTTTATACTCAAGTATTATGGTAGTTTGATTATATGTTTGTAGTTCTACTTGAAAAAGATATTTGCTTTAAGTGACACTTAAGGCTGATAAATGTAAATTTATCATTTAACCTGTTGTGATCTGTGCTTCTCATACATCGTGTTTGAGGTGAGAAATAATGATAATATGAGACCTCAATATTGATATTAATTTTAATGAGTCACACTATATCTGAGAATTGTCTAGTTGTTGAGATCCCATATATTATTAATATAAATTAATTTTAATCATACTTAAATGCTAACTATATAGGGCTTAATAATGAACATTTATAAGGCCACACTTGCTGTTCTATTATAAATATAAAAAAATTAATTTTTTTTCCATCTTTACCCTTTCTTACTACATAAGCCTTCTTGAAAAACATAACATGTGTTATTTGACTTTCAATGAACAGATTTTAGTTTTGGTTTTGGAAAGCATGATGATACAAATGTTTTAATATTTTATTTTTCAGGTATATTGGACTAACATGATTCCCTCACAGTCATAATTAGAATGAAGTGTGCTCATGTTTAAATATATTTAGTCTATGAATGTATAATTAGTAAGATGTTATAGGTTAACAAACACAAACTTAGAAGAAACTTTATTCAGCTTCCAATATAAAACAAGTTCAGTAAGCAGAACAATAGTTATTGAGGCTGTTCTAACTACTAGTTAGGTAACACAGACTACTGGAATGTATTCCTAACTCTGAAGTATGGATGAAAAAGAACAAAGTGTTAGTTGGCCAGACTTCATTTGAAGGATTTAGGGAGTTAGGGAAGCAATTGCAAAGAAATGAGGATTCCTTCTAGGTCTCTAATTTTCAGCTTTAAACTTGGTTTTCTTAGCATAATTCAAATTTTCACATGACTTTTACTTTACACATAGTTATTTTTTTGCCAGAAATAAACATTTTTATCTACTCACTTAAATCAAAATATTAAGTTCTTACAATATTTATAATACTACAATTTTATTTAAAGTATGTGCAATTAGCTGGAGCTATAGCACAGTCGTAGGGCATTTGTCTTACATGCGGCCAACACAGGAGGGACCCCAGTTTTAATTCCACTCAATGGTCATATGGCTGTTTGGTCCTGGTACCTTTCTCCACTCCACCCCCCAGCAACTCATGAGGTAGAACAAGATGATTCACATTGTGTGGTTCTGCTGGAAGGGGACAAAGAAAAAAAGAAGGAAAAAAAAAAGCAGCTACCAAAAAAATAAAGAGCACATGTTCTTAAAGAAAAATCTACTAAAACAAGCTAAGACACATATTTACTGAATGGAATTGGTTACTCTGTAGTCTACATGTAAATGGGACAATTTCAATTGCAAAATGGGTTCTTTTCTATCATCATTATATGCAGTAATCCTAGGGTAATGATTAGAACAGCATACAATAGTGTCCTTCAAAAAGAAGTACTAGAAAAAATCTAATTAGGCTGTGTAAACTCTAATTAGCAAATAAAATTTATTCTGACAAGATTTAATATACAAAATATGAAGGAACATAAACTATTGAAGCTGTGCTGAAGAAAATATACTTGCCACAGAGAAAAACCAATAAATTATTAGTTTATACTATTTTTTTACATAATTTATCCACAGTCTTACCTGATTTGTGTTAGCATAATTTCAAGATTTAATGTAAAGGACAAAAAGGTTAATTAAGGTGATTTGGGGGCTTTAATATTTTTCAGGATCAGTAATTTAATTCTAACTATAATGATTATAAAGTAAAGTTATCCATTTAAATAATGCAATGTGTAGGAAAATAAATATGAATGGGTATTGGTGGCATTTGAATTCAACCATGTATCAAAAATTAGCTTATGTGGGCTCTGCTACTACTTTGAACTAATTACCAATGTCATTTCCATAATTATGCGCCATATTCATTTCACAAAATAACACTTAGGATGAAAATAACATAATTTAGCATACCCATTTCACTAAACTATAGAGCTGAAATTATGTATGAATAAATTTTAAGGTATGAATTCTTAGAACTGTAGTGTCACAAAATGTCTAGGAAGTAAACATTAATAACATCAAATTAGTTATTTTAAAAACCTTGAGCTTATGACTTTGCATAATCCTTTATTTAAATTCAAAACAGTTAAAATGATTAATGCAGATTCTTCTACTTTGAAATCTAAAATTAAATAGATACAAACTTTATTTAACTTTATCTTGTGAAGGAGATATTGACTGCATATCTCATTGTTGTCTGTGTTTCAAAGAACCATATTTATTTTTTAATTTAAATACTTCCAAGCCCTTATATTAAGCTTAATCAAGTGTCAGTGAAGAAATGAAATATCAGATTTCATATATTCATTAATAATTAACATTCTCAGAAAGAGACTTTCTTGAGTTTGACTTTAATATACATTTAATACTACATATGTAACAAGGAATAAATAGTATTATTTAACAATAGTAAAATAAAACCTCTAAATAATTTGTTTGACTTCTGAAAATAACAGGTAGATGGTATGCTATTCACATGACCTTAAATTTGGGACTTACCCTTCACTCCAATCTGGTATGCTCCAACATTTGGATTTTATTTAATCTTACGACTTCTCTGAGCTTTTAAAAAATGATTTCTGAAACAATGCGCAATGATTAAGTTTTTAAAATTAATATCAATGAAACACCTGGTAATGACTCATAGATGCCAAAACTTATATTGCACTGAGAAATAAATCCAGCCATCTTCACCTTCATTCGTTGGTTTTATATTTTTATATTTTTTCTCAGATTTCTAAGTCATGAAGTTAAATAATAACCCAGATTATAAACCCTAGGTAATATATTTCAGTTATAGTTATAGTATTGACTTAACACCAAATCTTTTATTTCTAAACATAGGCAGAAAAATAACTATCTTGTTAAAGAAATCTTGTTTATTTGAAGAACTAATACATATATACCTGTCCTTGGAAGAGCCTCAGCTGAAATGTGAGCATAACAGAATATTGACTGAAAGTCTTCAAATTCTCCTACTTCAACAAGATCTAGCAACTCACAGAATGAACACATAACACATATGACTGTATTCATCTTTCTTATTATTTATTAACACAGTTAACCCACAATTGAAATATAGCCACAATTCCATTATATTTAAAAGAATGGTTCAACTTACAAAAAAAAAATAAAACTCTCAAAAAACTCAAAAACACAATAAACCAGGTAACAACAGCCCTTTTCTTTTGGCAAGGGACTCTTCTATAACCTGTGCCTCATCAAAAAACACTGTGAAAAGTCTTAAGAATAAAAAATAAGTCAAGATTACTTTTCAGTTGAAGTTGGGATTTAGAGAAAAATGACTATTTACAACCAATTTCTTGCTTCAATTATTATATTCTTCAGTACAGAAGAGAATTAAACCAGCACTGGCTTCCAGTTTCCTTTTAATTGTACACTTTGTTTTGAAAAAGAGCACTGTCTTCTCCCATCACTTCATGTTTAAAGAAATGTGGAACATTGTAACATAAGACTTGATTGTGTTTTACTCTAAATGTCTGTTCCAGACAATTTAGAAATATTTGCTTTAGCAGCTTTGTTATTTCTTGAGATACCTTTGGTTCAGGATTCCTTTTCTACTATAACTAACTTAAAATAATACAAGACCTAGCTCTGACAAAAATTATAAAAATACTTTTAAGTCAATAGGTTAAATAAACACGTAAACATGATTTACTTAAAAAATACATTTACACCTACCTCTGAATTTTTAGTGACTGACAACACATGTTTCCTTAGTGCATAGTTGGCATTGATTTATTTGAAAAGTTTCAACTTCACTGGTGATGGGGGGTGTTCTTTACATGACTGAAACCAAAACACAATCATGTATGTAATCAAGGTGTTTAAATAAAAAAAAAAGATTAAAAAAAAGAAAAGTTTCAACTTGCTTATATTTTAACACTTACATCATTAAATATTTTATTGAAAATTAAAAACAAAAATAATTTTAATTAGCATATATAATTATTTGTTAATTACATATCAGAGTGCTTATTTATATAATTTAGTATAAAATTTGAAAGTTCTCTAGAACATTTAAATTCTAGGCACATAGTCCAAAAGAAGAAACAAATTTGGGAAGTATATCCTATTCTAAGAGAGATAACACAGGGGCTGAAGCCATCAAGATAATAACTTTGCTGTGGAGAAGCCTGTGGTGAAAAATAAATGCAACCCCTTAAAATTCATAATCTGAGTCAATCCTGTCAAGGTAGGAACTGCAGGAAGAAGCAACATCAGTCCAGTCTGTACTTCATATCACATCATTACATATACAAATACTGCTTAGATAGGGGGTCTCATTTGGTCCAAGGGACAATTCCAGGAGTTATCCCTGAGCACAGAGCCAGTAGTAAACCCAGTAGTAAAACAACCATGATATATAGCCCTAAAAAAAAAACACAAACAAAATCCTGGGTTCAACATAATGCAGTGGGTAGGGCGCTTATATTGAACAAAGCTGACCCTGGTTTGATCCCTGAGCACTGCTGAGTGTGACCCAAAACATTAAAAAATTAACCAAAAAATAAAAGCTATTGTTGTTCATATATCACCGGCAAATTTCTTTATAATTCTTTATACTTCCTTAGTTTATTTAATTAATTTATTTCTATTGGCCATTTATATTGCCAATCTGCCATATATTGCTAATCACGTTTCAATTACCATTATTTTGTTTTTATTATTCACACACATATGCAGAATTATTCAAGATAATAATTCTGTAGTATGTGATCTAATATTTTTCTTCAATTTTTTATTTCAAAATAAATGTGTTTGTGCTTTCTGTAAAGATAAAAATAAAATAACAATATTTTGTATAATAAATCAACTACTTTAATGAGCAAATTGTTAAATAATACATTAACAGTTTTATAGTACACTTAAATTTTTCCACTAACCATGTCAAAATCCCCTGTAAAATATGCAACAATTGATTAATGTTTACATTTCTAATACACATGCTTATTTAATTGAACTATGTATTTACAAAAAGAAAACAAGAAATTAAATAGAGAATACTAAATAAGACAGAAGATATGGTACAACTCCAAATATTTGCATAAATCATAAGTATAAAAACAATTACAAGTAGTCATGTATATATAAATTTAGTTGATAGCGTAACAAACCATATGACCATATGATTAATTTGTAATAATAAAGCAACTTAATTCTACAATTAATTGTATTCCTATCAATATTTTCATCATAACTCAAAAGAATATAACCACCCTTATTTCTATAAAAAATTTCATACTTATAATAGGAATATATAAAATGACATTAGTACATATTCACAAAGTTAAAAGAATATTTTCATATAATTGATTTATAATTTCAATAATATAGTCTGTGGAGCGCAAGTAGATTTGTTTATAACTTATCAAGAAAAAATGTAGAAATGAATAGAAAAAATTAGCCATCATAAAGTCTCAAGAAACTACATTTATTTAGTTGCGCTTATAGTCAAGATCTTTAAAAATTCTTGGATTTTTTTGAACTGAAGAATAAAAGATTAGTTATTAAATTATAAGATCATGGTTGTGCATTTTTAAGTTCCTACATTAATGCCAAATTGGAGAGATTTAAATATGTGCTAGTGGCAAATCAATATTATAAAGAGTGGGATTCAAAGAACAAGTGCTACTTTTGCATTTCTCTAAAAAAATTTTAACCTAGAGTTATATTTGAAACTTGTAGGTAAGTAATAAAGGCAATTGCATTTTTTCAAACAAAATGATATTAGTGATACACTTTCAAGGGGTTAAGTCCCTCTACCTTTATAATAACATTTATAGCATTTAGTCATTAGCAAAGGCAATTTCTCAAAGTGGTCAACATTGTTTAAAGTCAAATAAACTCTGTGCCTAAAACTTGGGTTATGTGAAAATAAACGAAGAATGGTTCAGTAAGCTCTCCATTATAAAAGTGCCTAAGGTTAAGTGGAGAATTAAACTGACCAAGGTCTGCAATCTAATTTCCTAGTCAGGTGAAAGGGCAGCAAACTCTTTCAAACAGAAAATTTCTTTATATATAATTACCTACTTCAGCTCTTCTAACAACTGCCAGCTTGCTTGTATCTCCTAATTTTATAAATGGCTCCACTATTAAACACATTTAATTTTATTTCCCAGAGAGTTATTTGGAAAATTGTTAGAACATTTTATTTCTTGGTTTTATCTCCAAATTCCTACAATTTCACAAGCTATAATAACAGATAATATGAAAATGATATATTTGGACACAGCATATAGTCTTCCAAATTTTATTCTATCTTCAATATTCAGTATTTCCAGTGGGAAAATATATGCTGGTAGTCATAAGGGTTTTCTTAATGAACTAAATTATAAATAGTGGAAAGATTGTACAATAGGTAGATCACTTGTTTTTTATTTGACCTTCAATCACCAACACATTAATATTCCTAAGCCCTGTCAGTAGTGATCTTTGAACTAAAAGCAAGGAATAAAACCAAAACACCACACCACTAGGTGAATCGCAATTAATTTTAATTCGTACTCCTATGATACTGAGTGATAACAATCATCACTCAGTATCAAGGGAATACAAATTAAAAGGGCAATGATGAATTACCTCACACTTAAGGATGGTATATCTCTATATATGCATATATTCCGGTATCTGTATATACCCCAAATATATAAATTATATTTGGGAACAGTAAATAAAATGTTGATATATATGTGCAAAAATCGACTCCTCATTTGCTGTTGATGGGAAGGTGATTTAGTTTTATGAAAACTACAAAGATATTCAAAAAGTAAATGCTAAGGGGTTGGAGCAATGGAGTAGCAGTAGGGAGTTTGTCTTGCACATGGCTGGCCCAGGCCGAACTTCGGTTCGATCCCCAGCATCCCATAAAGCCCCCCAAGCCAGGAGCCATTTCTGAGCACATAGCCAGGAGTAATCCCTGAGCGTCACCGAGTGTGGCACAGAAATCCAAAAAAAGAAAAAAAAGTTAATAGGAAGCTCCCATTTATCTAGCTAATCTCATTTGCTCACTTGTATCTTTACTTAAAATTAGTCTTAATATGCAAAGATTACATGTTATTAGACAATATATGAAACATATATGATAATATTTGAAGAAGTATGTGATGTAAGATATTGTGCTCTTAAAAAATTTTTAGATTTAGTTTCATCACTTCAACTATCATCAATGGGGGCCAGAGTGATAGCACACCATAGGGCATTTGCCTTGCACATGAACAACCAGGCTTGAACCCTGTCATTTCATATAGACTCCTGAGCCTGCCAAAAGTATTTTCTAAGTGCAGAGTCAGAAGTAACAGCTGAGCACCAATGAGTATGGCCCTAAAAGTTAATAATACTACTAATTATATCAGCCATCAATCTAGACCTAATATATTTATCATTGGACTATGAAATTTAACTCTGAAATAATATATATATATAAAATTGTAAACAATAATCAAAATATGAATTTGAATTTGAAGAAAAAATAAATGGTAATATAGAGAATACAGTAAAATAAAAATGTATACTAAAGACTCAGACAGGGTGGATTCAGGAGGGAAACCAGAGACATTGATAGTGGTAAATGTGCACTGCTGAAGGGTGTTTTTATAACTGAAAGGTTGTATAAGTAAAAATCAATCATGAACATATTTGTAACTTTAAAAAAAAAACACATTGTTTTATTAAGAAGAAAGACTCAGAACTAATGGCCTTGAGTTAAATTCCAACTCTAAGACTGGGAAAATGGATATTTATGTATCTTAGGGCAGATCTGACAGTGATTTCTTTACTAAGACTCATTTATTCCTCAAATCTTGTAGGGAAAATAAATAAAAAAAAGCTTAAAACAATGCCTAATATAGAAATGCAATATGTTTATCATTATATCATAAGTAAATATTGTTACTGTTGAGTACTGTGGGGCCTAATGATAATGGTGACCATCAAGGTAAGTGTGTTAATACAGACTTCCTGCTTGTTCCACCAAAACCCCAATAGTGAAGAATAGGAGGTCAGAATTCACAAAGGCCTATGGGGAGCTCTTGCACAGTGCTCATGTTATTTATTGATTGGTTTTTGGGCCACACCTGGTGACATTCAGGGGTTACTTCTGGCTATGTACTAAGAAATCACTCCTGGCTTGGGGGATCATATGGGCCTCAGGGGATAAAACCCAGACCCGTTCAGGGTCAGCCCCTTGCAAGGCAAATGCCATACTGCTGATCTAGATAGCTTTGGCTCTAGTGCTCAGGTAAAGTCCTGACCTCTTCCACGTTTTCCAGACTTGTAGATTTTCCCTGAAAATAGTGTTATTAGAAGACAAATATAAAAATAAAGATTTTTTTCTGTTTTTTTTTGTTGTTGTTGTTGTTTTTTGTTTTGTTTTGTTTTTAGGAAATATGAGGTTCTGTAGAGAAAGACAGATCATTTTCCAAAGTGAAGACAAGTTGAGGTAGGGGAGAGGGAGAGAGAAGGAGACCTAGAGACAGATAGAAAGACAGAGAGAGACAGAGGCAGAGAGAAATTATCCAAATTGAGGTATCAGTGACTGGGGTGAGTGTACCATATAAATTTAAAGCGAATATGTTTTCCCAGAGTGGTGGATCATGGCCAATTCTGAGACAGGATGAATAGTGTGTGACTTCAAATAAAGGAGCATATTAGAATATTACTGAAGTGGGCAATTCTGAGGTGAGTTTGAGAGTTTTTATAAAATGTTTATTCAAATCTGAATTTTATAGAAATCTTTCTAAGCTGCCCTGCTTGAGGCATTATCACAGAGGATATGCTGGCTACTCCTTGAAGTGGTCTTTTATGCATCCTTGATGATTTTCAGTAGGTTCTGACTTTGTGAATTCAACTGAAGCTCATTGCCAAAAGGCCTCTGTACTTCCCTACCCAATTCATCAGCAAACCATTAATGAGTAGTCTAGTTAAATTTTATATAGCACATTCCTTTGTAATTATTAAAGTGGAAAGACATTCAATTTTTAAAGTTTCTTTGAATGAAACTGCATTTTTTAGCTTGCAAAGCAAGAAAAGAATTTTTGGAAGAAATTGAAAGAATAATAATTAAAAACTGTAACATGTTTGGTATGTATTAATATTGTTATTATATAATTGAATTATTGTGTAGTCATTAAATATTCTATAAAGTCATATTTTGTGATTATCAAAGAGATTTTTTATTTTTAGATTTTACTTATTGCACAGTGTATTTAATGTTATTTTGTAGCACTAAATTTTCATGAAATACTTAGAAAAATACTAATTTTTATGCCAAAATATTTATTCCATGGGCTATAGTTCCTTCTCTGATACTGTAGTATTACATACTTTGCTCTGATAGTATTTTCAGTTTATAAATATAAGAACTTACAGTATTTTTACAAATATAAGCCATTTAAAATAATAGATAAATTGATGGGTGAAAAGCTAGTATTTATCGCTTCCAAAATTTTTATTTAGTTTATATGATAAAAGTTGGATCAATTGTTCATTAACTCTGATCTCAGATTATTATTAAAATTCAGGCATGAGAAATGCATTATTAGCCAGCATTTTAAATTGAGTTAATATAGATTTGGTAGTAACTAGTTTCTGCTCAGAGTCAAAAGCCAATGAAAAATCAATAAAGGTTGCAGCCACTTTTATATTATTCTTCATGAAATTCTCTAGTAAAAGCATGTGCTGCATGGATAAATAGCTAACATTAGTTTATTGACCTAGATTTTCAATATAAAAGGATCAGAAAAGTATCTGTATTTTGTAAAGAAAATTTTTCAAAACTTACTGAACATTTCTGGGAACTAGAATATCATGTTTTGAGAGGTAGGCAAATTTTATTTTGAAACAAAGATAAATATGGGTTAACATTTTGAGAGTACAACTACAGAATCATTATTTTAAAAACATTAAGACTTGATTTTGATATCTAAATTTAGGAGTGCTAACATGTATTATTAAAGATGAAATATTCTGAATAAACTTTAAAAATGTCATATCCTCTTTCAGTTTTAATATAATTTTCTTGTTTCAATTAATCACCCTATATAACTGCCCTGACAAGTCCATTACTATTTTTTTGTAATACTCTTAGTAGGTGCTTGCATAATTAATTTCTTTACCCATTTAATTCAGGCTTGCATAGATAAAGTTAAGATGCTTATGCTAAGGTCCCAATATGTGCCCCTAAGCAGGGATGGGGACAAGGAACCTCAAGGAATGTCAAGGATTTGACTCGGGTCCATAAGAAGCAGAGGGAATGTGGGACCCTGTTTTCTGAATAAGGAGGGACTCAACTTTGTAAAGGAATACATGTTGTGAGCCACATGTTAGGCTTTCTCAAGTCTGTTTCCATGAACATTGCCTCAAGCTATCTGGTCCTACCAAGTAGCCTATTTGGAAAGGACAAGAGGGAGCAGTAGGACTACTGCTCTGACCTGTCAGTATGGAGCTTATGACTGACAGAATAAATTTTTGTTCAGTTTTTATTTTTGTTTTCTTTTTTAAGAAGTATCTATATAGCAATTTAAATAAGGATATATAGGAAAAGAACATTTATGAGGAGAGAGAAGAAACAAATTATAATGCAGAAACTCTGTGACATTTGATACATTTAAAGAAAGGTAAGTCTGTAATAAAAAAAAAAGTTAGCAATAATGAAAATTTTATCCTATGATCTTAAGTAAAAAGTACTATTTGGTTAGCATGAAAAAATACCATGAAGATCAACGGAAGATTTCTTGACACTTGCTGTGCTTTAGCAAGAGATTTGGTTATGTATTTCAAATGTTAATATCTGGGGATTCTATTATTTACAAATACCAGTAAGAATTTGTGTTTATTCTGGCTTACTTTTTGTAATCTCCTATTCTGACAGATTCAACTATTTGCCTCAGGAAGGTTCAGAAGAAAAAGCTGTGTAAAATGTTCAGGTGCTTGAAGATGCTTTAGCAGGCAGTTTGTTTGCCTTGTGCAAACATATGCTGTTTGGACTAAGAGCACCCCAAATAGTCCCCTAATTTCAAGAGTGATGTTTGAGCACAGAGCCAAGAGTAAACCCTTATTGAGTAAAGCCAAGTATTCCTACACAAAAAGTAAAAAAGCAAAAAAAATGTTTAGCTTTAATATAAAAATTAATATTTCATTATCTCCATGAGATGATAAATGAGTGCCAATTAACTCAAGAGTTAATGATTTTACAGACTATGTCTACCAAATATTCATGCTGATTAGTTTAAATTTAGTATATTGATGAAATCAATCATTTCTTGCTATACTTCTAAAAAGAGTTAACATTAACTATACAGGCCTACAAAATACAACTATCATGGAAGGTAGACTTTTTCTAGAGAAATGTATACTTCTAAATACTTTTATATATCAGCAGGAAAAGTCAGTCAATCCAAGAATCATGGAGTTTTAAACTATATCTTAGAATGGACCAAAGGGATGGTCAGACACTATTTCTTTAGGATACAGAGGAAATCAAGGAAGATATGGAGACCAGTATCATTCTCCTTTCATCTATGCTCATCTGAACAATAACTATGGAAAAAGATATACCATGTAAAAACATCCACCTGATTAGTGATTTTGAGCATTCTAGGTCCAGAGCTACTTGCTCAGCCTTAGACAACTAAGAACCTTCAGTAGTACTCACACGTATCATGATCGTGCATTGCTCCTTCCAGAGTGCTTAAAGAGTAAAGATGCAACAAAAGAATTTCTATCCTTTCATTTTGTCTTGAGGTGCTAGGGGAGAGTGCTCGGAAAGGGTAATGCTCCGGGCTTAGGCCTGTTTCTATGCTCAGAAATCACTCCTGTTGGGCTCTCAGGAATGTATGGACTGCTATGGATCAAAATCAGTTAGGTGACTTGCAAGACAAACATTTCATATGCTGTACTATCACTCTGACATCAGGATGTTCTATTTTAAAAGCAAAAATTACTCATTATCATCTGTGGTTTGCTGAAGTATCATTTGTTTTATTCCCATGTACAACATTATAAAATGAATGGCACAGAAACAAAGACATAGAAAGGGATCTGCAAGACAAAACTACTAAAAATTAAGAACTTAGAGATATTAAAGTAGTATAACTGGTGGAGTACTGGTCAGAAAGCATACCACAATCAATTACATTGTCAAGATATAGAGTAAGGTCAATGATCAATTCACTTGTATATGCCACTTGTATATCTAAGGTATATAAATGCTTCAGCTCCAAGCTATTTAAGGTTTAAAATGTAAGATTGGAAAGAAAAACTGTCTGTTTGTCTTTGTTTTCCTCTATGTCTTCAATCTTTTGCTAATAGAAAGACAAGATATAATATAATATAAATATAGGTACTGATATGACCCTCAAAGGGTAATAATGCAAAAATTTTGTCTCTGCATACTAAAAAGGTTTAAAATTAAAATTCTGTAACTAACATGTGATTTAAAAAATTAAAAATTATCATGCATAATTTTATGACTATTCAAAAAACCTAAACACATATTTCAATGGCTGCTATTTAAATGTTTTTTATTTTATCAAAAATTTATAAATTCACAAATATACTTAGAATTAAAAATTATAATGCATAACATGGTGACTTCAGCTAACAGTATGTTAAAAATAAAAGTTGTCAAATAGTAAATCTTAAAATTCCCCATCACATTCATGCATATATGCATATATACCCTAGCCATATATAGGGAAAAAATGTTAGATCTGCTATGATGATTGTGATACAATATATGCAGAGATTAAATCATCATTGTAACTATTTTAAAACTAAAACTGATTATATAAAAATCTTGAAAAACTATTTTGAAGAAAAAAGAAATGAAAATAAATATGAAGTCTGCTATAAGAGAAAGATAAATTTATATGTTAGGTCTGCTATA
This sequence comes from Suncus etruscus, assembly GCF_024139225.1. Classification (NCBI taxonomy): domain Eukaryota; kingdom Metazoa; phylum Chordata; class Mammalia; order Eulipotyphla; family Soricidae; genus Suncus; species Suncus etruscus. Next base: position 86,900,797 of record NC_064855.1, on the reverse strand, counting down.
AAAGAAAGATATTTACTTTATAAGAAAATAAAATAAAAATTTAGCTGGACTATTTTAAATAATATAGGTTACTAGATTTGGAGAACTGACTCAATGTTATGGATGTATGCAAGACCAGTGCTTTTTCTTTATACTTTATGTCCCTTCTCTTTGCTACAGTTTGTAATATCTTGATTGATGCCTATTGAATCAACAGATACTGTGCCATTATTCAAGCAGTAATGAAAGAAATGAGAATTTTAGGAAGTAGTGAGTACTTGTCTACTTTATATTTTTCCTCCAGTTTGCTGCAAAACAAGTAAATGTTCCACTATAGAATAGGAATAATTTAATAAAAATAAGTATCATGGCAATCAATGATGTTATCATAATTGGCTAAATAATCATACTTTACATTCTGTAGGTAAATATACTGCTTCCTCGCACACACACATACACATTCCAAAAAAAAAAAAGGATATTTTTGGGATCCTCAAATAGGGACAATTGACATTTGAGTATTCCATTACTCAGTCTCTGATATAATCAGTAATATTTGGAAAAGTATAGAGTTACTAAGAAAAAGAAGAGTGAGTACCATGTAGTATGAGTATATCCTGGTACAATGTTCATATTTCTGTCAGAAAGCCACACTAGCATATGTGCATTTGTCTTTGGACATCCATCATTTGTCATCATTCTATGCATAAAACCATACATACAATTACATATTAACCTATATCCTGCTGTTATAAAGCATAATGTGTCTATTGTTTCAGCCCAACAGTGCTGAAAGCTTATTCATGACTTACTGTACAGGAATCACACTTGGAGGCTCTTACAGAATCATATGCAGTGTTAGGTCAGATTTCTAACCCGTCAATTATGTGCATGGCGAGTGCCCTACCCACTTATCTGTATCTCCAGTTAGCATTATTTTTTTTAACTTTCTACCAAAGAAATTTGTCAATAGATATTAGAAAAGTATTTTTTATTTATTTATTTATTTTTGCCACACTCGGTGGCGCTCAGAGGTTTCTCCTGGCTTTGGGGGATCATATGGGATTGAACTCAGATCTATCCTGGATCAGCCACATGCAAGGTAATCGCCCTACCGCTATGCTATCATTTTAGCCCTTAGAAAAGTCTTTATAAAATCTGAATACCCAGACATCATTCCAATAAAACAATTTTGTGCTTACCTGTTATATAGAGTTGAAGGTGGAATAGGATGGTACCTATATTTCAAGAGGTAAAGCAAAATGGAAATTACAATGAATTGAAAATATGGAAAATCCAATGAAGTATACTCACCAAAATAATATTTTCTACAGAGAATGTCAAAAGTGAAATAATGAAGGAAACAAAGCTCAATGGCTCCTGAACATGTTTAAGTTAATTGTGAGAAGAAATTTAATGTGATAAAATGGTGCTATATTGAGGTGGAAACTAAATCTATGCTATGTATTAGGAGTCATGGATACTATCTTTTGTTACAAGTTTTAAAGCATAAACTACAGATCGTTCAGAGGTTTCTGGGATTTTTTTCAGGGTTTATCTTCAAGACTTTTTTTTTCTTTTTGGTTTTTGGGCCACACTCGGTGACGTTTAGGGGTTACTGCTGTGCTCAGAAATTGCTCCTGGCTTGGGGGACCATATGGGATGTCAGGAAATCAAACTATGGTCAGTCATAGGCTAGCTTGGGCAAGGCAAATGCCTTACCACTTGTGCCACCGCTCCGGCCCCAAGATATATTTTAACTAAACTACTAATAAATTAATAGTTTTCTCTGTTGCAATTATTTTTCACTCAAGATGAATAAACACTGTTTAATAAAGGTGTAATGCCATAGCAAGAATCAAAATGTGACATAAAATTATACTCAAAATCATACTGAATACTGTAGAACCATGCAAAATAACAAACAAGATTTTTATTTAAATCTACTTAGAAAACAGCAAAGCATAATTTAAAAAATTGTTCTTTTGGCTTTTTTCTTTTCTTTCTTGTTTGTTTGTTTGCTTTTGGGAGACACCCAGGTGTGCTCAGGGGTTATTCCTGGTTCTGTGCTCAGAAATTAATCCTGTTGGGCTGAGCGACCATATGGGAAGCTGGAGATTAAATCCAGTCAGCTACATGCAAGGCAAACCCTCTACCTGCTGTGCTATTTTTCCAGCACCTCTTTTGACTTTGTATATTCTATTTGGTAACTCTGTAATACACATGCCAATTATAGTCTCTTGAATACTCACATATATATTTATTTTAGATGCAATCTCAACCAATCTCAAAGCAATATCATCCAAAAAGGATTTTGTTCAAAAATTGACAAAATAAAGACATGCTCAACTGAGTGTTTAAATAAATGAAGTAGATGACATTTCTAAGAATATTTACATGTGAGTTAAATTTCCACATATTACTATATAGTGTATATTTAACTATTAAAATGTAAATGTTCTTATAGTTGATATCTCCCTGCACTTATAAGTCTTTTTTCAAAAAAGATGAATGGTTTTCCTGTGATCACACAGAACAACTCAATAAATCAAATATCTAAATATTTTATAATTGTAATACTACAGACTTGTGAATTTTTCACCTTTAGACTTTAATAGAGAACTAGAAAAATTTAACTGTTGAATGAATTTATAAAATATAAATACAGTTTTAAAATTTAATTATACATTTAAAAGTATCTAAATTTCTACTTAAATACTCAACTAAATGATCATGACCTATATTACTATACAACCTACCATTTTTCTATACCAATAGTTTCTCAAGAAATAGCAAATAAATTATTTTAATTTGGTTATTGCCAAATATCTCAATTAAACTGTTCTATTAAATACCAGACAGAAGGAATTGAGAAAAACTATCAAAAATCTTTTCAAGGTACCAGAATGATGGTACAGTGGGTAGTGTTTTGTCTTGCCTGTAGTTGGCCTGGGTAGAATAATAAGAATTCCTTTTGTCCGCTGAGTAACTTCTGAGTACAGAGTCAGAAGTAAGCTCTGAATATTGCAAGATGTGACACTGTAAAAATAAATATATATTTCATTTTGAGTGTTTTTTGTGATGCTATATACACATTACAGTTACTATACTTTTAAGTAGAAAAATTCAAGGACACTGAGTGAAATATGTTTATTGTACATCTATCACATATATATGCAGAGATTTTTTTTATTAATCCAGACTATAGCTATCTACACCCATAAAATATCACACCTGAATTACAGGTTTTTGGTTTTGGAAAGCTCATATCAAAAGAAAATACCAGATACCCAATAATAAAAGTAACTCTGAAATATTCACCAAATATCTTAATTTTAAATGTTTTCAGCAAAATGATATTATTATCAAACTGTACAAACAGAAAAAATAATTAATGCATAGTATTTTTTTGATTCAGCAACCTATTGTTATTTTATGAGTAATGACTATTGGATAGTAAAACCTCTATTTTGAGGCCAGAATGAAACAGTTATAAAATGCCACTGTTCAACAGATTCCTTGTCTCAGGGCATAAAATCATGAGGTGAGCTATAAATCTCTCGGGCAACTACAATGTGGAGATAAGTCTGTGCGTTTGTCTTTCAGGATACCTCAACAATTTTCCTTCCCCAGGGACAAGGACAGAAGCAACCTGGATAAACAAACACTTATCACTAAGATGCAAGAAGCAACTTGCAGTAAAAAAAATAATAAAAAACAATAACCCAAATGCTACTTCCTAGGACTGTCATGTAGGTACATGGTTGGGAGAGCACACATTTAAGAAAGAGTATACAAACATTGACAAAATAAAATATTAATAATTTTATTCTGACATCCTTATCTGGTGTAGAGAAGTACTTTCCCCCTCCACAAGAGTCCTGTTTTTAAGAGAATTTTATGCCTATAATTAAGTGAATTATTTGTAAAAACAAACCTGTGTACCAGCTTTCTACCCCCAATCATCAACTCTGTGACTTGAAGGATGTTTTTAAAGATTTTCTGTGCTCTCAATGCATAATTTGCTAGTATTGTAAATGAAATGAGTACGTTATATGACATGGCATATCTTAAAATGGAAATGTTACCGAGCTGGGCTTAACCATATGATTTCTTTCATAGAATAGATTTCTCTCATGGTGAAAAAAATCAGATTCAAAGAATAAAATCAAACAACTATGCTGTTGTTAATTTGAGGATGGAGAAGATATGAGTCAAAGAGTAATGATTACTACTGATGACTACTGAGCAGGCTACTAAGGACCATAGAGTGATGCCAAAGTGTCACAATTTCCAAACAAGGTAAAGGTCCAAACCCCACATTTCACTGCTTCAATCAGACTGAAGCAAGTTGACAAAGTTATGGAACAGTCATACTTTTGGAAATGCTATCACAGCTACAGGAATAGTTGCAATGCCTGTAGAAGATACAATATCTACAAAAGCAAATGAGAGAGGAAAACATATCTTTCTTCTCAGATTTGAGCAATTAACTATACATCGATGTCAGATATTATATGTGATCTGCTAAGGCCCCCAAAATAAAGAACATCACAATTTATCCAGGCTTCCTATAAAGGTGATTGATTTATGCATCGAACAAAAAGGGAAAATTTCCAAGTATACATTCTAATACTGTAAGTGGAATGTACAAAGAAAATTCACACTCAAAAATTCAAAAATTTTTAATTCATTTAATCATTTTAATAGTTTTGATAGGAGTGATAATTGAGAAAACAAAATGATGATATATTCTGTTTATGTATAGTTGGTACGAAGGATACTTACAGTTGTCAAGACTTATGAAAAATTAGTTTAAATTTGGAAATAAAACAGTCAACATAAAAATAACACCTCTGATTTAGCAAACTATGGGACTAATCTACATAGAAAAATGCTTTGCACTCTAAAGTTGAGCTGCTGTATAGTATCTTGAACTACAATTTTTGGCAAGCATCAGGGAACACTACCAATACATATTGAAGGCCTTTTCTAAAGTATATGAATTGATTTAGTCTTTAAGTATTAATGAAATAGAAAAAAAACAAATGTTTTAAATAGCTAAAACATATTTTTTGATGTGACACCAGTGTTGCTTATGGAATTGCAGAGGCTAGATAAAAATAAATAATAATTCTGTTGACAATATTCCACTCTAGTAGCCATTCTTGTTAGCAGTTCTGAAGGGCAAAGATTGTCAACCAGCCCTCCTTATCAACCAGTCATGTGTTGGTAAAAAATCTTTCCAAGAGTGTGAAAAGCTTGAGATGAGAGCAGAATGTGCCTTTTAAAAGACAATATATTGGGGCCAGAGAAATAGCATGGAGATAGGACATTTGCCTTTCATGCGGATGGCATCCCATATGGTCCCCTGTGCCTGCAAGGAGCGATTTCTGAGTGTAGAGCCAGGAGTAACCCCTGAGCACTGCCGGGTGTGACCCAAAAACCAAAAAAAAAAAAAGAAAAAAACAATATATTGGTCCAACTGACAGAGTGGAGGCCTTCAGAGAGAGACTTGCTTTTTAGCGCCTGATTTAGGGAGTTCTTTGTTGTGTGATAGTCTACTAGGTGGAAAATTTCTGATTTCCAAAAATTGGATAATTCTGGGAGGTAGCTGATGATGAACATCTAATTAATTTTAGAGATGATACAAGAAATTGTTATGTAAAATGTGCTGAGCCCATCATGAGAAAGGATTCTAATACACATAATACAATTTGAGCATAACTAAGGTGGAGCATTACTAGGCCAATTCTAGGAGTTAAGCAGCAGAATGAATATCCATAGGGCCTCCTAAGTCTCCTGGGCATAGCTGAGATGTGACCAGGGAGAGTACAGCTGACTGTGCTAGCAGGGACGGTCTCAGCCTGACAGGCATTTCAGATATAGGAATGAAAATGGATATTTTTTTACTTGTGCCATTCACAGTTTTTTGCCCTCACAGGATTGCTATATAAAATAGTGCATCTCGCAGAAAATTAATTACTCTGTGGTCTTTAATCTTTTCATTCAGACTGTAATTTTTCTTTCACCAACTGTGTAGATTCTATATTATTTCTATTAGAACATGTGAAACAAACAAAAATAGCCTCTCCTTATAAATCAGATCTGGATAGGAAAACCACCTTGGATATTTTAGAAGCACTTAAGTACAAGTATGTAAAAAAACAGAAATGTCAATTATACATTTTAAAAGCAACTTCACATTGATTTTGGCTCTGAGAAACTCAGTTTTAATTTGTAAACTAGGTTTGATTGTGTATATTTAGCTATATGATCTTCTGTGTGTATATTTCTGTGTGTACAGGAATATACTTTCTGTGTTTTTCTTCTAAAGCAAAGACTTTGAACTCTTATCCCAAAAGAATTTCAAAGCAACCAGGAAGGCAGGTAAAGGTAAACTGTGGGGAATAAGGGAAGCTTTTATCTCTCAGTTACTTGCTTCACAGCACTGCTTCTTCTGCTGTATACCAGATGGCTTCTGCCAGCACTAGGGAACTAGGGACTCATTTGTTCCCGCCCATACTCCTTGCTGCTTTCCACAGCTTCTGCTCATAGTTCCTCATTAGCCACAGATATACTGTCTGTCAACCAGGAAGTGGGGATCACTGTTCCATTGTCATTAGAGCACCTCATCTATCATTCCAGAGGAGAGTGAGCAAAAAATTCAAAACAACAGTTTGTAGTTTGTTTTAATAAAAATCCTATTTCATCTCCAAACCTCTATTAGGCACAAAGGTCAGGAGGACAGTGAACTTACTTAACCTGAGTCCTTGGAAAGAAAAAACATTTGGGTTGGTGTCCACTTTGTAGATAAATTTCATGAGGAAAGTCTTATTGTAGCAGACATATACTCAATTTTGAGACACAGAGCTGCAGATTTCTACAGCAATTTTCACTACCTCTGGATATATTTCAAATCTCCCATATTTTGCTGATAGATTGGATGTGAAATTTAAGAGCAAGTGTGAAGTAAAAAGTGATTTTGAGCTTTTTTGGTCTTAAGTACTGTATAGATAAAGTATTATATTTTTAAATTGGAAAATATTGTGAAAATACTTTATTTGCAGGAAGTTGATCTAGGTTTGGAACATTAATGGGCCCATGATAGAAATGGATGGAGCTTGGTTCCTTAAACAAGATTAAGAAACATAATTTTTAATTTCCTCAAAACAAGTTAAACAACTTCCATAATATCTGGTCTGAATCTATGGAGAAAAAAAGAAAAAAATTACATAAATTAAAATGATTGCTCATTTAAAATTCATTTCAAATTGAATATATTTTGCTTTAAGAACATATAAGCATTATTGGGAGCTGATGTTAAAATTGCTAATAAATATTTTATGGTCTTAGAATATTATTTGAAGGAAACAAAATGTTAAAGTTGTATTACATTATTTTTAGAAAGTAAAAAGCAATTAAATATATGTATTCAATTAATATAGGTAGCTGTTTTTACTATAAGCCCACAAAAATCATCAGAAATAAGTTTGTATATAAGTTTATGTATAGTTCCTTTCTAACTAAATGTATCCAAATACATATGTAAGAAATATTATTATATATATTCCTTATAACTAATAAACTAATTTTTTCTCAGGATTTGTGGAAATCATAAAATTCTTACAAACATGATAATGCAGTATTTTCATCATATATATTCAATAACTGTCTGAAGTTCAAAGGATTGATATGACCCAAGAAAAAAGTAAGGCTAATAAAACTGGAAACTCATTGAGTTTAAAATAGGTGATGACCATGAACATAGAAGTACAGTGTTTCAAATTGACAGGACAGTATAAATCTATGCTAGGATCACTTGATATAGGCCTGTCTGATAAAACTATAAATCTACAGAGATTCATTAAATGGCATTATGAAAAGACAAAAAAAAAAAAAAACCAAAGAAATAAAAAAAGTGTGAAGATAAAAATCCTCTTCAATTAAAACAAGAAGCTTACATTTATTCTTAAATCATTAAGGCAAAGAGGAAAAGACAATTACTAGATATTATCAAAAAGATTCTTCAAAGTCTAATTAACTACTTTGCACAATTAATTATTAGCACACATTATAATACTTTGTGCAAATCAATTATATTCTACGTGTGTTTAAATATGATGTGCATACATATATGTGTTTTATAAAATTATACTAAAATAATTTTAATGATAAAGAATTTTTCAATTCTTTATTTGGGGTAGTCATTGTACGACAGGTAGAAACTTACTCTGTACTATTTCACTAGCCCCAAGTTTAATATATATTTAATTATAAAATTTAAAACAAAAAAATGATATACTTTATTTTAACCTCTGTGTAAGAGTGTATAGTAGTTTCTTTTGCAACCTTTTATTTTATTAATTTATTTTTAATAATATCTTTTTTAAGCACTATGATTACAAACACGTTTGTAGTTGGATTTCAGTCTTAAAAAATATTCCCATCACCAGTGCAATCTTCCTGCCACCAATGCCCTCATTTCCATCATACCTTATCATCTGCATGTCTTTGAGACAGGCATTCTATTTCTCTCACTCACTACCATTGTCATGATAGTTATTAGTGTAATTATTTCTCTAATTTCTCTACTCTTAGTGGTAAGCTTCATATTGAGTGGTAAGTTCACCACACTTTATGGTAAGCTTCATATCGAGGGCCTGACCTCCTAGCCCTCATCTCTATTGTATCTGTGTATTATTAAAATACTGTTTTTTATTTTTCATAAATTTCACAGATCAGAGAGACTATTCTTTGTCAATCTCTCTTCCTCTGACTTACGTCATTCACCATAATAGTTTTCATATCCATCCCTGTATAGGAAAATTTCATGACTTCATTTTTGTTGAAGGCTGCAAAGTATTCCACTGTGTATATGTACTACGGCTTCTTTAGCTAAAGCCACTCATCATCTCATCTCGCATCTGGGTTGTTTCCAGATTCTGGTTATTGTAAATAGCACTGCAATGAATATAGGTGTGCAGAGGGTATTTTGTATTCTGTTTTTTGTGTTCCCAAGGCATATCCCTAGGATTGGTATGGCTGGAACATATGGGAACTCAATTTCCATTTTTTTGAGGAATCTCTACATTTTCCATAAAGGATGGACTAGATGGCATTCCCACCGGCAGTAAATGAAAAATTTTAAAATCACCAGACATGATAAGTTAAAATTAATTGTATTTAAGGTGATAATTGGTTCAAAATGTGCCAGCTAAACTAATCCCAAAAAGTCAGTAGAGCCCAGATATGATAAAAGAAGAATTATTATCTGGCTTTTTTACAGCGTCTAGAGCCACAATCATTGTATTCTTTGTATCTCAACCAGTCCTATGTCTACAAAGTGGTGCATATCTTCTTTAAGCTCCTCTCTTCCTCTGAGTTCACATTTGCATTTGTGTTATAGAAGTCCTTGTGATCATATCAGGATTTTCCGAATCATCTAGAATAACCCCTTATCTAAATTTCCTAGTTTCTATATATGTTATAGATTCATTAGCCCCAATAGGATACATGTAGAAAAAAATACCTGTGTTTGGGCATGTTTTTGATTAATGATCATTAATTTTGAGAAAAAGCAAATGTCTCTTAACATTCTATTATATGAGCCATTCAGTTTAAATATTATTTCTTTAACAAATGTTTTTCCAACTTTATGAACATATTGAAAAATTTAAAAATGAAACTCAAAATATATATATACTCTTGTAATATATATATATATAACCTTAGCAATATAAAATTAGGAAAGAGAAAACTAGATTATGATAATAAATTATGTAAGCTTTAGATGGATCATTAATGTATTCAACAAATTTGTACCAAGGCCTAACTTCACCACTGAAGAAAATAAGCATCCAAATTATAGGAGAAAACAGTAAAAACAGCTGCATTCAGGCAATAAATTACTTTAGGTAAAATATATTAAACCAATAATGTTTGTTTGTTTGGGTTTTGGTTTATACCTAGTGGGTGCTCAGGTATGAGCTCAGAAATCAGTCCTGAGGGGCCGGGCGTTGGCGCAAGAGGTAAGGTGCCTGCCTTGCCTGCGCTAGCCTTGGACGGACCGCGGTTCGATCCCCCGGTGTCCCATATGGTCCCCCAAGCCAGGAGCAACTTCTGAGTGCATAGCCAGGAGTAACCCCTGAGCGTCAACGGGTGTGGCCCAAAAAACAAACAAAAAAAAAAGAAATCACTCCTGATAAACTTCGGGGAAAACACAAGGTGCCAGACATTGAATTCAGGACATTCATGTGGTGCAAGGCAGCACTCTATTTGTCTCTCCAGCCCCAAGATACTAGTTTTTTCATACCTTATGTGCAAACAATTACAAGTTTATATGTAGGCTCTACACATATTATATGTGTTTTATAATTAAGAGTATAATATTTGGGTGTTTTGTCTTGATCATGTGATTGTGGGAGATAAATATGTGTGTCTGAGTATTTCAAGGTGTTTAAAATAAATGAGAATAAAATATTTATAAGCATTGTATATTTATATATATAAAAGGTAGTGTGTCAGTGGTTCCCAATGCAATTATTGGATTAGCCATGTTAATTTTCCCTTGAGTGAATCTGAAAATTTGTGAATTTGCTTATGGTTATACACTAGCTATTGTTTGAGCATCTATCATACTTAATTCAAATAAGCATAATAAAATTTATCCAACATAGAAAATTATATCAATACTACTGATCTTGAGAAATATGCAAGTGTATTGAAAATGTTGTTAATTTTGATGAGGATCTTATAATATTTTCACAAAGTAATGAATCAATAACCTTCTTGATGATTTTCTGTTTCATGAGATAAAATAAAACCTGAGGAAACTGTATCACATCCTTTCACATCTTTGAATATTCAAGACATATTTACTGTCCTTATATTAAATAACACCTTTTCAATGCAAACAAACATCCTAACAAATAATCATTATTAAAAATTATTAGAGTAGCAACTTGTTTTACCTTGTGAAATAAAAATTTGTAAACTAAAGGGTAAGAGATGACTGTTTAAGATTAAGTTTCTTTGTGGTAAATATACACAATGGAATACTATGCAGCTTTCAGCAAAAATGAAGTCATGAAATTTTCCTATATATGAATGGACATGGAAACTATTATGCAGAGTGAAATAAGTCAAAAGGAGAGAGATAGAGAATAGTCTCACTCATTTGTGAGATTTAAGAAAAATAAAGGACAATACTGAAATAATTCCCAGAGACAAAAGAGGGGAGGGCTGAAAGTAACAGTTCACCATGTGAAGCTTACCACAAAGAGTGGTGAGTGCAGTTAGATAAATATCTACACTAATAACTATCATGACAATGGTAGTGAATGCGAGAAATAAAATTTTTGTTTCAACTACAAGTAGGGGGTAGGGAAGGAAAGAGATGGGGGCATTGGTCGCAGGAAGATTGCACTGTTGTTCTTTTGTGTAATTAAACCTAACTACAAATATGTTTGTCATCATGGTGCCTAAATAAATATGTTATTTTAAAAATAAAGAAATAGATAAAGTAGTGAGAGATAGTACAGGATGATTTTACTCATACATAAAATATGAATAAATAAAGTAAACTAATTAGTAAGAAACAACCAAACCAATGCCTAGACTTGATGAAAACCATGGTGGTCACCAGTAGGAAAGGGGAGCAAGAGGGAAAAATTAGAAGATACTTTTTAGTTCTAAGACTGCCCTGGAATTTTGGTGATGGGAATGATTGCAATTAAACACAAAGAAATGGGAATCTAAACTCTAATGTTACTATTGTTTGTAAATAAATCAATAAAATATATTGGGGCCGGTGTGGTGGCGCTAGAGGTAAGGTGTCTGCCTTGCAAGCGCTAGCCAAGGAAGGACCGCGGTTTCATCCCCTGGCGTCCCATATGGTCCCCCAAGCCAGGGGCAGTTTCTGAGTGCTTAGCCAGGAGTAACCCCTGAGCATCAAACGGGTGTGGCCCGAATAACCAAAAAAATAAATAAAATAAAATATATTAAAATATATATACCATATATTAAGAATATTTTTCTATTGATTGATTTATTGTTCACTTTATTAGTAAAACAGATAATCATATTTATTTTATGTTTGGAATCTATATATTAGTGCAAACTATTAACTAGATAAAATTATAGGAAATATTCAAATTCTAATGATCCAGCTATTTGATAATTATACCATCTTGTTTCCAGTATAGTTATCATTTTTAATAACATCACTGACTAGATGAACTAGATATACTGTTTTTAATGCCACCTCTTTCATCATGTTTTCTATATTTCTTCAGTTCCATTTATTTTCAGGTTCATTCTGCAGAAGAAAAGCCTGAAATGATATCACCAATTTATTACTGCATTTGTCTGGGGGCAGTTTTTCTGATTGAAATGACACTAAAATCCATTGGGAAGTAGAAACTGTAGACTTGATGAGGATATAACCCACACAGCTGTGATCAAACCTTTGACTCTGTTACTATAAGCTGTCAAAATAAACTGATATAAAATATGAGAAAAAGAGAGTTCTTATTTTTGACTGTCAAAGACACTCTCATAATTCTCAAAATACTGTGGCTTCATTATATAAAAGATGCATACTTTTGCTATCATAAAGTGTTAAGATGCATAATATATAGGTTTTGTATAAATGCCAAAGTCAGGCTTATTTATTAGCACAAAGATATTCATGTTGCAGTCTCATGGAGAAGGTTATTTCTATAAAACTGCATACAGTTTATTTTTAAAACATATACTTATAATAGCTGTGTGCTGACATTTCCCAATTGAAATAGCTGTGCAGAATGTCACAGTTGTTATTTCACTATTATTACTATGCATTATTGCATATAGAGAATAATTTTTTCTTTCTGGAGAGAGCTGGCTTTTGGAGGTCCAGATTAGATACACCAATCTACTTCTATTTCTTATTTTCCTTTTTTTGCATTATCTCTCACATCTGTAATAAAATCCAAGTGAAAATGCCATCATTATATCAGTTTTATGTCCATTTTATAAAGAAGTTACTCCAATAAGCCATCTGTTATAAATAAATTATTTGGTATACTGAATTTATTTTGTGGGCTTTTGGTCTGCCTAAAATTTCATAATATTATTCTCTCTTTAAACATTTTTAAAGACTTTAAAGTGATATCAGAGGAAATGAACAATCAAACTAATCTTCTGCCTGTGGGCTCATCTTTAATACATTACTATCTGTCTAGATTTTCATTTTGATAAGCAAGGAGCCCCAGACCATACCAAAGTCATTTATCTCTGGAGGTTACAACCAAAGCATTGCTGCTTTCTTTATGAGTGAACAAATTATTTCCAGATAAAGATACAATAACATTTTATTCAGGGTAAATATGATTAGATATAATTGTTCTAATCTGTCAATCACAATATTTCTAACATTATTAGAAATATATAAAGTATTTAAGGTTTAAGATCATTTCACGCTTGTAAATTTTGACATTAAAATAGGAGAGAGATTATCCCTGTTAGTGTGGTTATATATTGAATCTGCACATGTCAGATGATGTAAAAACACAGCTTCTAGGTAAACATGCAGAATCAGAAAATTATTGGCCTCTTATAATATGGCGTGATTAATTTTTAATCAGTGCAATATAGCTTTGTTCTTGTAGGTCCTCTGGTGACCTTCCCACGTTGTGTTCAGGAGGCCTTAGAACCCCACCTATGATTGCTACAATTTCCTCTTCCCCAATAGTGTTTAATGGATGAGAAAGAGGTCTTTAATTCATGCTCTTCATAAGAAAATTTGACTATATATCTTGCTTCCATTTTTTATTTATCTAAGTTTCAAGAAATGGTTTTTATATTGAAAGGATTAATGATATCCAATTTCCCCAACTGAATCAAATATGAGGTGGTAACTAATTATTTAATACTAAAACTGTAATTCCTTTAAGTTTAAAATTTTAAGGATGAACTCCAAGCATGACAAGTAAATATTTTCTCCCATATTATTAATGCACTTGATAAATATTTGAAGAAAATTTTATTAAAAGAAGTTTAATTAAGTTTAGGAGTAACCCCTGAGCATCAATGGTTGTGGCCCCAAAACAAACAAAATAAACAAAAAAAATAAATTTAGGAAACACTTATCTATTTAATGAAGAAAACATAAAGAAATAAAAACGGGGTGCAAAATAGTAAAGACTATTTTCATATATTCTGATGGTCATAATTTTTTGACCATGATGCATAATCACTGTCATAAAGTCCTTAATTAAAATTTCTTTTTAAATTTTATGTATTATGCAAAGTTTTAATATCGTTAATTTTTTGTTTGTTTTTGTTTGGGGGGCCACATCCGGTTATGTTCAGATTTTACTCATGGCTATGCGTTCAGAAATAGCTTCTGGTTCAGGGGACCATATGGGATATGCTGGGGGGATTCAACTGAGGTCTGTCCTAGGTCAGCTGCATGCAAGGCAAACGCTCTAACGCTAAGCTATCTCTTTGACCCCTCATTAGTTTGATTTTAATAGTACTTCTGTACAGGGATAACAAAACAATGTTTAGCTAAAGAAATATTACCAGAATGTGTTAATATGTGTGTATATATATATATACATATATATATCAGTGTGTGAAGAATCACTAGACTATTACAGATTCAAATATTGTTGACAATTTATATGCAAAAATTTTGAGGAAATCATTTTGTGAGTATCTCCACTTATTCATTGCTACAAGAAAGCAATTAGCAGAGACTTGATATAACTTTTGTAATCTTAAAATTTTTAAAGGTAAAATATTACTAGACTGAAAATGTCAGTATTTTGAAGAATATATGTTAAAAAAAGCTACATGCTGTATATTATGTGGCATGCTCAGAGATAAAAATTAAAAGTAGTTCTGGGCTGGAGAGATAGTACAGTTGGAAGGAATTTTCCTTAAACTCTACTAATCTGGGCTCTAACTAACACTACATATGATCTCCTGAGTACTGCCAGCAGTGATCCTGTGCATAGAGCATGGTTTGGAATCATGACTCAAAAATTATATGATCTGTAATATGTAGCAAATATGTGCATATTTATAGTTCTTTTTTCAAGTGTTTTTATACTAGTGAGAGATGAAAATTAAATGTCAAATTTTAAATAAGAGCAGTTGATAAAAACTGTAGATAAACCTCTGAGTTTATATAAAAGTTTAAAATTTCTACAAAAGTGATGGAGGAGGCTATGTTTATGTTTGGGAATAAACACCCTAAGAGGCATTATTAAAGAGATATTAAACATACAAAGGAAATATAGGTCGTATGACTTGTGTAAATACCAAGATCTCTAGCTACAGAGGATTGATTTTATCATCCACAGCTGAACAGAAAGTTTCCTGGCACCATAAAAAGACCTTGGGGTGTGGCAATGAGCATGTATGGAGCCAGTAGTCATTTCTATGGCAGTATGCTTCAAGGGTGGAGAAATCCTGAATCTCTTAGGCCAAAGAATAGAATTCCTTTTCTTATTTCCCCAATACTTACTGTGACTAAACAAAAAAAAAAAATAAATAAAAAAATAAAAAAGAAAGCACAAAACCTTGCCACACCAGCACTCCTTCCTTTGTTTTTTTGTTTTTTCTTTTTCTCTTTTTATTCTTTTTTCTTTTTCTTTATTTTTTTCTTTTCTTTCTTTTTCACTCTTGTAGTTATTATTTGGTGATTTTGTTGTTGCTGCTGATGGGTTCTTTGCTTTTTCTTTTTTGGTAGTTACTGTCTTATTTTTTTTTTACACTGCTGTTTGTTGGTTTTGTTGTTGTTGTTGTTATGTAATTTTTCTTCCTCCTTTTCCTCCTCCTTCCCTCTCCCCCTGCTCCTCCTCTCCCTCCTTCTCCTCTTCTTTTCTGTCTTCCAGCAGAACCACACAACTTGAGTCATCTTGTTCTGCCTCATGAATTGAGGAGGAAATTAAAAATGAATGGTAACAGGACCAAACAGCCATACAATCATTGAACAGAAATAAAAATATGATCAGACTTAAACCCAAACTCAAAGTCAACAACAACAGAATCAATTCCCTACCTACAACAAGCTATACACAAAGGAGAACAGTTACACTAGCACATGGGAAGTCTAAGGAGGAAGATAGGGGACACATACTGGGAAAAAGGATATAGGGAGGACAACCCTGGTAGTGGGAATGGCTCTGATTCATTGTCATTATGTACCTTAAATATTACTATGAAAGATTTGTTATTCACTTTTGATAACAATAAAAATTATTTAAAATTTTTTTACAGAAGTATGAACTCTACCTTGAATTTAACATTAAAATTTAACATTATACAGATATTTATAATATTTGGTTCATTTATTACTGTAGAATTATACAAGCATATTTTCTTAATGACTCTCTAATAGGTAATTTTTTTCCTTGATTTTTTTTGCATGAAATAAATCTTTCTTTCTGAGTTTAAAAATTCTGATAATTCAATCATTCAACTCATTGCAATTCTGTCTTTTATTTCTAAAAATCTGTTTCCCTTGATGTCACTCTTACTGCTACTCATGTGTGTAGTTTATGTGTTCAGACGAGCAAGGACATAAATCTTACCCAGGTTTGATCCTGGCAACATCTATGGACCACAGGCACTGTCTGGAATAATCTGTGATCTTTCCTCAGAGCCAGTAGGAAGTTCTAAACACAGCCAAGGAGTGTAATAATAATAATAATAATAATATAATAAAGATAATGATAACAGTAATAAATACAACAAAACAGTAATGATGAATTTAATAATAATAATAATATTATTAAAAGCTTTGAACTCCTGTGTGTGTTTATGTGCAAGTTCCCATGGTTATGTGTGCGTTAAGTGAAAGGTTTTGGGCCACAACCAGCTTTGGTCAGGGCATATTACTGACTTTGTGCTGAGGTATCACTTCTGGCAATGATCAGGGGGCTACATATGGTTCCAGGAATAAAATATAGATCAGATGCATGAAAGACTGCATAATCTGTCTTGGGTATAAATCCCATATATTTTTTTCAAACATATAAGTAGATACATTAACTTTCCTTTGAATCTATTCCCTTTCTAAAAGTCATCTAATCTCTGTCTGAAAACCTACTAATGCATAAGGAATATATGCATTTTTAATATACTTTTACTTAGACTTACAAGAATATATGTATTTTAATGTACTTTTACAAATTCCTCTCTTTGGGCATTCTGCTTTATTTCAGAAAATAATAAACTTGAATTAGTTTAACTACAAAATACAACGAAAAAGAATCTATGAGACTGCAAAATTAGCTTCTGGTCAAAATACATAAAGCTTTATTACCTGTAAGGAGTTTTATCCTTCACTTTTTTTGTGACACTGAACTTAGCCTAAAAATGAAATAAAATCAAAAGTGAATTCTTAGAGAGTTAAAGTAATAAAAATAGATCTCAGTTTATATATATATATATAATATATATATATGACTAATAATGTCAAAATATATTAAGAGAAAAGACACTAAGTAATATGAACATGTAAGATCAGACTCCTGTTTCTGACATTGATGTTTAGAGAATAAAATATGTATAGTTGTCTTTTATTTTATAAACTTTTGTTTTGTTTCATGGGCCACACCTGACAGTATTCAGAACTTCCTCCTACCTCCCCAGAGACTTGATTCCCAATTAGGAATCACTCAACTGGTACTCAAGGCACCAAATGGGGTGCTAGGAATAAAGCTAGTCTAGCCAAGTACAAGGCAACTCCTTGCCCATTATATTACTCCCTATCCCCAAATATCTAAAAATAATTTAAACTAAGATTATATATTTAAAATTGCTTGTATTAACTTTATGATCAATATTTCTGCTCTCTGTCTCTTATAATTTTCCCTTTGTGTCACAATTATTAGCAAATGCAGATCTGTGGACTAGCAGACTTTAAATTTTATGCGAAAAAGACAAATAAGCATAGATTGAAAACTTCTAGAAGAAAGCTCACTGTCTATTTTTTCTAAATAATGAATAATTTTTCTTTTTGGTTGAACTAATAGCATCACTTATTTAGAGAAACTTGCATATCAATTCAAGGGCATTTATTGTTTTACTGTCATCCCTAATACATCACTCACAATATTCTCTTATTAGAGTTACCTTCTGAACAAAATGTTGGTTCACTATTTGCTTGTCCTATTGGTAGAAAGCTATGATATCTATGGTCCAATGTGTATATATATAGTTGATATCTATAGTCCAATCGTAAATTAATGAAAGATGTCTTCACATCAGCAATCAATTATTGAACACAACTAGGATATTTAAGATTTAACTTTTATATTTACCTGTCAGGAGAGATACCATGATCGCAAAAGTGATTATCCAGGGTGAGGCTTATCCATTGTACCCTGGATGTGCACCCCTAAAATTTCCTCAAATGTTGGAAACTGGACTGCATAATTTGTGGTAGTGGGGGACTGCATTTGTACTCTTCTCTTAAAAAAAGATTTCACTTTTATTCTGACAGTTCCTAATCACAAAGAATATTTGATTTCTCAAATTATGTTTTTATGTTTTGGGACTCCCTTCCATTTTTGAGAGTCACAAATCCAGTCTGTTACTTGTGTAACTGATAGATTACAGGCCAATGTTGCCAGATTTACCACTCCATCAAACATTTAGTTCAATAGCTTGCTAGAGTAAATCACAATACTCAGGAATCCTACTTGCTCCTTAGAATCTATACTAACAACAAATAATATATCTCTGCAATAGATATATGGACAAAGTTTAAGAAAACTATCTAAGGGCCATAGCTGTGGCACAAACAGTAGGGCATCTGCCTTGCACGCACTAACCTAGAATGAACTGCGGTTCTATCCCCAGACATCCTATATGGTCCCCTAAGCTAGGAGCGATTTCTTAGCACATAGCCAAGCGTAACCCCTGAGCATCAACGGGGTGCGGCCCACCCCACTCCCACCCCCCAAAAAAGAAAAGAAAAACTGTCTGAATGACCTGTGCTTTCTCCAATACTTTCATGTACACTGTACAGGTGTCAGAAGTTCACCATTTATATTTAATGTATACTGTAGAACTTTGAAAAGGTTCATTAAATCATTAGCTGTTATCAATTAAAATCAGTATGCAGCCTTCCCAGAAACTCTGGAAGTAAATTGTAAACTCCAAACTTCTAAACATATGACTAATTGACTCTTCAGTCAGCAAGAACATGAATTTCCCCAAAGTTACCTTCTTTAACAAGAGTCTCTTTTATCCTTCTTTGTACTTAGGAAGGTCAAATGTCTTGAGAACTATGAGTCAGGGACGATGAAGGATGCAAACACAATATGTATCAAAAAAAGTATTTTGATCTTCTAATTGATATATGTATATACATAACAAATCATAATATTTCAACATATTATTCTCTAAACTTCTTATAGTGTGGATGCACAGTTCACTTAAGAACTGTGTTTTCCAATATTGAGAAGAGTCTACTTTTGAGCACAAGACTGAGAACAAAACATTTTTGATGTGTAGTTGAAAAATATTTAATTTATTCCATAATAGAGGAAACACATCTTAGTGGTCTACACCAGGGTTTTAGGGATTTGAATGAAAGGCTCTACATTATCTAAAACCCTTGTAATTAATTACTTTTAATTGATTATCTGCTCTAATGGTCCATTAGTGAGCATGAGAATTAAATCAACTCATGTATTTTCTGATAGCATATATCACCAATTCAGTCCATTTTCTAAGTTAACAATTTTCATATTCTTTTTATTGAGAAACATTTGCTTGTTCTCTAATGAGCAATTTGAAAAGTATTCTTTATTATATTTTTTAATCTTCCTACTAAAATATATTTTATAAGTCTTAAATATTTATATGAAAATATTATAGATTGCTGATCTGGCTAATCAAACGAAGTAGGTATTCTGGGTGGCACAATGTTGCAAGTCACCAAAATCTGTATTGTCGCTCCTAATGTAGGTAATATAGGTGAAGCAGGGAGCCAGGAATTATAGCCTCTACAGTTGAAGAGTGTTAGTATCATAATTAATGTTAAATTTCTCACATCTGCCTTGGGAGATGTGAAATGGTAAAGCCTATCACAGATAATTGTATAGCAAACCTAGGTCTGGGTAAACAAGTGTTTGCTCTTTGAAGGAAAATAAAATTGCTTTTTGCCCTCTATCCAAGTATCCAGGTCCATCATCTATGCTCATAGTAAAGAATCTCATGAGGCAGATAGTAAGACAAAAACGAACACTGAAATTAAGGCAGGAGATAAGAGAGAGAAAAAATATTCAAGAGA
The DNA here is from genome assembly GCF_024139225.1 of Suncus etruscus. NCBI lineage: Eukaryota > Metazoa > Chordata > Mammalia > Eulipotyphla > Soricidae > Suncus > Suncus etruscus. The sequence goes on along the minus strand of NC_064855.1, from coordinate 86,880,519 downwards.
GAATGTTGTCTTCACCTGAGAGTTAAGACTCTAATGTTCACATCTCAAGTTAAGATGTGGGCAAACTACCATGCACTCACTTGTTCAGTAAAGTTAGTTTGACTGGGTTTTCTTTCTGCCAGATCCTCTCATTTGAGGTTTTCTCTATAAATGGGTCTATTGCTAAGGTGCTGCCAAGAGAAAGAACTTAGAAATTTTGTAGTCTTCATTCATATTATCACTTAATCTTTTGTTTCTCCTGATGTCTCTACTTTCAAGATTCTCAGAATCCCCCTCAGATTTCTGGGCTTGTATTGATAACCTATGTTTTGACATATCATTTGGATTTTGTTCTTGATATTTTTCAGTACTTTAGGTTGGAGACAAAATAATGTGCATTTGTATCTTGGTTTTGTTAATTCCCAAAAGACAAACTTATTACCAAAGCCCCTCCTGTCTGCTTCCCTGATTTAAATACACTGTGCTAGGAAAAGTCCCACACTTGAATATGATTCTAAAGGGAGCATTGCAATAATATAGGAGATAGAAGATAAACATAGTCTAAACTAGGCAAGAGAGGTTTGAGAGGAAAGTACTGAGAAAGTCCTGGAGGATGTATATTGAAGTTGAAGGTGCAGTGTGTCAAACACATTAAGCTCTTCTGATTTTGCAAATTATTTTTCCCTAGATTAGGCCTCTACCTGGATAGCCTTTGAGACCCCACAATAATGCTGCTATATTTCTTCATTATTATATTTTGAAGCGATAGCTCCCAAGTCTTTGCAAAAAAAATGTGGTCAAAAAACCCTGACAAGCATGTTTTTTATTTAAATATATTTACATATCAAAGACAGAAATAATTTATAATTAGAAACCTTCTAATGTAAAATTTCTCAGAATAGGAAGATGATGTCTAGAGTGAGAAGGAAGGCCATCAATGGTTTAATAAAACTAAGAAGTATTTTAAAACTGCCTTAAGGCATGCAAATGCAAATACTGTTCAATATGTACTAAGCATATATTAATATTATGGCAATAAAATGTAATAATATTTTTATTATACAAGGATCCAACTTTTTATATGTGAGACTAATTTCCTTATTACAGTGATTTCTATAAATATTCTAGGCATTCTTGGTTCTCTGCTACAATTTAAGATATTAACAGCTATTCTTTTGATTCCACTACCCTCTAGTCATGCTTCCTTTCTTTCTTTGTCTCACCCTTAAATTTTTGGGTGACAGATATCCACAGGCAACTATGGTCATATTCAATTATATTTTGGTTAGACTCATTCAGACATATGATGAGAGCAGAGTATAGCAGACAAATACACAACCCTTAATACATTACATTCTTTGTAATCATGATTTAACTCCTAAGAAATACATCATCATCAATTAAGTATTTTATATTCTTCTCTGTATTCTACATGTCTTTTTATATTTATATTTCACAAACCTTATTATGTATTTTGTGTATTTCTTTATATTCCACATGGCTCCTTGTACTTCACATTCCATTTTATATTTCATATGCCTCTTTATATTCCTAGCTATATATAATTTAAATTTTTAGATACATTTTTAATATGTTTTTAATATTTCCTTAAGTTTTAGACCAAATTAGGATCAATGTAATTACTTTCTACATTTTAGCAACAGACATGTGTCCCTAAATGCAATTTTGTACATGGGATAAATCTGCTGATGATGTTCTTTAGCTTGTTACTATTTCTTATGTTTTCTAGATAGTATTTGGCTCATTTATATTTTATATATTGTCTTTATTGTCATATTCAAACACTAAATTATTTACTCAGTGTTCTGACTTAAGTTTTATTTTATATTGAAATACAGGAGCTTTGCTTATAAAACATTTGTTTTAGGGATTATACTGCATAGACCATAAGAAAAAAAGTGTGGTGCAGAAAATAAAATCCGCTTTTGCTAATGGCATGAGTACTCTTGAATTGAATGATCTTTCATTATTGTGTGAATTGAATGATCTTTCATTATTGTGTAAATTTAAGGGCAGTAAAAGTTTGCTCTTTATACCTTTGCCTTTCTGAATCATTTACCCCAGACTAGTGTCATGGAAGGGCACATAATGTTTCACATGTATGTTTTCTGAGTACAAGAGAACTTATAGTGGAGAACTTAACTTGAGAGTCAGAATCAATAATAGCAGCAGATAAGACATTGGTGTTTTGATTATCTGTAGGTCACAGTATCATATCATTGCTTTATCATATACCTGAATTAATTTTTAAAGATCTAATCCACCATTTTATGAAATATTACTCCAAAAATATTTTTATCCAATATATTATTGAATGATAATAAATAACATTAGCATATAAAACTGGAAAGAAAATTTAAATATAAATAAATGTATATGAAGAGAAAATTTTTTGAAATAATTTTAAAAATTAAAAATTTTTAGTTTAGTTAGATTTTATTCACTTGGATTTATGAAAACATTACCATTTCTGTTGGCATTATTTGTATTTGTTTTCTTAAATGCAGTGCCAATATTTTTAAACATTGATTAAAAATTAAGGTTATTAAGCTCCTTGCCACATACTGTATTCTCTTTATTCCCCATTATTTTTCCAAGAAATATTTAAATAGAATTTTAGCAGAATAATTTTTATATATTATATACTCACACTGAGAGCTTTATTTATATAGCTTTTGGATTTTGCTGTTACTAATGTTATTATGAAACTCATTTTTTCCCCAAACACACCATATTAACTTCTTAGTGCACATTTGTAACAATTTAGCAAAACAATATATATTGTCAACTTTATTTGCCAAGAGTTAAGGTTGGACACTAGCATTTCTTCCTTCCATCATCTTGGAGGCAAGAAGTATCACTGATTTTTTTCACAAACTATTTACCTTGAACTTCAAACCTTTTTTCAATCTCCTTAAAAAATGATTTGACTTAAATACATTAACTGTGGAGTTGGTAAGTACAATCTAGATTTCAATCTAAATAATTATTTTTATGTTTTTGTTTTTGTGCCACACCAGGCTGCATTGAATTCACTTCTATTATTGAGATAAGTAAGTACCCTATTTGCTTTGGGAAACCCTCTCAGATACCTGAAATCAGATCTGGAACAGCCCTGAGAAAGATAAGCACACACCCACTGAACTATTTTACCAATGCCAAGCAATTAAATGAATTAAAAGAACTGTAAGATTCAGGAAAACCTTTATTTTAAAGTGCGACAATCAGTTTCTTAAGTGCCAATTTTATGCAACAAAATAAACTTTATACCTAGGAACTTTTATAATTACCCTCAAATGCAATTTTAGAAGTACATGATTCCTTTCTATATATAACCTTATATAGTTTTAAATAATTCTCTGCTGTCAATAATCTAGATTAATAATAGGTATAAAATTTTAATTTTGTAATGATGATTCAATAAATTTAGTTAACTCTCCAGGACATTCCAATAACAAGTTGAATAAATTTTAAAAAATCTATCTGGCTAATGTCACTACTGAGAGCTTTTGGTACTCTAAAAATTATTTAATATGTTATCACATTCTATTTGCCAACTTTTAGAAATAAAATTTCCTGGCAGAATAGATTAGAATATCAGCTAAAATCAATATTTAAAAACTAAAATAGAATATGTATGAAGTTGAAAAATAAATATCATTACAGATAGTATGTTTGTAATGAAGAAACTAATTATTTCAGAAGATAATTTTATTGAGTGGCATAAAGTGATGTTTTTGTGGTGACATTTATTCATGATAAGAAAATATGGAAGAAATTAGAATGCAGTTTATATAGTATGCATCTTATATATGTCTCTGGATATATATATATATATATATATATATATATATATATATATATATATATTAGAGATATCTGTCCTTTAAATAATTATTATAAATATAGTCCTTTTAATTTATGTATGCATTCTGATAACCATTTGTTCTAAAGTTAGCAAACATTTTCATATTTCAATCTCACTTTTAAGTCCTCTCTGTATGAGATAGATTTGTGAGACTGTAAAACATCTACAACTGATATAGCCGTTAGCAAAATACTTTATTTTTATTTCAAAACATCTTCTCCAGTGTAGCAAAATAATTCAAGCCTAATGAATGTCTGGATATCTTATAATTTCATTTTATAATTCCTGAGATTCCTTGACTTGTTTGGAGAATTAGACATTTTTGCTATTATCACTAACACATATAAAATATTTTATATGGGGCTGGAGTGATAGCATGGAGATAAAGCTTTTGCCTTTCATGCAGGACGGTGATTCAAATCCCAGAATCCCATATGGTCCCCTGTGCCTTCGAGGGGCGATTTCTGAGCATAGAGCCAGGAGTAACCCCTGAGCGCTGCTGGGTGTGACCCCAAAACCAAAACAAAGCAAAACAAAAAAATAGTTTATTTCATTGTATTATCATATTATATTTAAAATCTAAATCTATTCCTTTCAGTATTTACTCTAAAAGGACTTAGAGATCTATTCTTGTAAATATTGACCTCATGTTATATTAATTTAATAATTTATAAAATTGTTCATACATTTTTCTAAGATGCCATGACCCACATCAATAGACCTATATCTATTAAGAGGCTTGTGTGTCTTGTGTATGATAATATTTTTGATTCACATGATATGTGCTTTCAAAAAAAAGGAAGAAAAATGATTACTGTGTTTCTTATGCAAAGGTAAAATCTTATTTTAACTGAGAGACACTGTTAATATCTACTTCAAATATCTGAATAAAATAAATATCTTTTGTAAACCAGCAGAATAATTTATGATACTATAGATTTTTGTTTTAATAAAATCTTGAGCTTTTTACAAAGGAGACTTTATAAAAAGTGATTTTAAAAAGAAATGAGTCAAAGTTATTTCAAAAAGTAAACTCTGAATATATAAGATGGTGATCATTTTTTAAAACTGAATATCAATACTATTCTTGAGAAGTTAGATAAATACTGGATAAAATAATACAAGGAAAAACTCTTCTTGAGAAAGGTCAAGCCAGAGTGCTCAAGGACTATTTCTGGCCTCATAGTGACGCATGGTGCTGAGAACATTGATATGTGAAGACAGGAAAGGAACCTGGGTCAGCTGTCTTCAATGCAAATGATGTACTTCCTGTACTAACTGTTTTCCCTAGAGAGACAACTTATTTTTTAAAGATCTTATCAATATTTGCATAATATTCTTAGTAACATCTTAATACATTTAATCTACTCTTATTTTATATTCCAGGACTAAAAATAAATTTTGAATTTTTATGTTTGAACAGAAATTTATATAAACATTTATTTAAATAGGAAAATATACACAATTCAAGTATACATACATAAAATCAGAGTATTTGACTTAAATAGTTTTGAATATAAATGTTTAGTGCTACAAAATTGGAGTGAGCAAAACAGTGAAATAACTACAAAATTTGTTACATTTGCTAAATAGCTATTTTGGAATAGTATGACAATCCCTATTTTATAATTCAAATTATATTTATTGGTATATGTGACTGAGTCCTGAATATTTCTTTGTTCAGGCTTATTAGAAGTATGCAATATCTTAATATGTGTGAGGCTTAATAAATTATAGCCAACAAAAAATTAATATATGGATAATTATGCATATGATAGAATATATATTGAGAACATAACTGCATATTATAAGTACACGAACATCTCTAAAAACAATGGCCTACGTTTTAACCTTAGAAAATTATTAATGAAAATTTTAAGCACAAAAATAAGCAGGAAAACTAATAAAAATTAGAGCAGTGATCAATGAATCTTAAAAGACTAACATAATATAGAGTATTAACATAAACAAATGTAAGTTATTTATAGAATAAATGCATTAGGAAAATTACTAGCAATGCTAACATCAATAAAAATTCACATAGAAGATGTAAATTAAATTCTTGTAAAATGAAATTATCTTGACTTTTCACTCTATCATCCTTAGCACAAAGAGTTTGATTTAAAAAATACTAAGAACTGGTTTTCAAAAATGGTGGACTGTCAGCAGCAGCAGTAGCAGCTACTATACAACAGCAGCAGTGTGAGGGAGTCTGAAGACATCTAAAGCAGCTCATCCTCATGAGTCCGGAAGCCTAAAAATCCCCAAATTACATGAGCCAGTGACGGGGTGCCTAATGAAACTTAAGCCATCACCATAGTAAAAATCAATCTTCTAGGGAGATTGCTGGATAAATTCCTGATGACAGTGACACCATGAGTGCAGGCACCCTGACTGGGCTGAGCTCACGGATCATAGACATCAGGGAATGTAGTTGAGATGTTAAGGGAGGACATGTAAGCAAGGTGGGACCTCATGAACTGACCTAACTAGCAGCACAATACAGGCTTTGAGAATGACTATAAAATGGCTTCCAGCAGTGGATTTGGGCTCCGGAGCTGCTTTGCTTGCCTGCATCCTTCTGCCCAGTCGGACTCCACCTAAGGCCCAGCCTGCATTCTGAACTAAGTTTCTTGCATCCAGAGAAAAGTGTGGTCTTAAAAGCGGCAAGAGCAAAAACTAGCAGCTGTGGTGATGGTTGCCAGCTTCAGGGATCAAAAGAACCATTTGAACTCATGCTAATCATAGAGACGAGTGTATCCACCTAACTCATTCCATGAACCCTCATTATTTCTAGCCCAGGAGTCCCACTGCAGTTAATAAACACTAGACTGCAAAGGTCACAATGGGAAGGCAACATAAAAGTCCAAGACTCTTAGTGAAGGAATATGGTAGTTCTGTGGACCCAAATAACATCAGCCATATATATAGCCTCTCTAATAAGGACTTTAGAGAGGAAGTGTAGAGGATGTTCAAAGAACTCAAAGTAACCATGGAATAGACTTCTAATAAGATTCAAGAGGATATGAGAGTAGAAATGAGAAAACTTCAAATAAAATGTCAGAAATGAAAAATGTATGCGAAATGAAAACAGTAATACAGTAAAAGGGTCAGTATCCCTTCGTTAACAACAGTGCAAATCACAGTTTCTTAAAGGGAAAAGGGGGGAGAAAGAGAGGAGGAATTAAATGCCTGCTATAGAGAAAAGCTTGGGGAATGTTGGGAGCACAACTGGAGACATTGGTGGTGGGAAATATGCATTGGTGAAGAGTGGTTCACATTATAACACTAAAACCCAATCATGAATAAGTTTGTAAACCTGATGTTTAAGTAAAAGGAGAAAAAAGAAAGAAAAAATGCTATTGGGACCGGCGCGGTGGTGCTAGAGGTAAGGTGTCTGCCTTGCCAGCGCTAGCCTAGGATTGACTGCAGTTCGATCACCCAGTGTCCCATATGGTCCCCCAAGCCAGGAGTGACTACTGAGCGCATAGCCAGGAGTAAACCCTGAGCGTCACCTGGTGTGGCCCAAAAACCAGAAAAAAAAAAAGAAAAGAAAAGAAAAAAATGCTATGAACCTACTTATATCTGAATATTGATTTCTTGTAAGGAATCAACACTATTAATGCTATTAAAAGACAATACACACATCTCACACTTAGAGAATAAAAGCACAGTCTGAATAGCCCTCCATATAAAAAATAACTTAGACTTTTATAATGAGCAACTTTCTAAAAGAAAAGTGTCATGCTAAAGATGTTTTACCAGTGAATTTTGTTTGCTTACCAATGTATTTTGGGTCTTTGGGGATTATACCCATTACCTATCAATCAATGGTCAGTAATACTCTTGGCTCTGTACTCAGGAGTCAACACTGGCAGTGTCTGGATCTAATCCATGTCAGTGAATGTAAAGAAAGCATCTTACATCTTATACTGTCTCTCTGAACCCTAACATAGGTAAACATTTAAGGAAAATATTTTTATCAATTATATTAAACAAATTTTGAAACTGTATGCATATATTCTTAGTCTAATCTTATTTACTACCAAAATCACTAAAATCTCTCAAGATATGCTAACAAGAGACATTATTCTCTGTGAACATAATTATAAAAAGAATCTCCACAAAATATTAAATCTTAAATGACTAAATGACTTAAATCTATTAAATGTAAATTCAGGTATGTTCTCAATTCAAGTGGGATTTTTTTTCTATAAGTGCAAGTCTGATTCAATATTCAAAACTTGTTCAGTGGGTTAAAGAACATAACCATAAAATCAATAGGTTAAAGAAGGCAATTATATTATATCACCAGCTGATATAGTTGAAAAGTTGGAAAAATCCAATACACATCATCCATATTTATGGTTTTAAAACTATTAGCACATAGGCTAGAGTCAAAGTTCTTCAGCAGAAGACTTAATAAAGAAATTACAATAACATAGAGACAATTTCACACTTAATAAGTTAGATTAGTATTCCCATTAGGACTTGGAAACAACAAAGAAGTGCTTTCTTTTAACTCTTAGCCATCACTGTAATATAAGTCAAATCATTGAAATACAATATAAAGAAAAATAATTGGAACAATAAACAAAATTCACTTTTATTTGTAAATAATTTATCAAAAATGACAATCAAACAAAAAACTCTTGGAATTATACATAAATATATGTATATATATGCTATATATATATATATATATATGGCAGCACCGTGCAGTACTCAGTGTTTACTCCTTAGTCTGTTCTCAGGATTACTCCTACTAGGCACAGGGAGCCATATGGGCTTCTTAAGAAAGATTAGCAAGTGGGCTACCTGCTGTACTAGAGCTCCCACCCATTTGAATTACATACTAGAACAACATGGAGGAAGTGATAGGATTGGTCAATTATTTTTCCTTCATTACATACACAAAATTATCTTCCAATAGAAAACAAGCAATTAGCAACAGAAAATTAGAAAAGTGAGAGGAAAGCAAAGTTGAAGCCAGAGGAGACATTTTTATAGTGGAACTTTCATATGGAACATAGTAGTAATTCTACTAAAGGGACAGCAGCCTACTCTACCAAGGAGGTTCAGAAGCCAGGTCCTTCTAAACTACTATAAACTGTCGTTAGCATGTTAATATTAGAATAAATAAGTCACAAGTATAGTACTTAGATTTTTCCAGTTTTTATAAGGTTAACAGGCTGTTTTCTTGATTCTCGACTCTCATACTCATAATAGTTCTTACAGTTTCACTTTTAATTAGATATATGGGATTCAGTCCATATGCATGAGCTCTCAATAATGTAGCTAAATGACAAGGTTACACTTGGCTTGAGTTTTCAGCATTGGTGTGAGTGACTTAGGGCTATGATTTAATAGGGCATGGTATAGATGGATTCTCTGTTGAAACCATAAAAAAAGGCATTATCTGTACAATCTAGGAATAGATGAATAGGTTGCCATGGGCAGTATTTTGTGGTGCAAGGAAGGGGGAGTGACATTGCTTTCCTAGAACTCTTGGAATAAGCTCATTTCTCAAGACACAATAAAAGGTTAAAATGCAAAAGTCAATTGTTTCCTTACCTATAAGTAATGAATCATTTGAACTTAAATTTCAAATAAATTATTTGTATTTTAGGGTAAAAATTAGAGTAGTTAAATAAAACCATCAATGGATTTATACTTAGAAGATTAGAAAAAATGTTAACATAACGTAAGTGTTAATGGAAATAATCATGTTTCGTGATTTCAAGAATCAATATTGTTAATATTTTAATTCCTCTGATCATATTCATCAAGATGTCAAACTCACAGAATTTTATGATCATCCATATGACTCTAATGTTTGTGCTGAATGTAAATGTAGAATAACAAAAGATCAATGTAGGTAGACTATTTTAGAAGATAATCTTGTATACACTGTCATTAAATAAATAAATCCACAAAATAATGTGCCATAATTCTACAGACAAAATTAGAGAGCAAAGAATCATAGGAATACATTCTTACTAATTGATATAAGAAAGTCCATTCAATAAGAGACATGTGTCAAGAATAGCTGATATATACAATAATATTTTTAAGAAATTTATACAGATACAGTTAAGGTGTTTAGATTATTTTAAATGATACTGAAATAATATGAAAGTAAACATGAATCTTTTTAAAAACAGAATTTAGTGGACATTATGATAAATAACTATCAATTGACTTAGATAGCATCTAATGAGGGAAATGCTGACTTTGATTAAAGAAGTTGGGTATAATAAAGACCTCTTAACTGCAAATAAATGCTTACTCCAGGTAGTAAGTTGTTTACCAATTGTGACAAGTTGTAAAAATTCTGATTCCATTATACATGTATATAGAAATTAAACAGCTAAGCAAATGAATGGTCTAGTACCCTGATTATTTTTCTAATATAATTTTTCTTAATTTTTTGTTTTTTTTTGGGGGGGGCAACACCCATTGATGCTCATGGTTACTCCTAGTTATGTGATCAGCTCAGAAATTGTTCCTGGCTTGGGGGGATCATTTGGGACATCAGGGCATCCAACCAAAGTCAGTCCTAGGCTAGAGCTTGCAAGGCAGATGCCTTACCTCTAGTGCCACCTCTCCAGCCCCCATTTTTCTTTATATGGGTCAAATGTTCCTTGTAGAACCAAGGCTCCTTACAAAAATGTCCTAATATAAGCTCAGGAAACATATTAAATATAAGAATGAATGCATTATAAAAATAAAATGTCCAAAGAAAGAAATAATTGTAAAATGTAGTCATCATGTTCCACAAGCCAGCTCCATACACTTATTCTTTGTTAAAAAGAGTCTTCCACACACCAAAAAACACCACCGGGTGAATAAATGATCCTGAGCAAAGTCTAGAGCTGATCCCATGACAGTATACTCCAAGGACGGAGAAACCCCATATTTCTTAGACCAAGTGAATTCCTTTTCGAATGACCCCAATATTTACTGTGCCAGGGCAGGAAAGGAAAAAGCAAAAATACAAAAAGCACAAAACCTTGGTTATTTTATATATATATCTTTTACCTTCATTTATTATTGTTATTATTATTTATATTTACCTATCTGTTTTGGTCGATTTCTCTGTTTGGGTGTGATTATTGAAATCGTTGTCCCCAATTATACTTATTTTTTTCTCTTTTCTTTTCCTTCGTTATGTGCTATGCCATGTTTCTTATTTCAAGACCATGGCGTGTTTTTGGTTTGTTTGTTTGTTTTTGTTGTTTTTTTTTTGTTTGTTTTGCTTTGTTTTTCGTCTGTATTTTTGTGGTGCTTATCGATATAGCTGGAGTCCTCACTGGATAATTGACACTTTTTTTGGTACTGGTGGAGTGTTTCACCTTCTTTCTCTCCTTCATCTCCCAAATCGATGATCAGAGCCTCTAGAAGGATTCCACCCATTTTGGGAGTATTAGACTCTTACCCCAGTTTCTTTATCTTCTCCTTTTCAGGCAAAACCATGCAACTTGAACTAGCTAGTCCTGCCTACAGTTAGAGGGGGAGATAAGGGAGGCATCAAGACCAAACAGGTGCAAGACTACTAAGTAGTGGGTTGGATACAGAGGGGACCACATATTCTAGCCGCCCTGGGGGTGAGGGAAGAGGAAATGGGAGGTAGGACAAAAACGGAGGGGTAGGGAGGACAATTTGGTGATGGGAATCCCCCCTGATTTTATGTAAATATGTACCTAAAATGTTATTGTCAACAATATGTAAGACACTATGATCAAAATAAAAATTATATTAAAAAAAAAGATATAAAACAAGCTGTAAAAATTAAGGGTTCACTGACTATGTAGTAGAAAGCTGACAATCTCCAGTGGAGTGGGTGGGCTAATCCCTAACCTGCTAAAGCCATGTCTGCTGTATCTATCACCCATAATCATTACTTTGCTTATTGCCCTGCTTCACTACTCCTCAATAATTCTCTGCAAAAAAAAAAAAATTACCCAACTCTAGGTATGCAAAATATTTGGACTGATATCACCAGGGTTTTTGTTTTGTTTTGTTTTGTTTTGTTTTCTGTAGTAAGTGCCAATACACATTCCACTTCTGGGAAGGTTGGTAGCTGAGAACACACTCCACAAAAGCAGTAGTATCAATAGCAGTGCTTAGAATTACTAGACAAATTCAATTGATTGATGCAGCCATCCCCATAGGAACACACAAATTTTGATACCAATGTGTCATCTAATATTCAGAAGTAACTTAGTGTTTGGAAACATATGAAGTAACAGAATTGTCAGCTAGCAATAAGAGCTAACTAAACCTTATGCTAATACCTTAATAATTCCACTGGCAATATAATATTTTCATAAATATACTTGTCACTGTACTTTATTTTTCTTTTTTTACTTTTTCTTTCATTTTTTTAAATAACTTTGTTGTCACTTATCTGGTCACAAGTGTATTATGGTTAATTATGTTAATTATGTAACACCTGTTCTTTTTTACATATAATTACTCTATTTAAGCAGTATAATTTCAAAATTGTTCATGATTTTCTACTTCTAATGTTGATAGTTTCTCTGCCTACCACCCACTAAACCTTCCTGTCTGGTGTAGAGAATTTGCTTCTTCTTTCTCTCTTTCTATCTCTGTCACTTTCTCTCTCTCTCTCACTCTCTCTCTCTCTCTCCCTTCTTTTTGACTGTGATTTTCACTATTGTTAATGAAGGAGAACCATGCATGTCACTTTATCCCCTTATAACAGGCAATTTTTTGTCCAGCATAATCAATTGTATCATTGTTAGAATGGAAATTTCTCTGCCCTAATTGCACTAAACACTCTGTGACAAGCCTCCCACTTTGAATTTGCCCTCATCTCTATTATATCTGGATATTGTTGCCATACTACCTTTTATTTTTCTTATAGCCCACAAATGAGTGAAATTATTCTATATCTATCTTCTACCTCTGACTCATTTAACTCAGTATATTGATCTCCATATTCACCTATGTATAAGAAAATTTTATGACTTCATTTTTCTGAGAACTGCATAGTATTCCATTGAATAATGGACCACAGATTGTTCAACTACTCATCTGTTCTCAGGCATTGGGTTGTTTCCAGAATAAACAGTGCTGCTATGAACATAGGAAATCTGAAGGCTTTTCTGCATGTTTTTGGGGGGTTCCTAGAGCATCCCTAAGATTGGTATTTGCTGGATCAAATGGAAGCTCAATTTCTAGTTTTTTGAGTAATATCCTTATTGTTTTCCAAAAAGGCTGGACCGTTCTACATTCCTTAGAAAAAAGTGAATACCAAATATGATGATATTATGA